>NC_088840.1:26347260-26767671 GCF_904066995.2 Poecilia reticulata | reverse complement strand
CTGCTGTGTCGCCGTCGGCGCCGCGCCTCTCGCAGTGCGAGCGGTGCCTCATGAAGCTGTCGCGCCACATGAACTTCTTGCCGCAGCCCAGGCAGTCGTAGGGCTTGAGGCCGGTGTGGGTCTTCATGTGCTCCGTCAGGTGGTGCTTCATCTTGAACTTCTTGGCGCAGACGGGGCAGTGGAACGGCCGCAGGTCCAGGTGCATGTTGATGTGCCGGTCCCGCATGCTCTTGTGGGTGAAGGTTTTCCCACAGTGACACATGAACACCTTTGTGGTTCCCCCGGAGCCGCCGCCGGCTCCGCTCCGACCCCGCCACTGTCAGAACCGTCCGGACCCAATCCGGTCTGCAGCTGGACGGCGCCGTGCTCCAGGCCGGGCGTTTTGAAAGAGGCTCCGCCCATCATGCCGGAGGCCACGCCAAGCGGCGGCGCGGCCGGGTCCAGAGCGAGGCCGGACGCCTGGCTGTACAGCAGGATCTGGTTCCCCTGCATGTCCAGAGGGAAGAGCTGTGCCCGGGCCGAGGCCGCGGACTGGACCTGACCCAGCAGGGCCGACACGGCCCGGTTGGCGCTCTGGTTCTGACCCACAGCGCTGTCATGGAGGTGCTGGGCTAACGTCTGCTCGATCAGGCTGCCCTCAAACTTTAGGTAGTCCTCTGATGACTGGCAGTAATCCACCTGCAGGAAAAGGTCAGAGGTCAGATCTGTTACAAATGAAATTATAAAACTGATTCTAGAAAAGCAGGCCCACAGCATCATGCTGCCACTGCCATGCTTCACCATACTGATGGCACGTTAAAGCTGTAGTCTGTAACTTCTATAAATTGTTTTTTACATATTTGTTGAAATTGTCATCATGCTGTGTCAGTGTTGAATGAGACAGATAATCTGTGAAAAAATATTAACTCTTCCAGCACCAACTAGAATCAACCAATCAGAGCCAGGAGGCGGGTCTTATCGCTGTCAATCACCCTCCCTTTGTCACTGCTAGCATAGCCTATTGTGAATGCTCAGGCTAGTTAGCATGGCCACCAATGATGAGGAGTTTTCTTGTAACGGTAAATTGTTTCTCTCCCATTAACATGTTGAGCAGTGAGTACACGAGATTGATTGACAGCGCTAAGACCCGCCTCCTGGCTCTGATTGGTTGTTTTGGTAGGGATTGGTGCCTTGCTTCAGGCAGTAGCTCAAGGAGGAAATCGATCTTTCACAGATTATCTGTCTCATAACAAACTGTAACAACATGAAGAGTTTTAACAAATATGTAAAAATCTTTTTTAAAATAAAAGTTACATATTGCAAGATATTATTATCTTGTACATCCTCAAAATATTTAACTAAATTCCCAGGTTTTGATTATCTTACACAAACTAAAATAAAAAATATGGTGTAGAACTAAACATGGTCTCTGTTTACTTCAGGGGTATCAGAATAAAGGAGGCCGAATAAAAAAGAATGCCACACTTTTCAGATAGTTTTTTGTAAACACAAAATTACAATCTACAATTAGTTTCAGATTACAGGAGGAACCGGACTCTGGTACCGGCTGACCTGTGAGTCCATGTCGCTCTCCGCTCGGACCGCCAGCTCCGCTGAAAGGCTCCTGATGTTGGAGATGTTGAAGTTCGCTCTCTCCCGCTCTCTAACCAGCTCCATGTCCCTCTCGTCTTCGTCCTCCTCATCCTCACCGCCCTCCTCTCCGGACACGACGATCAGGTCGTCGTCCTCCGTCCGCTCCGTCTTCACCACCACCCACTGCTTGCGTGGCATGATGCTGGGCTGGCTGTAGGCGGGACGCTTCTGCAGCGCCGCCTCAGAGTCCTCCCCGTCTGCAGAGGGACGGAAAATACGGCTGTTAGTATTATTAAAGTAAAGATTATTTAGTTATCGATTATTCTGATGATCAGTGGGACAAAATAAATTGCCAATTCTGCAAATTTTTCAATTAAGTCTTTTTACACAATATTAAAATACATTAAAAGAAGCCAATAAACAAATAATTCCTCTTTTAAATAATAAAATGAACATTTATTGCCTAAAATGCAGTAACAGCATTCTTTTAGTGTTTTTGGTACATTTCTTAATTACTGCACTGACTAGTTAAAGATTATTTCATTAATCATAATTACTGCGTCTCACTCAAACTTGACCTGATAGGAGGAAACGCCGAAGCTGTCGCTGACTCCGACCTCCTGCTCCAACACTGAGCTCACTTTCTTCCTCCTCCCACTGCCTCCTCCTCTTCCTCTCTTCCTGTGGTGGTACATGACCTCCTCCTCTTCCTCCTCCTCCTCCTCCTCCTCTATGAGCAGGGCCTCCTCTCCCCCTGATGGGGTGCAGTAGCTGGGGGTGTTACTGGCCCTGCCTCCATCCACAGAGGCCCCCCCAGCCGCTGCTCCTCCCCCCAGAAAGCTGCTCCCGTCTCGGGGGCTGAAGTAGTTGGTGCTGCTGGGCGACTGGCTCTCGCTCACCGAGGGCCGGCTGGATGGTTGGGGGACCCTCTGGGGGTCGTTGGGCTCTACAACCGGGACGCCATCTGTGCTCCCAGTTCCACCAGCTTCACTGTTGCTGCTGCTGCAGCCGGGATTGGCCGAGCTGCTGCCTCCACCTGCTGCGTCCTGCGCTGCTCCTCCTCCTCCTCCTGCCGCCGCGGCGCGGCCCTCCTTCAGCAGCTCGGTGCATTTGTCCACGATGTGCCACATCTGCAGCACGCTGCCCACCGTGAGGTAGTTAACGATGTCGTCACGCAGCATCCGCAGCTGGCCGGTGTAGGCGCAGCTCAGGACGCTCTCGAACGCCAGCGGGTCCATCACCGCGGGGATGGAGACCGTCGACATGTTCTTCAGCAGCACCTGGAAAAGGTCAGAAGGTCGTCAGAAGGTCAGGGTTAGGCTGCTTCAAGGTAGGAGAGGGTATTCATCATTTATAATACATTTATCATGATAAGAATTTGATTTATTATTGTCCCAATAAATTCCAATAAATGATGTTTACATTCCCCCAAAACCACGTCAGTATTTTTATCGTCACTAGAGGCGCCAATTTGTAAAGCATTTATTGGAAAGTCGAAGGTTGGAAATAAAACATTTAGAAATAGCAAAAATAATTAGATAAATATTCTGTGAATGTACAAAGTTTAGCATGAATCAATAGGATAAAACATACAAGGGGCAACTATAGGTAGGAATTTATCATGTCATTTATTATTTATTGGAATAGTTTGATTATCATTGTCACAACAAATTCCAATTAATTATATTAAGAATCCCCGAAACTGGTCATATAGTTAGTTTTACTATTTATACTGTTTGTTCTATGAAGGGGTATCAATAAATATGAAAATATGATTAAATGTGTGGATTTTATTTAAACAAATCACACTTCTTAATGTGACTGGTGTCTTAAAAAACTTTGTAATTGTGAGGCTATATCATGCACTCAACTATAGTTACATAAAATAAGCAATAAATAGTTTTACTGTAATTGTATCATCACAATATTACTATAAAATATTGTGATAAAGAATTAGGTTATATCTTCCAGCCCTATTTAAAAAATGTTCACCCATCCATTTCTAACACCCTTGTCCCTCAGTGGGTCGGGAGGGTTGCTGGTGCCTCTCCGACTAACGTTCCGGGCGAGAGGCGGGGTCATCCTGGACAGGTCGCCAGTCTGTTGCAGGGCAACACAGAGACCCACAGGACACACAACCATGCACACACACTCACACCTAGGGGCAACTTGGAGAGGCCAATTAATCTAACAGTCATGTTTTGGACTGTGGGAGGAAACCGGAGTACCCGGAGAAAACCCACCATGTACAGGGAGAACATGCAAACTCCATACATGCAAACTCCATGCAGAAAGACCCTGGGCCGGGAATCGAACCCAGAACCTTCTTGCTGCAAGGCAACAGCTCTACCAACTGTGCCACTGTGCAGCCCTAAAAAATGTTCATTTAAGTAAATATGGTTGAAAAATAAAGCAGATCATAGTTTATTACCACCAGAAGAATAAAAACTTATCATTTATTTATGATTCGCAGAAAAATCAACTAATTTGCTTATTAGCATTCATATCTTCCTTTATTATTTGCTCCCACATGGTTCTGAGATACGTCTCAGAACCATTTGGGTCAAAACTCGCCCACCTGATCATGGAAGTAGGGCGAGGACGCGGCCAGGACGCAGCGGTGCGCCTTGAAGACGTGTCCCTGAACGTGGATGGACAGATCGCAGAGACTGCCGTCCTCTCTCTGCCGGTTGAGGCTGTCCAGCACCGAGGTCTGAGCGCCGGGGAAGCTGACCTCCACCAGTGACCCGCCTGAGCTGCTGCTGCTCCCCACCTCCATGGGAACCGACTGCATCTGCAGGAGGAAGAACTGTCAGGATCCTGGAGTCTGAAACCATCAAGCTTCAAAATCTTGGAAGTTTTAATGAGTCAGCATTAATGATTTTATTTTCTCTTCTCCTGACCTCTCATGGGGCGTACCACAAGGCTTTGTTCTGATACACCTTTTGTTTTTCCTTCTACTTTGTGTCACATCATGTTTTTTCTCCTGTGTTTGCATTTCAATCTCATCACAAGGGATCCTGAGCTTTGTCATCGTACGAAACGCCAGCTACACTTTGCAATGGTCACCACTCACACTCATCTCTAAGATAAATTGTAAGAAACCAGTTAAAGAAAGAGACATGTTTACGGACGTCAGAGGACGTTAGAGTACCTGGAGAGAACCCATGCATGCACAAGGAGAGCATGCAATCTTTATGCAGAATTTGTTCAGTTACATTCCCATCCCTATTCAGCTGCCAGTCTCTTCCACTAGAAAATTAAGCTTCAAAACAAATAATTGCTGCTTTGAAGCTAAAGTATTGTTTCCTTCAGTTCAGCTGAAGAATTTTTAACGCTAACCAGTGCATGCATTCTCTGGTTGCATTAACCAAAATATACAGAATCAAACTGAGATTTACATGCAAACAGTTCTTAATATTAAATATGATCAACATTTAACTGAAATATTCTGCAGATGATCACTCATCAACAGACTCATTCCTTTATAATCAGGAGTTTCATGTCCTGCAGCCAATATGTTCATTTCTATTGCATGTCATGCATCACCCATCAGACACAAAGCAGCAGATCATACTTACTGACAGCACAGTGTTGTTCTAGTTGAACAGGTTGACTTTACAGAAAGCTGCACATCTCTGCAGGTTCTCCACTGATAATAACACTTTACTGCAGAGTGCATGAGAAAACCAGCCTAAAACCAGAGTCAAGTGGCACTTAGAGAGCTGCACGTCCCAGACTGAGCTGTTATCATGTCCTGAGTGAGACTGTCAGCTCCAGTCTGACAGAGAGACAGACATCTGTGAAACATCTGGAACAGCGTCAGACTCCATCACTACAGCTGTGAGGTTAGCCTGCTAGCCGCAGTTAGCTCACCAGGCTGAGGTAAAAGCAGCAGGTTCGGCTCACCGTTTCAGTCCCTGCAGCCCTCAGAGGTCCGGTGTGGTTGAGCCGAGGGCAGAAACCGCTGCCAGGTCACCCAGAACCAGAACTTCCTGGCGCATTTTCACCGAACCCGCTGCCCGTCGGATCCCTGCGGCTGCAGACAGCAACTCTACGCCTTTAAGGCCACTCCAGACAGGCGGGCCAGACTTTGGCCGACAGAAAATCACATATTTAAAGTAAGCTTTAATAAAGACCCTGATAATCAGAATATGAAAATTTAATATATAAAACTATCACCAAGAATTTATTTTCACATATTTTTAAAGGAACTAGTCAGATCTTCCCACTGACAAATGTCCAGAGTAAAATTACAGCTGGGTAAAGAAGTACGGATTTCCGCTGCAGAATTTAAAAAGAAAAAAAAGAAATTCATCCCTCTTCTATTTTACACCTGTAAATCAAATATTGCAACTATTTATCTGTACCATTGAGTTTGTTGTGAAATATTTTAAAATCCGACATAAATCCTCAATTTACTTTTGTTTTGAAATCCGTTAAAGCCACTTTATTCTTGAAAGTAAAAACCTTTAATGTTGCAATTTATATTTAAAAATTCTTGAGTTATGTAGATCTCATACTTTGTCAAAAAAATGGCTCCAGTTTAAACCACAACTGAGCAAAATCTTGCTGTTGTATGATCCCAATAACTGCTATACGAGTTATGACATATTTTAAATATGTTTAGTTAAAATAAGTCTTACTCAAAACCAGTCAAAGTGGGACATTTTAATGACAATTTTTTGATGCACATAAGTCAGAATTTGAGATAAAAAAAAAAACAAAAGTTCTTATAACAGCAAACATACTATAAATGGAAAAACACAAATAGTAAAAACTTTACAACAGTTTAAATCTAGTTTAGTAATAAATATCTATTGTTGCTGCAGGTTGAACCAGACTATTAGTTATAGAAATTGAACGATAAGAGTAAAGACATCAATACATTTATTTGTACTTAAAAGATCAGAAATAAATAAAATGGACCCGTTTCCTAAAAACATCAGTGATGGATATTTAATGCAAGCAGTTAAAAACAGACAAATATTTACATGAGGCACAATTTACAGATTGGTGAGAAAAAACAACATTAAAACCTGTTTGTTATTATTGAGAGGCCCTGAGAATTTACCAGCTTTCATTTATGAATTTGGCCCCAGATTAAACTCAAAACAACAAAGAGAAACGGAGTGCAAACATCTTACAGATTGATTATAGTAATAGAAGAAATGACATGTTTATGTAAAAACTTTGATCTTGTTGGAACTCGCTGTCCCAATGACGCAATCGTTCACCTGGAAAAACAGCAAAACAAAAATTAAAAAAAGCTTTTATGGCAGAACTGAACATGAAGCTCTATTTAAACAGAAACTCATCAGGATGGTGATGAACATGATTCATCCAACTATGAATCACTGAATAATAAAAGCCCCAATATCAGCCATGTGTCAACAAACTGACTAAATGTTTTAGTGAAATAACGTCTGTGGTAAATAATTCAGACCAAACTGACTGACCTTGCTGGCAAACCTCAGAGAGTTGAGTGTTTCTCCAAAGCTGTCCGACTCTGGAGAAATGTTCACGAACATCAACCTGGAGCCGAAACAATAAAAGTGATCAGAAACCTGCTTTCAAAGTCACAACAACACGACCGATGTTCCTACAGTTAATCTGATTAATATCTTTTAAATAAATCCTTTTTTAAACAGATGAGTGACTTTTGCAGGGTCGATGATGAAGAACTCACGTTTTGCTGTTTCCTCCCAGGCAGTTCTGCAGCAGGTAGGTCAGCTTGGAGTTCCTGTATGGGACGTGGCTCTCCTGAAACGGTTAGTTTTTGTTTTAGAAGCAGAATGAAAACTGGCTCATGTTGTGAATAAATGACTTCGGGTCTCACACACCTTGTTGGCCAGAGAAGTGATGACGATGCCCAGGTTGGACAGGGAGCTGTTGATGGACGTCATCTCCTTGAAGCGCTCTCCCTGAGACTGACTCTTCACCAGTCGCTCGCTGCCGGCCAGGTCCACCAGGCAAAGAGTGGCTGTAACCATGGAAACAACGCGAGGAGGATCAGTCAGGAAACTATTTGGTTCAAAACATCAGAACAGGAGCAGCAGCTAAATTCAGGAGCCGATTTATAGTCTCTGTTTTTGTAAAGTTTTAATTTGTCAATATCAACATTTCTGTTTAGGATTAATACAGAAACGTATGTAAACTTTTTAAATGATTTCTCTTTTTATGGTATTTATATCAGGAGTAGAAATCAAAGGAGAGAAAAGCTTTAAAGTTAAAACTTAATCATCTTTTATCATCATTTAGCAGTAATAGTCATTGGCATGGTGGCTAGCATAACTAAATCAATCTTCCCATACATTTATCAAGTATGGATACATTTTCTGGTCCAAGTACAAAACAAAAATCATTTAAAATGTCTAAACTCCAACATCTCCAAAAGGATTCCAGCTTTTCCAAATGAAGGACGTCTGATAACCATTTTTATACCGATGCAAGATAGAAACTTCCCCTTTCTTCAGGAAACCAGCTCTTCCCGTTTCATGACTCTTTCTGCCTGACTATGATTTTTTATGATTAAATAGAAAAAAGTAGAATTAAAGCAAAGTTTGCAGGACAATAACACACACAACCAGATTAATTTTATTACCGTCTGACTCTACTGTTGGGTCTTGATGTCCCCTGTGTAATTTTATTTATTATTACTATTAAACTAAAAATCTCCAGCATGGGGAAGTGGTATGAGCTCGACTTTTCTCAACATATTCTGGTTCATGAACAAACTGCACACAAACTTATGAAAAAACTGAAAAAGTATACTGCTCAAAAAAATAAAGGGACCACCACAATACAACTCCAAGTAAATCAACTTCTGTGAAATCAAACTGTCCACTTAGGAAGCAACACCGATTGACCCGACGAGGGTCTCTGTTAATCGGTGTTGCTTCCTAAGTGGACAGTTTGATTTCACAGAAGTTTGATTTACATTGTGTTGTTTAAGTGTTCCCTTTATTTTTTTGAGCAGTGTATTTTCTCTACAGCTTCTGACAGAATCAAACTGAGATGTAGGAAGAGTCTTTATCACAAACCTGAAGAGGAGACATGTCCAGGGAATTCTCAGAGCTGCTGCTGGTGAGAACGCTCCTCGATGACATGACTGGCAGTCGGGACATACTCGGCTGAAGACAGAGGACAAAAAACCGGTCAAAATAGAGAACTCACAAAAGAGAAAAGAAAGAGTCAGCTGCTGGTTAGCTGGCAGAAGAAAGGAGACTAAAATCTTACAAGAAAGACACAAAAAACAAGAGGAGTTAGAAAATCTAAGCACACAGATAATCCAACTACTACAATATTAACTTGTTTATTTTTCATTTCTAGTTTAAAATAAACTTGACACATGTCGACATGAATTAAGTTTGAATGAAAAGTAGTTTGAACATAAATATTGTATAGCATCAAAAGAAAATCTACAAAACAATTACCACTTTGCATTAAAAGCCAAACAGTCAAAAACATAACGTTAATTATGTAAATATTAAATATTTAGCACAGATAGGATTTAAATATAATTACTAGATCATGTCAAATCTTTTTTTACGTTCCTGTCAATCCAAACAAACATGCAGTCAGTTTCTAGAGTTTGACTCAGAACCTTTCATTCAGTGTAATGTAGCTCAAGTGCTTCGATGTCCCAGGTGGTCAGCATGGGCACTGTAGGGCTGGCGGCACGGAGGACAGCCAGGCGCTCCTCAGTGACGTGCCTCTTAACGCCTTGAATAATGTCACTGAGGAGCGACCTGGCCAACTCGGAGAGGTGGATGTCAAGCCGGAATGCGGCATAGCCGCACCCCTCGGGTCAGGGGACAGCCCTGTCCCGTAGTTGACGAGGATCCGCCTCTCCAAGTTCTCCACACAATGGTCTGTCTTCAGGTGAAGAGCCAGTTTCGAGGTGCAGTTGAAACAGATGGGGCATCTAAAAGACATTCTTGAAAAAGAATTTGATCAATCAATGACAAATGAAATCAATTTTTAATTGACAGAATTGTTTAATGTAGCCATTCTTTTACAGCAGCTGGATCAGGTTCTATTATCCCCTGTGCAGATATACTTCAAATATTTCACAGAAGTCTGAAACAATTTTTAATTGTTAACAACAAACATACGGCAAGTATTTGTTAAGCATAACAGTTATGCGTCACATCCAGGGTAGCTTGCTACCAAGTGAGCAGCTGGCGGGCTACCCTGGATGTGCTAACCAGCCCACTTGGTAGCAAGGTATCGTGGAGCAAACAGGTGTTTCCACAGTTACAAATTCGAAAGTTTTCTGCTTTCAAAGTTACATTAACTCACCCATTGAATGGTAAAGTTGCACATTAAACCCGCTTCTATTCCAAACATCACATCACATTTAACATTAAATAAAAACTTACTCTTTTGGCGAGTATATTGGTGGTGCCGCGACTCTGTTCTGCTGTCTGTCTGTGTCTGAGGAACTCCTGCTCCTCTCCCACCTCTTTTCAATTAACAGCTAATTTAATTGGACACAGGTGCGTGTGACGCAGGAAGTGGGAAGGACTTCACCTTCTCTCGGAGACTTCACAAGACTGATAAAGAAATACAGTAGGAAGTGATCATTATCCTATAATTATAAGGGTAGGAATAATTGGAAATTAGTATAAAAAGAGTGGGGAGAGATTAAACTTTAATAAGGCAGATTGGAGTAAGTTTAGATATTTGAGTGAAATGTATTTAGAAAAGGTAATTTTAATATGCATATAAATAAGTAAATGCAAGTATCTCAAAATAATAATGGAAGTGTAACAAAAGAACAGAATTTACTCGGGTTCAGACAGCAGTTTACTATCAACCAGTTTATTTATTACAAATTACTGGACTGAAACACATCCAACTTTGTTTCAACACTTTGTCATAGTTTTCCTGGAAAACCCACAAAGAGAAAAGAAAAACAAACATTTAGGTCATAAGGAATCCTTTCAGGGTCCTTGGTAAAAAATTAAATTAAATTAAAATAAGCTGGCCAGCAAAAAAAAAACAAAACTTCATATAGAGCTCTATATTTGTGTGCAGAGACTGGCACGTCTTTGCTCCGCAGCAGCTCTGAAACTCTAAAGCCCGGGAGTTTCCCTAGTAACTAAGAACAGTCAGCTCCATTTTAAAACAACACTTAAGATTTTTTATCAGGAATATAACTCCATAAAATAATAAGCACCTCATGAACATAGATGAAAATGAAATATTTCATTTAACACGACAAACTCGACAGTCATTTAACTCACAATACCCACGGAAAACAGGAGTTTGGTTTTGTTGAGGAAAAATGACTATTTATAGTGTTTAACACAGTTTAAACCTTTTAGAACAAATTTCTTAAGTTTGAACAGGTTTGTGTTAGTGATTTAAAACCCGAAGAACTATTGCTGGGTTAAGTATTTAAAGTACAAAGGAGAATAGAGGATCTGCAAGAGAATTTCGGCTCAGACCCCTGGGGTCTTATCATTAAAGACAGGAGGTCATAAATCAACATATGCAGGAAGGTGGAGGACAGTATCACTTGAATTACTCTGAGAAAGGGAACTTGGTCGGTTCACGTAACCAGGATGAGAATTCTTCCAAACTAACATCTGACATGGTGAAAAAACTGAACATAAAATGTTTTAAATCACTAACAGTTAATTTGTAAGACATTTTTCTTAGTTATTAATAAAATTATATTATCCTGTTTTAGAATTAACTTAGTTAATGATGAATGTATTTGAAATTGTATTATTTCTGACTATATTAGAATCACATGAAAATGTTTTTAGTATTAGAAAATACTTAGGTTTATGGTGAATGAATGTCTTAATTCCTATTTGTTTATAATTCCTAATTAGAAACAGGAATTGTACTTCATTATTTTCTGTTAATATTGTCTATTTCTTTTGGTTTGATATCAGGACTAAACTTTGGAGATGCTGAGTGCAGAAGAACAAATTGGGTTTTTGGAGAACTTTTCATTGAATTAAAAGTACAGTATTAAAGGTTTGTTCCTGGCAGAGCAGAAGAGAAACCAGAATTTCACAGCTACCTGTGAGGTTCCTGCATTTGTTTCTCTTGGCCCAGATGGCTGTAGAGCCGGATAGCGTTAAGAAAATAAATTTAAAATAAGTTAGTTTAGAATTTATCATGACTTGATTGAAATACCATAATTATAGTTTTAAATTTATAACATATTCTGACCTATTGATCTTTATTTTACTGTAGTTAAAGCAGATTGTTTGTCAAGATCTCTGATCTGCTCTTGTCTGTTGGGAACAGTCAGTAGGAAGTTCTAGCTTTTCACACTGATCTGTGAAAAGCCATAAACCACCATGAATTCGGAGAGCCTGCTTCTACCTTATTTAACAAAAGGTGTTTGATCTTGTCAACAAATTGCGGGACTTTCTCTAAATTTAAAAGGGCCAGAGATGCCTTCCAATTGGTCAAGTAGAGATACGCCTTATTTGAATACATTAAAGAGGAAAACACACCTACAGGTATAAAAGTTTGTGCACAAGGGAAACAATTCAGAAAAAAGCTGATTTATTTTACTTCTGCACCAGCTCTTTCTAAAAGGACGTCCTTGATATTTCATTGTCTTCTTGTCTCAGGTAACAATGTTTGTGTCTGTGTTTCTTCAGTTTCCTGTACTATCTTATACTTTCTTCTGATTGGATTAAATCCTGTATTCTGTGACGTCAACACGCATTGTTGTGTTTTTGTCCCCGCACGTGGCCACGCGAGAGAACCCGGGATCAAAAGGAAGTATCAGAGCCAGAGTTTTTCTAAATTTACCAGTAATATAAAATTCTTCCTTAACAAAGCCAAGACCAACGAATGCCTACGCACGGATGTGCAAAACTGGAGAGACAAGCGGGAGAAAACTCCATCAAAAACGTTGCTGCAAATTGACAGAGATGGGCAAAAACTTCTCAACTTGTCCACGGATGTGGACAAGTTTAGAGCTGACAAGTTGAGAGGTTGTCCAAAACTCATTGTCCTTTCCAATGAGGATTCTGGAATGGACAAACATGGCATACAGTTTAAAAAGTCTTTGTCACGTAGAAATGAACAAAACTCAACAAACAGGTTAGAGAGAAGGCAGAGGAACGATTGGTAAAGCCAAGGCAAACACTCAGAGTTAGTGAAGGCAAACGGTCAGAATATGTACATGATGAGAGGGAGAAAAATGTTCACGAGCAGGTTAAATTTCAAGAGAAATGTAGAAGATGGCCTATGAAAATATAGAGAATATAAGGAGAAAAGAATATGTCAAAGAAGCTGTTGAGGAGAAAAAGCTTAATCAAGAAAAACTAAGCAGGAGTTTGCCCAAAAGTTACTTGACAAACAGGAGAAAGAAAAGAAAGTCAAAATGCAAAAGTATTTGACTGATGCATGGGATGATCAAGTTGAATACAATGGCAAAAGCAGATTGAAATGGACAAGATCATAAATAAAGGGTCTGATTCCTTGATGGAATCAGAGCAGTCGCATCGACGGAGGACGTTGAGAAGAAGAAACAGAAGAAGCAGCAGAAACTCAGAACACAGGACAAGACTGAGCAAACATGAGGGACCAAAAGTTGAATTCCTTAGAGGAATGTAAGCAGATTGTTTATGAAAATCTGGATAATATCAAGAAGAAGGAAGCTGCAAACTTTGCTCTTTTGGAGGAAAAGCAATTTCAAGAGAGGGTTAAGCAGCAGTTAGGCCAATAAACAGAATAAGAAGAAATAGCGGAACATGAAAGGCAACAAATGGCTGCCACAATGGAGTCAGATAGACTGCATCAAATTGATGAAATTGAGATCAGGAGACAGAAGAAAGAGAAAGACTGAAATTTTTTTTGGAGGCAGAATGAGACTGAGCCAACATGGAAGACCAAAAGAAGACTGTGGATGACAATTTACAGGATATATTGAGGAAAGAAGCTGCCTACGACTCTGTTTTGCAAAAGAAGCTATGCAACAGCATGGCTAAAGAGAAGGTTGCCAAAATGCTACATGAAGCACATCAGCAGAAGAAGGAAACTCCAAAGCCAAAGACTCTGGCTGATAAAGTCTTCGCTAGTTATGAAAATAAACAGGAACAGAAGAGGGAAATGGACAGGGCTGAAAGGGAAGGGTGCTTCCTGGATATCCAGCTGAGGAAATTGTAGCCAGGAGACAGAAGAAGGATCCCCAGCAGAAACTGAAGACACAGGACGAGACTAAAAAACATACGGAAAATTTAGTAATAATGCAGTGGGAAATACAGCACAGTGTAACTAAGCAAGAAAGAGATGTTCAGTATGAATCTGGCTTTCTAGACTATGAGAGTGACTGCGACATTCCTGATAAGGACAGAATTCGTGAAATACGTAAAAAAATTGTGTACGACCAACTGTCACTTACAAAGAAGGAAGAAGCTAAAAAACGGGCTTTTATGGAGGATAAGTTACTGAAAGAAAGGAAAGAGCGGGAATCTGCAGAGCAAAAGCGTGAAAAACTGGAGAAAGAGAAAAAAGCTGCAGCTATAAAGAGTCTGACTAATTCTTGGGATTCCCAGATTCAACTCAAACGGCAGGAGAAAAGGAACTGTGTGAGATTGAAAGGAAAACATGCAGACCTTGATGGAATTAGACAGAGTGTGTGGAGCTGAAAACAGTAAGCCAAGCCACCAGACTCTGCCAGGGAGAAGTTCCTCCCTGGCAGAGTCTGCAAGAAGATCTGCAAGAAGATCGGTGGGTACTGCTGACCAACATGACGACACAAGAAACAGACATATACTGAGTAGTCAGAAAGTTAGGAAGCCTGTCACATTACCTTTACTCAAATCCACCTCTGTGCACTTTGCTGAGGATCACCAACAGCAAAATAAAAGAGTAAAATTCCCGTCCATTTCCAGTCCCAGAATAACAGAATAGCTGTTTCTCAGCTGGCCAAGGAATGTGATGGGAATCCCCCGGAGGAGCTGACCAAAGTGGCTTAGGAGAGGGAAGTTTGTGCCTCCCTACTTAGGCTGCTGCCCCCATGACCTGAAGAAAATGGATGGATGGATAGATAGATAGATAGGTTTTCTCTGGGTGCTCCAGTTTCCCTACAAAAACGATAGATAGGTTTTCAGCTTCAGAAGGGAGGCCCAGACTTCCCTCCTCAGCCACTTCTTCCAGCTCCTTCGGGGGAATCCCAAGGCGTTCCCATGCCAGCCGAGAGACATAGTCCCTCCAGCGTGTCCATGTCTTTCTGATTAGCTTCCCTGTGTATTTAACCCCACCTGTTGTCTCTGTCCTTCGTTGGGTCCTCGTCATTAGTTCATCGTTCTTCTGTCCGTTTGCAGTGCCGCATGTCTTTCTGAGTTTGTTCCTGATTCTTTATTAATACATAATTCCTCATTACTACCTGGGTTTACCGGCGTCTTCCTCACCTACAACCATGCACACATGACAGAATGTCCCTAGTATTAGCTACGGAGAGATATGGCCAGGGCCGTACAGAGACCAGTACAGGGGCAGGTGCTCAACAACAAAAAGGGCCCATCTAACCGCCTTCTAGGACAGAATATTAACAGCCTCTCAGCTTTCAGAGTTTAATAAACAATGATAATTACACAATTGTGAGACATACAATCAGAGCTAAAGGAAATCTCTACATAGAGCATAACACTATGCATATGTAAGATATTCTATTAGTAATTTCGTTCTGCAGGTCTATTTTGTAAATCAGAACTGGTGGTCTAGCTCTGGTTTACATATTTTGTCTTTACATAATTACACTATTAAAAATATAAACAAGGGCACAAAGCCACCTTTGTGCCCTGTAATCTTTTATAGATTACAGATTAGTGGACTGTAATCTCTAAAAAGAGCTTCCTGTTTGCTGCAGTGGAGATGAAGACGGTCCAATCAGGAAAGCAGAGCTGCATCAAACTTAAGGTGGAACTGCAGAAAAAAGAAAAAAACAAAAGCAAAAATTGAATTGTTAATGCATGTCACCATGAGAAAAGCCTACTGAGTTTTGCTTAAAAAAACCTTTTAAACATTAAATCACACATTTGTCTCATGAACAGCAGTCTCATGTCTCAGTGATTGTTTTTGTAAACAAACTTATTTGTGCATGTCATAAATCTTTTCTGATATTCTAAGTTTTTGTTTGACTCAAAGTTTTGCTTGTGATTCTCACATGACGTTGTGAGCAGTGGCGTAGCCAGAGGGGGCAGGGGGGCCATGGCTCCCCTGTCATCTGATTGGCCCCCCAGTGGCCCCCCTGATGATTGAATGTAACGGCACCAGGTTATTCCTGTACATTATTGGATCATCTAAGTCAATATATCTAAAGAAGAAACAATAATAAATATATGAAAGAAATGTATAAAACTTTATATAAGTCCATGTGATGACATAAATAAATAGATTTTTATCAGGCGCGATACCAGCCTCCTTTATACTCATAACAACAAGCTGATATTCTTCTCCTGGGTGTTTCAGTTATGCTGCGCTGTGGTGCAACTCAAAGGCTAAAGCGCTTCATACCTGGTGGTTGTAAAACACAATAAGTTATTTATTGATCCTCCGCAAAAAGAGAAAAAACCGAAGAGGGGCCGACAATGTTCCTAGTTTGGAGCAGAGGTGGCGCTGGAGTTTTTTGTTGTCTGTCAAAAAAAAAAAAAAATTATTTTCAATTTGTAGTCATCAAACGAAACATTTATTATTTCTCTGCTAGAACGTTTTGAATCAGTAAATTTCACTAAATGACGTGATTAGAAGACGGCAGAACTCTGATCGTTTCCTGATCCCGCATCACTTCCCTCTGCGGGAGAAAAACCAGCAGAAGCGGATCAGCTGCGCTAGGAGCTCCAAAGTCTCTGGTCCGTTAAATCGTCCAGATCAGAGATGATCCTCTGACTGATGTTGTTCTTAGTCTGATAATATGAGCTCCCGATGTTCTCTGTGCGTAAAGTTGAAACTGTCTGCGCACCAAGTGGCAGCTGATCACAGTCTGGACAGAAACCAGCGAACTGCTCTCTGTTCTTATCAAGATGAGGCTGAGGAGGGAATCTGACATATTAACTAGTTAAGTTTTTACTGCTTTTGTTTTTAAAACATTAACGTAAGCAGTGTAACTGTATATTGTATATTTGGCGTTTGTCATCATGTGGATTAATTGGAGCATTTAGCGCATTTATGCCCAGCGCTCGCGCTTGTTTCTGCCTAACGGATCTGCACTTTAATTTCTTTCCTCTCTCAACAGTCAGCTGTTATTCCTCTACTAAACAATAAGTAGATCACATTCTCTTTAGGTTTTCTCTGTGTGCTCCAAACTCATTAAATGTAAACTCATCAGAAGCCCGAACCACCATCAGGCAAATAATTCTGGTGCGACCCGAAATTACCCGTCAAATTACCTGTCCAATCAGAGCTTCCTAACCAAGGTGTCCATAACTCTTCAACACGCTGTCAGCTCCCGGTCAGAAAGACGCATTTAGTTCAGTGTCCATGAGATGATATTCAGAAAGGATCTTTAATTTGATTGATTTTAGTTTCCTCTGCGATGAACTTTGCGTATCATGTCTCCATGTGCGCCAGTCAAAGGTGTTAATTATAACATGTCAAATGACAGAGGGGCTTAAAAACTAACCAAATATTCAGTTGTTATTTTTTTAAATTATATATATGTGCACACACACATTTAAAATTTTGCCCCCAGAGGTAGTCCTGGCCCCCCCAACTTTAAAAGTCTAGCTCCGCCACTGCCGGCAGGGAGTCCCCGGTTTGAGGTACACATGCTCAGAGCAGAGAACCCTTCATGTACAAAAAAAAAGTCTTGGAAAGGAAGGAAGGCACTTACCCAACACGACACAATGCTCCCGGATTGTTGCCATTTTAAATGATAGAGTTTTGATTTTGACACATTTTTTATTTAAAAAAAGTGCAAAAAAACATGGCAAGTACATGTATTAACAAAAACAAAAAGACTCAATAATACAAGTGCAAAAAGGAAATGCAAGTACTTGTATGAAAAAATGAAACACAAAGACTCGATGGACTATAAAAAGTGCAAAATATTAAAGAAAATAAGGTGCAAAAACGTAAAAAAAAAAGACTTCAAACCTAATAAGTGGAATAGAAAAAAAAAAAAGTGCAGGGGAAATTCACATGACAAAAAAAAACAAATGGTTACAAAAGCCACTCGTACAAAGTTCAAGGAAGTTCTACTTCCTTAAAGTAGAACTTCAAGTTGCTCGTCCGCCTCCTCTACCGTCTACCGTCGTCGTCGACGCTGGACAAAAAAAGTTCTAACGGACTGCAGTCATCGGACAGGAGGAGGGGACATGAGTTTTGCGGCAGGTCCCTCCTGGACGGCGGGCTCTGGAGCAGAGGCAGGTCCCTCCTGGACGGCGGGCTCTGGAGCAGAGGCAGGTCCCTCCTGGACGGCGGGCTCTGGAGCAGAGGCAGGTCCCTCCTGGACGGCGGGCTCTGGAGCAGAGGCAGGTCCCTCCTGGACGGCGGGCTCTGGAGCAGAGGCAGGTCCCTCCTGGACGGCGGGCTCTGGAGCAGAGGAAGGTCCTCCTGGACGGCGGGCTCTGGAGCAGAGGACCCTCCTGGACCTATGGCTCTGTGGGTACCTCCCATGGCTGCGAGCTCTCCGTCACCCTGGTGGTAGTTTCTGAACCACTTCTGGTATTGACTCGTTCCCTTCTGGTAGTCTGGCTGCCATTCTTCGCTGGGAGACGGCCGCCAACAGGGAGAGGCGGGTTCTGCGGGACCATTCCCCAGCAGGACCCTTCGCTCCCCAATGGCTGCCGTCTCCCAGCGCTCACGCCCGCTGGATACCGCCTCCATCAGGGAGCGGCGGGTCCTGCCGGGACCATTCCCCAGCAGGACCCACCGCTCCCGGACGTCAGCCACTCAACCAGCGGGGAATGGCAGCCAGACTACCGGAAGGGAAGGAGTCAATACCAGAAGCAGGTCAGTCCTGCAGGAAAGGAGAACACAGGTAGGTCATTGAATGTGGTCATCGATTTTTCCATACCTGCTCCAAGATTCTGATCCACCGCTTGAAGTTGTGGTTCAAGTCCTTCAGCTGCATAGTGGGCCAACTTGAATCCACAAGTCTCACCTGGGAGTGGGCTTTGAGGGAGGTGGATGTCAAGTGATTAAATGTGATTAAATGATTAAATAGAAAAAAGTAGAATTAAAGCAAAGTTTGCAGGACAATAACACACACCAGATTAATTTTTACCGTCTGACTCTACTGTTGGGTCTTGATGTCCCCTGTGTAATTTTATTTATTATTACTATTAAACTAAAAATCTCCAGCATGGGGAAGTGGTATGAGCTCGACTTTTCTCAACATATTCTGGTTCATGAACAAACTGCACACAAACTTATGAAAAAACTGAAAAAGTATACTGCTCAAAAAAAATAAAGGGACCACCACAATACAACTCCAAGTAAATCAAACTTCTGTGAAATCAAACTGTCCACTTAGGAAGCAACACCGATTAACAGAGACCCTCGTCGGGTCAATCAGTGTTGCTTCCTAAGTGGACAGTTTGATTTCACAGAAGTTTGATTTACATTGTGTTGTTTAAGTGTTCCCTTTATTTTTTTGAGCAGTGTATTTTCTCTACAGCTTCTGACAGAATCAAACTGAGATGTAGGAAGAGTCTTTATCACAAACCTGAAGAGGAGCCATGTCCAGGGAATTCTCAGAGCTGCTGCTGGTGAGAACGCTCCTCGATGACATGACTGCCGCTGGGACATACTCGGCTGAAGACAGAGGACAAAAAACCGGTCAAAATAGAGAACTCACAAAAGAGAAAAGAAAGTCAGCTGCTGGTTAGCTGGCAGAAGAAAGGCGACTAAAATCTTACAAGAAGACACAAAAAGAGGAGTCAAGAAGAGATCTAAGTGTAGAAAATCTAAGCACACAGATAATCCAACTACTACAATATTAACTTGTTTATTTTTCATTTCTAGTTTAAAATAAACTTGACACATGTCGACATGAATTAAGTTTTGAATGAAAAGTAGTTTGAAGAACATAAATATTGTATAGTATCAAAAGAAAATCTACAAAACAATTACCACTTTGCATTAAAATCCAAACAGTCAAAACATAACGTTAATTATGTAAATATTAAATATTTAGCACAGATAGGATTTAAATATAATTACTAGATCATGTCAAATCTTTTTTACGTTCCTGTCAATCCAAACAAACATGCAGTCAGTTTCTAGAGTTTGACTCAGAACCTTTCATTCAGTGTAATGTACCTGAAGTGTCGATGTCCCACGATCAACGGGACAGCAGTAGTGCGGCACGGAGGACAGCCAGGCGCTCATGAGTGACGCGCCTCTTACGCCTTGAATAATGTCACTGAGGAGCGACCTGGCCACTCGGAGAGGAGGATGTCAAGCGGAATGCGGCATAGCCGCACCCCTCTACGGGACAGGGCTGTTAAGTCGCCCTGTCCCGTAGTTGACGAGGATCCGCCTCTCCAAGTTCCCACACAATGGTTGCCAGGTGAAGCCAGTTTCGAGTGCGAGATGACAATGGGGCATCTAAAGACATTCTTGAAAAAAATTTGATCAATCAATGACAAATGAAATCAATTTTTAATTGACAGAATTGTTTAATGTAGCCATTCTTTTACAGCAGCTGGATCAGGTTCTATTATCCCCTGTGCAGATATACTTCAAATACTTCACAGAAGTCTGAAAGAATTTTTAGAAGTTGTTAAACAATCATTAACACCTCACTTCAGCTTGTAAAGTATTTTAATTGTTAACAACAAACATACGTAAGTATTGTTAAGCATAACAGTTATGTCACATCCAGGGTAGCTTGCTACCAACCGAGCAGCTGGCGGGCTACCCTGGATGTGCTAGCCAGCCCACTTGGTAGCAAGCTATCGTGGAGCAAACAGGTGTTTCACACAGTTACAATTCGAAAGTTTTCTGCTTTCAAAGTTACATTAACTCACCCATTGAATGGTAAAGTTGCACATTAAACCCGCTTCTATTTCAAACATCACATTTTACATTAAATAAAAACTTACTCTTGTGAGTATATTTGGTGCCGCGACTCTGTTCTGCTGTCCGTGTCTGAGGAACTCCTGCTCCTCTCTCACCTCTTTTCAATTAACAGCTAATTTAATTGGACACAGGTGCGTGTGACGCAGGAAGTGGGAAGGACTTCACCTTCTCTCGGAGACTTCACAAGACTGATAAAGAAATACAGTAGGAAGTGATCATTATCCTATAATTATAAGGAATAATTGGAAATGTATAAAAAGAGTGGGGAGAGATTAAACTTTAATAAGGCAGATTGGAGTAAGTTTAGATATTTGAGTGAAATGTATTTAGAAAAGGTAATTTTAATATGCATATAAATAAAGTAAATGCAAGTATCTCAAAAATAATAATGGAAGTGTAACAAAAGAACAGAATTTACTCGGGTTCAGACAGCAGTTTACTATCAACCAGTTTATTTATTACAAATTACTGGACTGAAACACATCCAACTTTGTTTCAACACTTTGTCATAGTTTTCCTGGAAAACCCACAAAGAGAAAAGAAAAACAAAACATTTAGGTCATAAGGAATCCTTTCAGGGTCCTTGGTAAAAAATAAATTAAATTAAAAAGCTGCCAGCAAAAAAAACAAAAAAACTTCAATAGAGCTCTATATTTGTGTGCGTGTCTGATGGGTACGAAACGATGAAAGAGGTTGTCCTGGCTGGGATGGCGACCCGAATGACGATGGCAGCCGACGTCCACAGACACAGAAACCCCGCAGCCTCTCTCTCTTCCTCCGCAGGCACAGGAGCACCTTCCAGTGTTCCCTGTTGTGACTTTTTACACTTATATGTTGTTTAGTATGATAAGTGACTGATTTACAATTATATGTTAAGCATAGATTACATGATTATTATTAATTGAATTGAACATGATTGTATATAATTACAAGGATGAAGTGAAATATAAAGTGCAAGACATGATTTATTTGAATAGAAGAAGTCTTTATTTTGAAGAATGCTTAAGTATCTGGTTTTGTTTGTCACTATCTTGCTTTGCTGATATTTGGTGTCTTGGTTGCGAACAGCTGTCGCCGTTTCTCTTCAATAAAGAACTGAACAGAAAGGTTCAGTAAAAGACATACGAGCCTCCGTTTGTTTGAAGAAGCTTCACTCCGTAACATTCCCTTCCCCAATATCGGCCACAATAATGCACTAGCAGGAAAACATCAATATCAGGCATAAAAAGTCAAGGCTATGCAGAAGGGCAGCAGAGACTAGCACGTCTCTGCTCCGCAGCAGCTCTGAAACGCTAAAGCCCGGGAGTTCCCTAGTAACTGCAGTCGGAACGCTGCCGTAAGTGATGTCGTACCTTGCTCTTAAAGGGACACTACCATAAAGTAAAACAATACAGAAAAGCAAATGACACAGAACAACAAATAAATACAGCTGGGTTACATCCTCCCCACTTTAAATGTGACTCCTCGTCACTACCAGTAGTCAGCGACTGAACTAACCCTGCAAGTGTTGTTGCAAGGACACCAAAAAACTACAAACCAGTGTCTGCTGTGTCGGTGAACATGAACTGTGTGGTTGATAATGAACTTTAGAGCCGACCTGACGTCACTAAGTAGGCTGGTTGAACTCGCCGTCTTTGGGATCTTGAACGTGGTAAAACTGGACTAACTTCAGCCACTGACCCTGCCAAATCTATTTGTCCTGAAATGAACTCAGAAGCATCGGGATTCAGGGTATTTTGTGACTGTGGCATACTTTGCAAAGAAGTTCCTGCGACCTCCCCCTGTGGTTCCTGATCTGTATTCTCTACCACATTAGACATGTTGATCACACATTCTTCCTCCTAATTTTGTCGCTGAAGAGTGAAGCAGGGGATTCGGGGCCACTCCGTCTCCAACATCTGGTCTCCAAGCTGCTGGTAGGAATCCGCAGGGGAGAAGCATGTCTCGATGCAGAACCCTCTCTTGCCCTCCCATCCTCCGGCGTGACTGGGATACTTTCGTCAGGCTGTTTGACAACAATATGAACAATGGCTTCCCACTTGTCAGAAATCTGTGTTTCTTCTTAGACTCAGATTCCTTATAAAGAACTATGTCACCTATTTCCAAGGCATGGCAGTCACTTTGGCATCCCAGCGCGTTTTGTTCAGCAACATTCCTCTTCTCTGCATTTTTTGGAGGCCAACTCATAAGCATGTTAAGTCTTTTCTTTAGGTCTCTCACATACTGTGAATGCGTTTTGTGGTTGTAACCTTGAGGTTGATGCCAAACAAATGTCCATGGGGAGACGTGGTTCTCTGCAAGCATGAAAGAAAGGAGCTTCTCCAGTCACATCATTCTTGTGTGCACCAGGGGCTGACATATTTTCTCCATTCTTCTTTCTTTTTGTCCTCCAGTGTCCCAAAGATCGATCAGAGTTCTGTTAATCTTTCTACTGGATTGCCTCTTGGATGGTAGGTGTAGTTCGAGATTTGGAATTCCAGAGTTTGCAGAGTACGTCACACTTCAGACTCAAAGCAGGCTCCCTGATCATATGCAGCCTCGGGGAAAACATAGTGACTGATGAGTTCCCCACAACACTGCAGCAACAGTTTTTGCAGTCTGATCTCTGGTTGGATATGCTGGGCATATTTGGTTTAGTGATCTGTTATCACCAAATATTTCGGTGTTTTTGGAGTCGGTTTAAAGATAAAAATCCATGCAAACAAGTTCAAGGGCCACTGACTTTGATGTTTACTATTTAGATGCTCTCTGCACCTTGCCTTTCTTCTCACACACCTTTCACAGATTTACTTTCACTTGCCTCGATATACTTAGCCTTTTTGGCCAGAATCTGCTCTGGCAGCTCGAGAGTTCTTTCTATGCCATGTGCTGTCTCTGTTGGCACTTCAAAGCTCTTCTTTGTGGCTGCTAGGCAGCACAGGCTGATTAAAGCTTGACCTCTTTTGGTTGCAAACTTTACGGTACAGTACTCCTTCTACCAAAACTAGTTTTGACCTCACGCAGAAGTAAAGATACTTCTGACTCCTCAACCATGTTTAGTGTCATAGTATCAGGTTCATTTTCTAGAAGATGGATAACTCTAGCCAAAGAATGATCCCTTCTCTGCAAATGATACCAGTCCTCTCTAGACATTTCAGGCAATGCAGAGAGACCTGGCCCTAAGACTGGGTCTTCCAGGTCCTCTGGGACAACACCTTCATCGCACAAAAGTGGCTCAACTGCAGGTATCTCGCTATCCATTCCCTGCCTATCCCCTGCATCTGCAACATCGGTCACACCAAGGCACATGTACAAGCTGTTCACTACGTCTCTATCCAAAACCTTAAACTCATCAGAGGATGGGCTGGCACGATCCAATAGGGTCGTGATTCTCCTGTCTATCTCTTGAGACTCATCATCATCTTGAGGTGGCTCGTGGGGCCTCCTGGAGAGCCCGTCAGCATCAGCATTGTGTTGACCGGACTTGTAATGAATGTCAAAGTTGTACAGTGACAGTGCTGCAAGCCACCTATGGCTTGTGGCATCAAGCTTAGCACTGGTCAACACGTACGTTAGAGGATTATTATCTGTCAGTACTTTGAAACTAGCCCCATACAAATAGTCGTGGAACTTCTCACTGACCGCCCATTTAAGTGCGAGAAACTCTAACTTGTGCACAGGATAATTTCTTTCACTCTTAGAGAGACCACGACTCGCATAAGCTATCACTCTGATCTGACCATCCTGAACCTGATAAAAGCTGTGCCTAAACCTGTCAAGCTAGCATCTGTATGAAGCAGATAAGGGAGAAGCCAGTTGGAAAAAGCAAGCACAGGAGCTGATGTTAGTTTTCATGATGAGCTCAAATGCAGTCTGACATAGGGGCCATCTGTCCCCAAGTGGATGTGACTGTTGCGGGCCATAGCTGGTTTTTTGCCTAGGGCTCCAGTCTCCTTTCAAAATCATTCAGGTCTACACTTTGGCTAATCCCTAACAGCGTCGGAATAGCCAGTGAAACCTAAGAAGACCGCAGCTCCTTAATGTTTGAGGTCGAGGCCATTCTTTACAGCAGCTACCTTTTCTGGATCAGGTTATCCCTGTGCAGATTCACATGCCCAAATACTACGAAGTCTGAAGAATTGCATTAGAAGGGGACAGTTTGAGACCAAAATTACATGCGTTGGAGGACCCTCATTAACCTCACTCATGTTCTTCAACCGAGCTTGAAATATGATATCATCTAAGAAGGCAACACTCCTGGAGGTTATTCTTCCATCACTTCTCCATAGTTCGTTGAAATGGCTGGGAGTTAGTTAACCTTGTGGCATTCTGCGGAACGCCAGGTACCAAAGGGCGTAGTAACGCTGTCTTTGGTCGATCTGCAGTTCAACATCCAGCTGATAATACCCACTCTTAAGATCCACCGGTGAACCACTTTGAACTGACAACAGGGAAAGTCTCCTCTATCCGAGTAATGGTAAGCGTCTTTCTTAGTAAATGTTCAGTCTGGTAATCCACCACCATTCGCAACTCTCCATTTTTTTATGGACTAGAACAACAGGAAGGCATAAGACTATGAATTCTTCTATCACCCCACAGCCAGAAGACTTGAGATGCGTTCAGTCATTGAAGTCTGCAGGTGAGACACGTCTTTCCTCTCTTTGAACGCACATGTGTTCTAGCTCAATATGGTGAAGACACCTTCAATGATACCAATCTAATCATGCCTAGAAAAGCACTAGCAGCTTCAGTGTGATTCTACGTTGTATGTTCTTTAATTGGGTGGTATTGGGCTGTCACTAAAGTCAAGATTGGAGTTCAGTTGTTGGTGCACTTTTACATCACTAGCTATCAAAAAGGAAGTGCCTGGGAACTTCAGCATCTGATAAATGTTGGTTGCTGGATGTATAGGCACAACCCAGTCAATGGGAGAGCAATCACATGGAGTTTTTGGATACAAAGTTATGTCATGTTCTGAAATGTTTTAACCGCTAGCGGAATTTATGGGATCAACTTACTCCACAATCTGGTCATAAACTATAAGCCTCCTGTATAGGGGCTTCCCTGCACCACCCACCAGGCTGCAACTCACCTTTCCTGCTAGAATGGCAGATACCCTTTAAGTGTATAACTCACCACTCTTTAGGTTACAGGTACTTGCTGCTGATGTGACCGGAACTTTGCACTTTGTTTGAAAATCTGTCATTCACGACACTGGCATAAGCCATTACCCATTGGCCTGAATGGGCAAAGTTCTAAAATTTGACCCACCTCTCTTCCTGCAATCTCGTGTCATAGACCAAAACATTTGTACCAACAAGGAAGGTACCGTTGTGTAGCCTGTCTGGACTGACTAAAGCTAAGATTGATAGCCTTGGCCTGTCCCACATGCATCTTTTGGGAACTGAACCTCCCCTCTACATATCCCACATAAGGGACCTTTGCCCCGCTGCTCCTTCAATGTCGATGCCCTTAATAGAATAATGTCGTGGAAAGGTAATGAGATAAAATGACTGAGAATATGGTCACTGTGACCCAGTGTCAATAAAATTTGCACTGAGCTCACCAACCATGCTCACGTCGCAGGTTTCCCCACCAGTCCAACGGGGATCTGAGAGAGTTCTGTTACATGGGATGCTCAGTAATACTCTGATTCAAACAAGGGAACTAGTTGACTTTGGCCCTGCCTGTTCCATAGCAGGAGCCTTACTGTTAAAGCCATGTTTGGCAAAGACGTTTTGTGTGGGTTAGTGTGAGTTGATTCTGCCTGGTATGAGTTTCACACAGTCTCTGTGCACCAGACAGCATTGGTTGGATTGGTGCATTGTGGCAATAAATGACGTCGTCTCCACAGTTATAACAAAACTTTCCAACTTTGTGAGATTTCCTGCTGAAGTTGCTGGGGCTGCTGAAGTTGCAGGACTGCCTTTATTCTTTGGTGAAGCTTCCGTATGTTTCTTCTTTGGAAGGATGAGGGTGCTTAACAGGCAAGTTTCTCTGAAGTCAGCTTCCAACTGCTGGTCTTCTCTTCCAGTTTTCTCTAGAATGGAATCTGGTCCTAGAGGAAAAGTGTTGCTACAGGGCTCTGAAGCGTCACTAGTGAATGATCTGGTATGGACTTTGGTTGAGCTTGCCCCCATATGTCGCTTCCTCTCATTTCCTTTAAATGGCTCTCTTTTCATATGTTTATTTTGAACAGTAGTTCTGAAAACGTCAAATGGTATTGGCTATATCTGATCTTCAGATGCAGTGCAGTTATTAAGGAATCATCCCAACAGCCTCGGAGACTGCTTTAACACTGAGAGTCAAAGTTCTGCTTAGCCACACCACTGCTTTCTACAACTTCCTGCAGCAGAGTTGAAGTCGACGGAGGTAGTCAGATGCCTTCTCCCCACTTTCTGATGTGTCTCTAGAAACTGAATATACAGCTCCTCCCTCCTGTAACATTACATATGCTTTCTCTAATTCTTGAAGATAAGCACTTGGTGTGGCTTGAGCTCCAATGAAAAGAGCCACATTAAAGCAGGGGTAAGTAGCTATCAAGTATCATACGACGTTGCTGCCCTTCTGACAGCTAATGTCATTTATCACTTGCTTAGCTCGAAGCCGCCATATGCTAAAATCTACTTCTGTTGGAGGTTTTGGAGAGTTGCCAAGAGAAAAGCTTTAATTCTCTTGGAGGAGGCTGGTGCACTGGTGAGTCATGTTTTACATATGTTCTACTATAACTTTTTGGACCTCAGCAGCAGAGGGCTGATTAATATAGTCTCGTTTGCTGCCTGTGTATGATTGATGTATGATTCTCATCATCTGCGACAGCTGGTCTTGAATGGTGACCGGCTGGGTTTGAGTGCAGATACTGGAGTTGATGATACAAGTTTTTTTCATCATGTTTTCCCAAATGCGACTTGCAGCTACTGACTTATGTAGCAGGGTCCATTTATACGTTAGGGCCACTCGTGAACTTGTCCTGAAAACTCATTGTCATGTTACCAATGGCACGTGCAAGAGGTATTACTCTGACAGAATGACTCACATTTAGGGGAACAGTAATCATCGATCTGTACAACCTCCTATACTGAGTCAACAACTGAGTACTCACAGTCCAACAACATAGGAGTAATACCTTCGGCAAACGGCACAGAATGAATCAGGAGACTGTCAATGAATTGCACTTTGATAACATCAAGCGCTGAAAGGCCCTTTTTACATCATCCAGTTAAATGTAGCTGGACACCCTTAAGAATGACAATGCACTCAGGTCAAGTCAATATTTCACAAAGCTCCATTTTTTTTTTTTTACTCAGATGTTATCCTGGGAAAATGGTTTTTCAACCATATTAGAGACGAGATGAATGCTTTCAAGTCCCTGTTCGGGCGCCAAATTTCTCTATTACTTTGGATGTAACCAAAGAACAGAATTTACTCGGGTTCAGATAGCATTACTATCAACCAGCTTATATTACAATTACTGGACTGAAACACTCCAACTTTGTTTCAACACTTTGTCATAGTTTCCTGGAAAACCCACAAAGAGAAAAGAAAAACAAAACATTTAGGTCATAAGGAATCCTTTCAGGGTCCTTGGTAAAAATTTAATTAAATTAAAATAAGCTGGCCAGCAAAAAAAACAAAAATCTTCATATAGAGCTCTATATTTGTGTGCAGAGACTGGCACGTCTCTGCTCCGCAGCAGCTCTGAAACTCTAAAGCCCGGGAGTTTCCCTAGTAACTAAGAGCAGTCAGCTCCATTTTAAAACAACACTTAAGATTTTTATCAGGACTATAACTCCATAAAATAATAAGCACCTCATGAACATAGATGAAAATGAATATTTCATTTAACACGACAAACTCGACAGTCATTTAACTCACAATACCCACGGAAAAACAGGAGTTTGGTTTCTAAAACATTACAGAATTAGCGACGACTTAGTACATAAAATTAGAACACATACGACATTACAAATCTCCTCTGAAAGCTCTGAAACTCTAAAGCCCGGGAGTTTCTCTAGTAACTGCAGTCGGAACGCTGCCGTAAAGTGATGTCGTACCTTGCTCTTAAAGGGACACTACCCATAAAGTAAAAACAATACAGAAAAGCAAATAACACAGAACAAACAAATAAAATACAGCTTGCTTTCCCCCCCTGAACATTCCCACTAACCGGCCGGACCCCTCCTCATCGCTGGTGCCCCTGTTAAGGCGGACATTCGGAAGCACCCCAGAATTATTCCGTATGTCCAGCAGAGAGGGTCTCGATTAGGTCGAAGGAAGGAAGGACGCCAGCTGGCTGCTTATTGTCAATCACAACGTGGCTCATGTAGCTTTGCGGCTCACTTACAGGCTCATTTATTGATCAGGAACAGCTAAGAGCGTCATCCCATTCGGCGGCAGCAATTTATTCCACGTGTCTCCTGCAGCTTGGTGGCTTTTTAGCCTCCATCCATTTCGCCACTGCGAAATGGAGCCTTCTCTATCCATCCATCCATCCATCCATCCATGTGTAACGCTCTATTTAAATGTGCAGGTCTGACTGCAAGATTTAGTGTTGACCACTTTGTAGAATCAGAAGAAGGTACGGCATGGAGTCATGATTGGGTGGATAATTGATGCAGCTGATGCAAAGAGGTTTGTTTATATTGCCATTTATTGCAGTGGAAATAATGATAGTGACAATAATAATAATAACAGCAACAACTAAACAAACATAAATTGTTCAAAAGAAACAAAGAAGGAAAAAACAAATAAACCAAAGAAATAATAATCAGTGAAACTTCAAAACCAATTGTAGTTCAAAAGGAGTCCAAGAGCAAAGGGAGAATAGTCTTGTTCAGCGATAGTCGAGTTGGAGATTTTAGATTGTTTTATTAACAACCGACGCCACAACCAACAGTGAGCTGCAGCATAGTGGAAACCCAGAAATACACATGAGGATCCCAGAGGTTAAAGGGAAGGTGGGTTACACAAGCAACGTGTCATTTTTTTTTCTCCATCCCCCCCAGCACGGACGGACGGCTTCTATAGTTTGGTGATTTCTGACGTGGAGAGGAAGCTGCTGGTGGTGATGATGCTCCTCGCTGCTCCAAATCGCTTTCTATCAGCTGCTAGCAGCGCTATGAGCAAAGGTGACCCACTGTGGCTCCAGTAGTCTTGTCTTTTAAGGTGCCCCGCATCGCAATGGATTGCAGCCACGTGTGGCCCCCGCTTGCAGCGGATTTGTTGCAGCCATGTGGTTTGAGGTGGGTTGCCCCTCCACCCGACACAATTGCAGTGGATCGCAGCAGCCACGCATTCTTGGTGTTCGGTGGGGGGTCTCCCCAATAACACCAGGGTTGCGTCGGCGAAGCTACCCGCATCCTCCGCTAAACCACAGCATCCACTGTGTGGTCGTGTACCGCAAAAGCAGCGTTGGTACTGCTACTGCTCTTGGCATGTGCGTGCCGCAAAAAGCACCACGGTACTTCTTCAGCGTGTGGGTGTGGAATTGAGCCGCAACAGGAAAAATAAATAAATAAATAAAAATAAAAGCGCTATCGTTTTTCACCACTGTGCTCCGGTAGTGCAGTTCCTCCGCTCTTTGGAGGTCGACGTGCGCAGAGCCAAAACATCCCCCATGGTTGGCCTCTCACACACACACACACACCCACCCGCATCAGTTCACCCCACAAATACACCCTTTGGAAAATAACCAAAGGTTTCCATATGGCTAAACATGCTCCCTCACGGCCCCAGGACCCTCCCCTAACCACCCCGTAGAACCCCACGAGCCCACCGAGCCCAAATCCCCACTTGACGGGACCCGGGAAACACCATGACACCTCATGGCCGAAATAAACCCCAATGGCTGAACCCAAAACCTCCCAGCAGCCCCACGCCGAAATCCAGATCGTCAAAAAGTAAGACAAGAGCTCCACTCGGTGGATTTTGCATGTTACTACACATGCCACCGCATGGCTCAAAACGCTCCCTCATTCCCCGTTCAAATGCCACGAAATGGCTGTTGACTCCCCCGAACCCTAATGTGTGGTTTGCTGAAGAACTTAAAACCTTTTACACTATGGTTTGTTGAATTACTTGGTGTACACAATGACATCAACCCAAAACAAAATAAATATCACTCTGTGAACTAAATAAAAAACTATATGAAGCAGTTTGTGAAGTCCATCCATCCATCCATTTTCTTGCACCTTTTTCCCTCAGTGGGGTCGGGAGGGTGCTGATGCCCATCTCCAGCCAACGTTTCGGGCGAGAGGCGGGGTACACCCTGGACAGGTCGCCAGTCTGTCGCCGGGAGTGTGTGAAGTTATTTAAATTAAAGCAACCCTTTATTTTTTTCTTTTTAATTAGCTGGAACACATTCAGCTCACTGGGAGGTGAAAGTCTCACCTCCCAGTGAGACTTTCATTAGAGGGACAGTAAATTTGCCCTAAGGAGCATTTTCCGCCATGGCGTGGCATTTTACATTGAGTCGTGTTGAGACGCTTCACCAAGGTCGAGAAAGAGTCACACGCTGTTAGACAAAGGCCCGTAGTAAAGAGTTACATGTTTGACTCTGTTAGACACTAAAGTCCATTTCTCACGAAAAAGAAACGTTTTCCCAGGCCACAGAGACATGGTGTGATTTCAGGGAGTGTCTTCAGTCCATATTATCAGCTACCCTCCTCTTCCTCCTCAGACGCTGCACAGACTTTTTTAGAAACTCTTCTCGGATGTAATGGTAAAAGCGTCTCCTTTCAGCGCTGAAAGTGAATAAAATAAGTAAAGTCTGAATGATTTTCTTGGCTGATTTTATGCTCCGTGTGTCAATACAAATTATGATTCATTGATCGGGATTTCCATATAGAAGCTCTTACTAAATTAACAATTGGTTATATAAAATTGAATAGCTTCAATCAATATCTATTTATTTTCAGACTGATGAGTTTCCTGCATTGTTGCTCTGTGGCAGAACCTGCTGGAGTTTGATGAACAGAGGGTGGTATTTGCTGCAAGGCATCAAGAGAAATTGAACACTGGGAGGTTTTGGTCCCCCAAGAAGAGGCAGGAATTTACTCCTGGGGTTGAGAGTGTGAAGAGGCATGCTTTAACCACTCCAGCCCCATCTGCCCAATGGCCAGACTGCTGCCGCCTGGTGGAGACCATCTTTGTCCGGCTGTGCAATATCCGTCGTAGTCCAAAGAAAAGAGGGGCAGGCACAGTCTCCAGGTGGGATTTAATCCTTCAAGAGTAAAGGAAGATCAGGCAGCTCGTTCTGGCAAATGGAGCCGTGATGGGGCAGACAAACTTGCAGCTAGTGGATGTGAGCTACACCACCCTGGTTCAGTGGCATAACAGAAGGGTCAAAAAGCAAGAAACCGCTGTGGTACTTCAAGGGTTAAACCTTCCCAGCCGCTTTTCTGTTGCTGCTGACCCACTTCTGCCTGCAAATATACGTCCGCATTACGGCGTACCACATTCAGGGCCACTGCATTCGTACAGGCTACCATCCAACACTGTGGGGCAGTCAAAATAAAAAAAAGCTACAATTCACTGATGGGACAAATCCATCAGGACAGCGGCAGCTTCTCCCTGCCCCACCCAAAAGGCCTCAGCTAGTGGCAATTACTCCAGTGGCACCACAGGGATCCGTTATCCTCACTACCCAACAGCAACAGAGTTTGTGGAGCCTCTCCACCCACCCCTCCTCCACATGCTTATGCTGTGGCCCCTGCTCTGGACTCTGCTGTGGCCCCTGCTCTGGACTCTGCTGTGGCCCCTGCTCTGGACTCTGCTGTGGCCCCTGCTCTGGACTCTGCTGTGGCCCCTGCTCAACCTGGTAGAGAACCTCGAAAACTGACGCGCAAATTTTGCACAACACATGCAAAAAATGTGGGCAGTTTAGAATAGCTGAAACAGGACACAGCCAATATAGGGGGCAAATTTACTGTCCCTCTAATGAAAGTCTCACTTTCACCTCCCAGTGAGCTGAATGTGTTCCAGCAGTGACTGGAACAAATTAAAAAGAAAAAAATAAATTTACTTTACTTTAAATAACTTCACAAACTGTTTCATATAGTTTTTTATTTAGTTCACAGAGTGATATTTATTTTGTTTTGGGTTGACTGATGTCATTGTGTACACCAAGTAATTCAACCAACCATAGTGTAAAAGGTTTCAAGCCCTTCAGCAAACCACACATTTCTTGGTTGAAGAAATAAATGGGAGACTTCAATGGAAATGTGTTGCATCCAAATGCTACAATGTTTTTGGACTAACTAAAAATGTTTAATTCACCGTCTTAATTGTTGATGAATAAATATTTGGTTCTTTGAAATCGATAAGGTCTATGGTCTTTTACTGTGAGTAAATGTTAGCTGCTTCCAATTCTGAATTATTGGTCATAATTTCACTTCACTAAAAAAGTACTTAAGGAAAGACACTTTAAAGAATATTTAGTTTCAGTCATTGTTTAGCTGTGAAAAATGAAAATAAGCACTGGGTATGATTACGGACATTAAAATATACTGTATATAGCATACAGTATAATGTAACATCAATTTGACTATATTGGTAGAATATAAAAAATTAAGGAATTCATCAGTTTTAAAACGAAAGCCTTTTATTACAAAGTGTTGTGTTTTACTTTACAGTACTACACCATCTGTACAAAAAAGCATTTAAAATGTTTAAGATACAAAAAACAAACAAACAGTCATTACTTCATAACACTTAAACATTGATTGTGCGAAATCTTTTCACTAAAACATAGTATGGCGACTGGTAGGATCGAACTCACGACTCTGGGATCGGCCTCACTCTTCCCCTTCCTCTCCCTTTCAATGGGCGAGTTAATGTAACTTTGAAAGCAGAAAACCTTCGAATTTGTAACTGTGGAAACACCTGTTTGCTCCACGATAGCTTGCTACCAAGTGGGCTGGCTAGCACATCCAGGGTAGCCCACCAGCTGCTCGGTTGGTAGCAAGCTACCCTGGATGTGACACATAACTGTTATGCTTAACAAATACTTACAGTATGTTTGTTGATAACAATTAAAATTGTTGGAGGTTGTTGCCTTCTTAGATGATATATTTTCAAGCTGGGTTGAAGAACATGAGGTGAGGTTAATGAGGGTCCTCCAACGCATTGCTAATTTTGGTCTCAAACTGTCCCCTTCTAAATGCAAATTCTTTCAGACTTCTGTGAAGTATTTGAAGTATATCTGCACAGGGATAATAGAACCTGATCCAGCTGCTGTAAAAGAATGGCTACATTAAACAATTCTGTCAATTAAAAATTGATTTCATTTGTCATTGATTGATCAAATTCTTTTTCAAGAATGTCTCCAAGATGCCCCATCTGCCAACACCGAACATCAAAACTGGCGGGGCATCTAAGGATGGAGCATGGTGTCAGGAACTTGGAGGAGAGGCGGATCCTTGTCAACTACGGGTCAGGGCGCGTTAACATCAGGGTCAGCCCTGTCCCGTAGAGGGGTGCAGCTATGCCGCATCCCGGCTTGACATCCACCTCTCCTCCAAGTTCCACTCGGAGTTGGCCAGTGCGCTCCTCAGTGACGTGCTTCAAAACGTTAAGAGGTAACCATCATGCGCCTGGCTGTCCTCAGTGCCGCGACTCCTGCTGTGCCGTTGCTGACGACCTGGGACATCGACGACACACTTGAGCTACATTACACTTAAAGGTTCTGAGTGAAACTCTAGAAACTGACTGCATGTTTGTTTGGATTGACAGGAACGTGAAAAAAGATTTGACATGATCTAGTAATTATATTTAAATCCTATCTGTGCTAAATATTTAATATTTACATAATTAACGTTATGTTGTTTTTGACTGTTTGGATTTAATGCAAAGTGGTAATTGTTTTGTAGATTTTCTTTTGATACTATACAATATTCATGTTCAAACTACTTTTCATTCAAAACTTAATTCTCCAAGATGCCCCATCTGCAAACACCTTGCATCAAAACTGGCTCGGCATCTGAAAACGGCTCATGGTGTGGAGAACTTGGAGAGGCGGATCCTCGTCAACTACGGGTCAGGGCGCGTTAACATCAGGGGACAGCCCTGTCCCGTAGAGGGGTGCAGCTATGCCGCATCCCGCCTTGACATCCACCTCTCCTCCAAGTTCCACTCGGAGTTGGCCAGTGCGCTCCTCAGTGACGTGCTTCAAAACGTTAAGAGGCACGTAACCATCATGCGCCTGGCGGTCCTCCGTGCCGCGACATGGGCCTCATGTTCTGCCATAAAAGCTCTTTTTAATTTTTGTTTTGCCGTTTTTCCAGGTGAACGACTGCATCATAGGGACGGCGAGTTCCAACAAGTAGATCCAAGTTTTTACATAAACATGGTTTTAATGTTGTTTTTTCTAACCAGTAAATTGGGCCTCATGTAAATATTTGTCTGTTTTTAACCGCTTAAGTTTTGGCGCGCATAAAATATCCATCACTGATGTTTTTAGGAAACAGGTCCATTTTATTTATTTTTGATCTTTTAAGTACAAATAAATGAATAAATGTATTGATGTCTTTACTCTTATCGTTCAATTTCTATAACTAATAGTCTGGTTCAACCTGCAGCAACAATAGATATTTATTACTAAACTAGATTTAAACTGTTATACTGTTAAGTTTTTACTATTTTGAGTTTTTCCATTTATAGTATGTTTAATTGCTGTTATAATACATTTTGTTTTTTTTATCTCAAATTCTGACTTATGTGCATCAAAAAAATCAGCATATTAAAAATATTCCACTTTGACTGGTTTTGTGTAAGACTTATTTTATTTAACTAAAACATATTTAAAATATGTCGTAACTCTTATGATCCCAATAACTGCTGTATAACAGCAAGATTTTGCTCAGTTGTGGTTTAAACTGGAGCCATTTTGACCAAGTATAAGATCTACATAACTCAAGAATTTTAAAATAATATCTAGCAGCAAGTTGGTGAATCTTCTGGGCAGCTTCTCCAGCCAACGAGGACTGTCAGCAAACCAGGTCTTCCGACAAGACTTACAGCAAAGTCTAGAGGACAGGATGTCATATTGCCCACTGGTCCCAACAATCCCCTGAGGTCGACCCACACCAGCGGAAACAACTTGTGGTTGAGGACATCCATGAAGACATGGGAGGTTGTAGTTATTTTTCAGCCTTGACATCATTTCATTTTCAGGTTTCCAAATAAAGAATGGGTGAAGCTGAAAAAAGTTGGGCGGCAGGAGCTCAGCCACTGTGTCTATGAGCTCAGGCTGTGGAGGATGACGCCAGAGGGAAATTGCATTTCCAACATTTCGCACAGGACGAGACCCAGGCCACAGCCCAAGATCTTGCAGCTCTGTCCTCATCCACAGTTTCTGATGCTGAGAACAGTTCCAGCTGTTCATGTCATGATCATGTTGAATCAAGGGCACATGAAAGGGTGGCTGAGCTGAGGAAGCTGCATTAAGGTATGAAAACACCTGGAATTAGGTTCCCAATAATACGAAAATAAAAAATTCAATTACAAATTTGTAAAATGTGTTCCAAATAGTAGCCACATTACTTACTAAATATTTGAAAGACAGTGTGGAAATGCTTTTAATAAATCAAACTACTCAGAGTAAAAAAAAAAGAGTTTTTTGGATGCAATCTGTTCTTACCGTCTTCAGCACTGTCTGCAAAGGAAAGGACTCTGTGCAGAGGTTGAAGCTGCGCTTGCACTGGAATCTGAAAAGAAGTGTTATCATTCTGTTATTTCTCTGTGGCTTCATTATAATTTTAAGACAACAGATAAAGTAGCTGTGAATAGTGATAGTGCTACCCAAAGGCGTAGGAACGCATCTGTCTTTGGGGGGGACGCATATCGGCATCCTGAAAGATCAGTAAATAGCTTGAGCAGAAATGTCAAACAATTATGCCATCAACACATCAGGAATGTGTTACTCTAATCTGACCCTTGTTTCAGTAACAAGTATTTTACTGAAACAAAATACTTGTTTCAGTAAAATACTTGCTAAAAAACAAATAATCCAATAATCAGATTAAAGTTATGCATAGTATAATGGCATAGTATATGCCCAAACCTTAATCTGGATATAATATCCTCTTTTTATTCCCATTACCTTCCCTACATTCCCCAACTTTTTTTTGAATGCTATAATAAAATCTTGCCTTTTCTTCTCTATCCTATAGTTCCTGCCATTTCTTTTTAATATATATTTTACTTATACTTTTGACCTCATTTCTGCTTATTTTGATATTTACCTCAACACTATCCCTTTTTGTTGCACTCTTAGCAAATTTATCCGCCAACTCATCCTACTATTCCAATATCAGCAGGAATCCAAATTAACTTAACCCTGGACCCATATTTTATAATTCTAAAAATTAATTAACATTCAATATGATATCTTGTCTCGTTTCTGAATTCTGTTCCAAAATACTTATTAATGCACTACTTCAATCTGAACAAATCAATATTTCTTTTTCTCGTTTCCTCACTCTATTCTAGAGGCATTAATATAGCCATTAGCTCACCTGTATAAACTGTCAATCTGTCTGTTATTCTTTTATTTTTCATAATATGCAAGTCCGGAATTATAAATGCTATTCCAATTTTTTCATTTTAGAAGCATCTGTATATACTTGTAAATACTCAGCATGTTCTTTATTTTTATACCTTTCCACCTCTTTTTTCTATTTGTCTGCCTTTTTCCAATAAGCTTAAATCAAATTCAGGTTTTCCACTTAACCAAGATGGAGTATCGGGAATACTCACCACAGGACTAATTAAATAATGATTTATTCCCATCTTACTCATCTCATCGTTTATAATCCATCCAAAACTATTTGACATTTAAAACATCTAATTGGTCGTGGGACATACTCTCTTACATTGTAGGACAAATATCCTAAATAGACTTTTTCTGGGAGTTTTTCTTCATCAAACTCTATCAGGATACTTTCACTGTTGGTTTTTTCTCCATTTTTAAAGGTCTGAAGCCTTCTTACATTTTTTTATTTTCCTCCTTTGAGATTTGATTTCCTCATCTGACACCTCCACTGGGATCCCCCAAATCACTCCCTTCCTCCATTTACTTCCTTCTTGTACCACACTCTATATTTTCCCATTTCTCTCATCCTACATGCTCTGTCTTTTTGTTCCTCTGTATTACAACTTACCATTAAGTTTCCATCTCTTAGTACTTTTGCATTAGTGATATCCCCCACTTGATTCTTCAGAATCGTGGAAAGTTTAACTGGACTGATCTCCTCATTAACTCCAACAATCACTTTGAACTCTCTCACTTACCTCTCCATTTCCTCTTCAGACTCATCCCAGCTTTTCACTACTCTTCCCTTCTTTTCTCCACCTGCCGTCGCTGAAGAATTTCCTCTTTTTGAACTCATCCTTTCACTATTCGATGTTTCAGAACTCCCGTCTCTTTCACCATTTCCCCACTCTGGTCCACTCACAGCACAGCTGTGTCTACCCGCCGTAGTCTTCGTCCAAAGTTCGTTCACCAGTCCTCGGGATTTCCCGATAGAGTCTTGAACATTCCCCCGACGCCGACTTCCAGAAGTCCGAGGTATTCTTAACTCTTTATCTTCATCTTCTCCTTTTTCAGTTCTTGATTTCAACTTTTTGACCATCAATCAGCTACTTAGATTCCACCTGCTCAGACGGAACCTCCCACCTTCCTCCATAGAAGCTATTAGCTCTGCCAGGCTGTTAATGTGAGACATGAAGTCACGTGGGACTTTCGAGGGGCGTTTCTGGGCGGAGCTTGGTAAGGTCCATTTCACTGGATGAAAGGTTCTGAGTCAGAAACTCTAGAACAGTGTTTCTCAACCCTGGTCCTCAATGCCCCTGCTCTGCATGTTTTAGATGTGCCTCTATTCCAGAACAGCTGATTCAAATGATTGCATGACCATCAAGTGGTGCAGAAGCCTGTTAATCACCCAGAGATACAATTCAGGTGTGTGGCAGAAGGGAAATACCTAAGACATGCAGGACAGGGGGCGCTGAGGACCAGGGTTGAGAAACACTGCTCTAGAAACTGACTGCATGTTTGTTTGGATTGACAGGAACGTGAAAAAAGATTTGACATGTCAAACAATTATTCCATCATCACATCAGTAATGCGTTACTCTAATTTGACCCCTTGTTTCAGTAACAAATATTCTACAATCCAATAATTGGATTAAAGTTATGCATAGTTTAATGACCATCATTCCAGGATGAACACTCACTTTAGAACAGGGGTGTCAAACTCCAGTCCTGAAGGGCCGCTGTCCTGCAGTTTTTAGATGTGCCACAGGTACAAAACACCTGAATCAAATGGCTTAATTACCTCCTCAGTTCTCCAGAGCCTTGCTAATGACCTAATTATTCTATTCAGGTGTGGTGCAGCAGAGGCACTTCTAAAAGTTGCAGGACACACCGGCCCTCGAGGACTGGAGTTTGACACCCTGCTTTAGAATGTTCCTCACAACTAGAAAGATAAATACTCTGGTAGCACAGACAGGCTACCGGATTCTGATATATCTTATTGGTCAAAAGACATTTGATTATTGGTCAAAATGCATTGATATAAATTGACTGGTAACTGAACTGGTTCTACCTCTTTCTAAAACCAAAGTAGAAAACAGCTAAAATAGGACTCGACAGTTTTAAACTCAATACATCAGTTTGACCAACAAAAATAAAATCTAAAAAACAAGTTTTGTTCTTCTTGAACATCTCTCTACATCAGTGCAACAGTTTGATCTACAAAATAAATTAAAATTATACTTTTCACGTCTAACAGACCTTTAGCTCCTCACTGTTAACTCAGTCTCACTTTCCAGCCCTGAATTCAGTAACTTACCAAACATGATCCATAAAAGCTGATTCAAAAAACCAAAATGTTTTTTTTCCTGTCATTTTCAGCCGCAAACATTTAACTAAAATATCTACGGATACGTGTTTCTGTCTCTGCCTCCCTCTGACTCTCTGCAGCCTGATGTTCCTGCAGGGATTCATGGATTTACAACAGACACTACAGTAATGTACAGTGTCAGAATGTGAACTAAATATAAAAAGTATGTTTTTATCATACAGAATGAGAATTTAAACAACTTCATTTTCAGATGTACATTATTATACATCTCAACTCTATTTACAGTGTAGCAAAAATGTTCACAAATTTATTTTTAAACCTCTCCTCCAGCACTTTTCTTATCGTCTCCTAACCATTACCCTTATAGTGTGGAAATAATGAAAACAAAAATTGAAACATTGAAAGAAATCAACTTGACATCAGCCTTCATCTGTTCTCCTTTCTGGTTTTATTGAAATTAATATAATTTTTATATCTTCACACTCTGAAACTCCACCTGGCTCTCCTATGTCTTCCCTGACCTGCTCCTCTCATAATAAAATAGTTTAGTTTATTTAAAAATTAAAAACAGTTAATACATATTTCAATAAACTAAATGAAGACCTCGCCAGAGCTTCATCAGCTTTCTTCAACATCATTCTAGCTCTGCTGTTCTCCTAAATATCTAAATAATATAATATAATACAATATAAATACATGTTAAGTGGTCGAGTATGATCAGGTGTTGCTCACTTTAAATAATAAAAAGGCTAATTTTGCTGCTGTTTCAGTCTCATTCTAAATCATTGTGACTAGACTAGCTAACTTTTAAGCAGTAACATTTTGAACATGTGACTATTCCAGAATTAAAACCGCTTAACCAAAAAGATTTAGTTCTATATATAAAAGTAAACTGACAACAAGATGTTATAAACCAGCGATATTCATGGCAACATTCCTGACAGACAGTTTACCTCATTCAAACGGAGTTTCTGACTCCTTCTGCTGCTGCCTTTACTCTGAGCCGTTCAGAGGGGGGAGGGGGAGGAAGCGCTCTGCTGAATGCGCTGTTGTGCGCCTTCAAAATAAAAGCATGCGAGTGGAAGATTTTAAAATTCTTCGCAACTGCGGTGAAATTATTGGGGGGGACGAATGTGTCTCTGTCTCTCTCTAATATTTGGGGGGACATGTCCCCCCCCCCAGGTGGCGTAGCCAGAGGCGGGGCCAGGGGGGCCAGTGCCCCCCCTGTCTTCTGATTGGCCCCCCCATTTATTATTTCTCTGCTAGAACGTTTTTGAAATCAGGTAACATTTCACAAAATGACGTGATTAGAAGACGGCAGAACTCTGATCGTTTCCTGATCCCGCATCACTTCCCTCTGCGGGAGAAAAACCAGCAGAAGCGGATCAGCTGCGCTAGGAGCTCCAAAGTCTCTGGTCCGTTAAATCGTCCAGATCAGAGATGATCCTCTGACTGATGTTGTTCTTAGTCTGATTAATAATGAGCTCCACGATGTTCTCTGTGCGTAAAGTTGAAACTGTCTGCGCACCAAGTGGTCAGCTGATCACAGTCTGGACAGAAACCAGCGAACTGCTCTCTGTTCTCATCAAGATGAGGTCAGGAGGGAATCTGACATATTAACTAGGTTAAGTTTTTACTGGTTTTGTTTTTAAAACATCATTAACGTAAGCAGTGTAACTATATATTGTATATTTGGCGTTTGTCATCTCATGTGTGATTAATTGGAGCATTTAAGCGCATTTATTGCCCAGCGCTCTGCGCTTGTTTCTGCCTAACGGATCTGCACTTTAATTTCTTTCCTCTCTCAACAGTCAGCTGTTATTCCTCTACATAAACTACAATAAGTAGATCACATTCTCTTTAGGTTTTCTCTGTGTGCTCCAAACTCATTAAATGTAAACTCATCAGAAGCCCGAACCACCATCAGGCAAATAATTCTGGTGCGACCCGAAATATTGTTACCCGTCAAATTACCTGTCCAATCAGAGCTTCCTAACCAAGGTGTCCATAACTCTTCAACACGCTGTCAGCTCCCGGTCAGAAAGACGCATTTAGTTCAGTGTCCATGAGATGATATTCAGAAAGGATCTTTAATTTGATTGATTTTAGTTTCCTCTGCGATCAACTCTGCGTATCATGTCTCCATGTGCGCCAGTCAAAGGTGTTAATTATAACATGTCAAATGAAAGAGGGGCTTAAAAACTAACCAAATATTCAGTTATTTTTTTAAATTATATATATGTGCACACACACACACATTTAAAATTTTGCCCCCCCAGAGGTAGTCCTGGCCCCCCCAACTTTAAAAGTCTAGCTCCGCCACTGCCGGCAGGGAGTCCCCGGTTCGAGGTCGGCATGCTCAGAGCAGAGAACCCTTCATGTACAAAAAAAAAAAAAGTCTTGGAAAGGAAGGAAGGCACTTAGTTTACTTTGAGACTTTTTTGGCAGACAGCTGTACACGAGCACTGACGCCTGCTGGGACATTGCCGCGATTTCCACAGCACGAAACGACGCCGATGTGTCCCCACCACAGACCTGCTGGGAGAGGAATGCCACTTACCCAACACGACACAATGCTACCGGATTGTTGCCATTTTAAATGATGAGTTTTGATTTTGACACATTTTTTTATTTATAAATAAAGTGCAAAAAAAGGACATGGTAAGTACATGTATTAACAAAAACACAAAAAGACTCAAAATAATACAAGTGCAAAAAAGGAAATGCAAGTACTTGTATGAAAAAATAAAACGCAAAAACGTAAAAAAAAAAAAAAAAAAAGACTTCAAACCTAATAAGTGGAATAGAAAAAAAGTGCAGAGGAATTCACATGATAAAAAAACAAAAACAAAAAACAAATGGTTACAAAAGCCACTCGTACAAAGTTCAAGGAAGTTCTACTTCCTTAAAGTAGAACTTCAAGTTGCTCGTCCGCCTCCTCTACCGTCGTCGTCGACGCTGGACAAAAAAAGTTCTAACGGACTGCAGTCATCGGACAGGAGGAGGGGACATGAGTTTTGCGGCAGGTCCCTCCTGGACGGCAGGCTCTGAAGCAGAGGCAGGTCCCTCCTGGACGGCGGGCTCTGGAGCAGAGGCAGGTCCCTCCTGGACGGCGGGCTCTGGAGCAGAGGCAGGTCCCTCCTGGACGGCGGGCTCTGGAGCAGAGGCAGGTCCTCCTGGACGGCGGGCTCTGGAGCAGAGGCAGGTCCTCCTGGACGGCGGGCTCTGGAGCAGAGGCAGGTCCCTCCTGGACGGCGGGCTCTGGAGCAGAGGCAGGTCCCTCCTGGACGGCGGGCTCTGGAGCAGAGGCAGGTCCCTCCTGGACGGCGGGCTCTGGAGCAGAGGCAGGTCCCTCCTGGACGGCGGGCTCTGGAGCAGAGGCAGGTCCCTCCTGGACGGCGGGCTCTGAGCAGAGGCAGGTCCCTCCTGGACGGCGGGCTCTGGAGCAGAGGCAGGTCCCTCCTGGACGGCGGGCTCTGGAGCAGAGGCAGGTCCCTCCTGGACGGCGGGCTCTGGAGCAGAGGCAGGTCCCTCCTGGCCGGCGGGCTCTGGAGCAGAGGCAGGTCCTCCTGGACGGCGGGCTCTGGAGCAGAGGCAGGTCCCTCCTGGACGGCGGGCTCTGAAGCAGAGGCAGGTCCCTCCTGGACGGCGGGCTCTGAAGCAGAGGCAGGTCCCTCCTGGACGGCGGGCTCTGAAGCAGAGGCAGGTCCCTCCTGGACGGCGGGCTCTGGAGCAGAGGCAGGTCCCTCCTGGACGGCGGGCTCTGGAGCAGAGGCAGGTCCCTCCTGGACCCATGGCTCTGTGGGTACCTCCCATGGCTGCGAGCTCTCAGTCACCCTGGTGGTAGTTTCTGAACCACTTCTGGTATTGACTCGTTCCCTTCTGGTAGTCTGGCTGCCATTCTTCGCTGGGAGACGGCCGCCAACAGGGAGAGGCGGGTCCTGCGGGGACCATTCCCCAGCAGTACCCTCCGCTCCCTAATGGCTGCTGTCTCCCAGCGCTCAACCCCGCTGGGATACCGCCTCCATCAGGGAGTGGCGGGTCCTGCCGGGACCATTCCCCAGCAGGACCCTCGGCTCCCTAATGGCTGCCGTCTCCCAGCGCTCAAGCCCGCTGGGATACCGCCTCCATCAGGGAGCGGCGGGTCCTGCCGGGACCATTCCCCAGCAGGACCCACCGCTCCCGGATGTCAGCCACTCAACCAGCGGGGAATGGCAGCCAGACTACCGGAAGGGAAGGAGTCAATACCAGAAGCAGGTCAGTCCTGCAGGAAAGGAGAACACAGGTAGGTCATTGAATGTGGTCATCGATTTTTACATACCTGCTCCAAGAGCCTGATCCACCGCTTGAAGTTGTGGTTCAAGTCCTTCAGCTGCATAGTGGGCCAACTTGCATCCACAAGTCTCACCTGGGAGTGGGCTTTGAGGGGAGGTGGATGTCAAGTCGGGATGCGGCATAGCCGCACCCCTCTACGGGACAAGGCTGTTCCCTGATGTTAACGCGCCCTGTCCCGTAGTTGACGAGGATTCTCCTCTCCAAGTTCTCAACACCATGAGCCGTTTTCAGATGCCGAGCCAGTTTGACGGTTAGCCGATGGCAGATGGGGCATCTATAGGGAGACATTCTTGAAAAAGAATTTGATCAATCAATGACAAATTAAATCAATTTTTAATTGACAGAATTGTTTAATGTAGCCATTCTTGTACAGCAGCTGGATCAGGTTCTATTATCCCCTGTGCAGATATACTTCAAATACTTCACAGAAGTCTGAAAGAATTTGCATTTAGAAGGGGACAGTTTGAGACCAAAATTAGCAATGCGTTGGAGGACCCTCATTAACCTCACCTCATGTTCTTCAACCGAGCTTGAAAATATGATATCATCTAAGAAGGCAACAACCTCCAACAATTTTTAATTGTTATCAACAAACATACGGTAAGTATTTGTTAAGCATAACAGTTATGTGTCACATCCAGGGTAGCTTGCTACCAAGTGAGCAGCTGGCGGGCTACCCTGGATGTGCTAACCAGCCCACTTGGTAGCAAGGTATCGTGGAGCAAACAGGTGTTTTCACACAGTTACGAATTCGAAGGTTTTCTGCTTTCAAAGTTACATTAACTCACCCATTGAATGGTAAAGTTGCACATTAAACCCGCTTCTATTCCAAACATCACATTTTACATTAAATAAAAACTTACCCTTTTTGTGAGACTGTTCGTGGTGCCGCGACTGTCTGTTCTGCTGTCTGTGTCTGAGGAACTCCTGCTCCTCTCCCACCTCTTTTCAATTAACAGCTAATTTAATTGGACACAGGTGCGTGTGACGCAGGAAGTGGGAAGGACTTCACCTTCTCTCGGAGACTTCACAAGACTGATAAAGAAATACAGTAGGAAGTGATCATTATCCTATAATTATAAGGGTAGGAATAATTGGAAATGAGAATAAAAAGAGTGGGGAGAGATTAAACTTTAATAAGGCAGATTGGAGTAAGTTTAGATATTTGAGTGAAATGTATTTAGAAAAGGTAGATTTTAATATGCATATAAATAAAGTAAATGCAAGTATCTCAAAAATAATAATGAAGTGTAACCAAAGAACAGAATTTACTCGGGTTCAGACAGCAGTTTACTATCAACCACTTTATTTATTACAAATTACTGGACTGAAACACATCCAACTTTGTTTCAACACTTTGTCATAGTTTTCCTGGAAAACCCACAAAGAGAAAAGAAAAACAAAACATTTAGGTCATAAGGAATCCTTTCAGGGTCCTTGGTAAAAAATAAAATTAAATTAAAAGAAGCTCGCCAGCAAAAAAAACAAAAAAAAAAACTTCATATAGAGCTCTATATTTGTGTGCGTGTCTGATGGGTACGAAACGATGACAGAGGTTGTTCTGGCTGGGATGGCGACCCAGAATGACGATGGCAGCCGACGTCCACAGACACAGAAACCCCGCAGCCTCTCTCTCTTCCTCCGCAGGCACAGGAGCACCTTCCCAGTGTTCCCTTCCCCAATATCGGCCACAATAATGCACTAGCAGGAAAACATATCAGGCATAAAAAAGTCAAGGCTATGCAGAAGGGCAGCAGCTCCGCAGCAGCTCTGAAACTCTAAAGCCCGGGAGTTTCCCTAGTAACTGCAGTCGGAACGCTGCCGTAAAGTGATGTCGTACCTTGCTCTTAAAGGGACACTACCCATAAAGTAAAAACAATACAGAAAAGCAAATAACACAGAACAAACAAATAAAATACAGCTGGGTTACAGAAGCAGCAGAAATTCTATTAAAAAGTCAGGGAGTAATAATGGTAAGAAAAAGGTGCCATGGTGGACAAGTGAGTGTAAGGAAGCAATTAAATTAAGAAATAAAGCATTGAATGTATTAAAACGTAATCCAATTTATCTGAACTTAATTGATTATAAAAGGAAGCAAGCAGTAGTAAGGAGGATTATTAAAAAAGTTAAGAGAGATTATTGGAGAAATTTTTGTAGTATAATAGGAAGAGATACAAAAATTGAGAAGATTTGGAAAGTAATTAAAAAATGAATGGAATTAAAAAAGAGTTTGACTATCCTCTATTAAAAATTGAGAATGTGGATATAATTAGGGATGAGGATAAAGCTGAGGTATTGGCAAGAGTATTTAGTAAGATACATAGTACAAATAACATTAGCGAAGAGGGAAGAAAAGGAAGAGAAAATACTATTCTTAAGTATAAAAATTTAATACAGAGTGACGAAGAAATAAATCATTTTTTGAATGTTGATTTTACAATAGTGGAATTAGATTGTGTGCTTAAAAGACCAAAAACACAGCGCCAGGTAAAGATAAAATTTGGTATAGAATGATAAGTCAACTAAGTGATAAGTCAAAAGCTATAATATTACAATTATTCAATAAAATATGGGAGGAGGGAAAATTACCAGAGTTATTGAAGGAATCTATTATTGTACCAATAGCTAAACCAGGAAAAGATCATTCAAAACCAGAAAGATATAGGCCAATAGAATTAACTTCAAACTTATGTAAAATAATGGAAAAATGATTAATAATAGATTAGTTTATTATTTAAATACAAATGGATATATTTCTAATTATCAAAGTGGTTTTCGTAAAGGGAGTAGCACTAATGACTCAAAATTATGTCTTGAGCATGAAGTTAGAAGAGCTCAAGTAAACAAAGAAAGTGCAGTGGCAGTATTTTTCGATATTGAAAAAGCATATAATATGATGTGGGTAGAGGGGTTATTAATTAAGTTACACAAATTGGGGATTAAAGGAAAAATATATGAATGGATTAAAGACTTTTTAACAAACAGGGAATTACAGGTAAGAATTGGAGAAGTAGTTTCAGATAAATATGTAGTGGAAAATGAAACGCCACAGGTTAGTATTATAAGTCCATTATTGTTTTCGGTTATGATAAATGACGTATTCAAAAACATTGGAAAGGACATGGGTTGTTCACTCTTTGCAGATGATGGAGCACTTTGGAAAAGAGGAAAAAATGTTGAGTTTATAGTAAAGAAATTACAAAAGGTCATTATTGATATAGAGGTGTGGGCTCTGAAATGGGGATTTAAATTCTCAGTGGATAAAACAAAAGTAATTATATTTTCTCATAATAAAAACAAACAGTAATAGAATTAAAATTATATAATCAAAAAATAGAGCAGGTAAAGAGTATAAAATTTTTAGGTTTGTGGTTTGATGAAAAATTAAAATGGAATATTCACATTCAAAAAATTGTTGATAAATGTAAGAGAAAGTTGAATATATTAAGGTGTTTGGCTGGTAGTGAATGGGGGGCAGACAGACAATCGCCAAAACATATTTATACAGGAATGGTAAGATCTGACTTTGATTTTGGTTGTTTAGTTTACAGTTCAGCAGATAAAACTCATCTGGATAAATTAGACAATATTCAACATCAAACATTAAGATTGTGTACTGGAGCATTCAAAACAACACCTATAGCAGCCTTAGAAATAGAAACGGGAGAAATGCCATTAGATCTAAGGAGAACTAAACTAGGAATTAATTATTGGTTAAATTTGATGGTGTGGCGGATACAATGTATATATTTCACACCAGAATGTATGCTTTTATTTTGAAGGAGAGAAGGTGAGGTGTGAAGTGACCAACGGTTGTGGTCCATTCCATTTTTGGTTTTATGTTGGAAGACATTGAGAATTAAACAAGACTCAAATCTTTTTCGTCTTTTTCTGCTGACTTCCACATTGGGTAATAAATGTGATCATCCAACTCGGGAAATGTTAAAGTCATGTTGGGAAAAGGAAAGAAAGACATAAGAAGTTATGGATGGAAAATTGAAAAGGACGTAAAGGAATTTAAAATGAATGTTTTAGAAATTAGTAAACAGATCCAATATCAATTATATCACCCTGGATTCTACCAGAAACAATAGTAGATATATCATTAATGGTAAAGAAACAAGACCAATCAAATGTTGTAGATAGATATTCAGCACAATCACATTTAAATCAGTATTATCGACACGTCCAAATTTACACAGATGCATCAAAATAGCCGGAAAAATAGGAATAGCATTTGCAATCCCAGAATTCAATTTGAAAATAGGGAAGCGAATTACGGATGGGTTATCAATTTATACAGGAGAAATATTAGCTATACTATTAGCATTACAATGGATAGAGGATGTAAAACCACTGCAAGCAATAATTTGCTCCGATTCAAGCTTGGCTTTGATAAGCATAAAATATAACAATACGGATTGTAGGATGGACATCTTATTAGAAATATATCATACTCTATTTAGAATACAAAATATGGGGTTATTAGTTGTTTTTGTATGGGTTCCAGCACATATAGGGGTAGTAGGTAACGAGAGGGCTGATAAAACGGCAAAGAAGGCAATACATAATTCTATTAGTTTTACTGTTAGGACAAGTAAATCTGAAGGGAAAAGTCAAATCCATGAGGAGCTGATGAAAATATGGCAGAGAAGGTGGGATGAAGGTTTAACAGGAAGATGGTTTTTATAAAATTCAAACGTTTGTAGGAAGGAAAAGGAAGTGTAGAAGAAACAGGAAGGAGGAAAGAATAATAACAAGGTTAAGGTTTGGACATACAGGGCTTAATTATTCACTTTTTAAAATACGAAAGCATAAAACTGGAAAGTGTGATTATTGTGAGAATTTTGAAACAACAGAGCATGTTATTTTAGAGCGTTGTAAATATGAAGATGAGAGAAGATGCATGTTGAGAGAGTGTGTAGGTATTAAAGAAAGGTTTAATTTATCAGATTTTTGAGGAGGGATTTGGGGAGTAGACATATTCAAATAATTATTCGGTTTCTTAAAAAAACAAAGATATTTCATAGAATCTGAGTAGAGTAAGATGGTTGTGAATGTGCAAAGAACAATGAAGAGAGGTATATAAGCTATATAAAAGTAAAGTTATATAAGTAGGTGTGTGTGTGAGAGTGTATATGGATCATCACGAACCACACTCCATACCAGTAAGTGGCGGTAATGCTACTGAGTTTGTTGCCTACCGCCAATAAAAACCAAGAAGAAGAAGACTTCACAAGATGTACGAACAGTAGGTGATGTGGCAAAGTGTGATTTAGACTGAGCTAAAGCTGGGGAACAATAGTCTGCTTGGGGGGGAGGAAGGGAAGGAGGGGGAAAGAGGGGGGGGGGGGAAGAAGAAAGGGGAAGAGTGAGGCCGATCCCAGAGTCGTGAGTTCGATCCTACCAGTCGCCATATTCTTTCAAGTGTCTTTCCTTAAGTACTTTTTGAGTGAAGTGAATAATATTTTTTTCTAGTCTATGCTTAAATTATGACCAATAATTCAGAATTGGAAGCAGCTAACATTTACTCACAGTAAAAGACCATAGACCTCATCGATTTCAAAGAACCAAATATTTATTCATCAACAATTAAGACGGTGAATTAAACATTTTTAGTTGGTCCAAAACATTGTAGCATTTGGATGCAACACATTTCCATTGAAGTCTCCCATTTCTTTCTTCAACCAAGAAATGTGTGGTTTGCTGAAGGACTTGAAACCTTTTACACTATGGTTTGTTGAATTACTTGGTGTACACAATGACATCAATCAACCCAAAACAAAATAAATATCACTCTGTGAACTAAATAAAAATAGTCAAAACAACATAACGTTAATTATGTAAATATTAAATATTTAGCACAGATAGGATTTAAATATAATTACTAGATCATTTCAAATCTTTTTTCACGTTTCTGTCAATCCAAACAAACATGCAGTCAGTTTCTAGAGCAGTGTTTCTCAACCCTGGTCCTCAGCGCCCCCCTGTCCTGCATGTCTTAGGTATTTCCCTTCTGCCACACACCTGAATTGTATCTCTGGGTGATTAACAGGCTTCTGCACCACTTGATGGTCATGCAATCATTTGAATCAGCTGTTCTGGAATAGAGGTACATCTAAAACATGCAGAGCAGGGGCATTGAGGACCAGGGTTGAGAAACACTGTTCTAGAGTTTCTGACTCAGAACCTTTCATCCAGTGAAATGGACCTTACCAAGCTCCGCCCAGAAACGCCCCTCGAAAGTCCCACGTGACTTCATGTCTCACATTAACAGCCTGGCAGAGCTAATAGCTTCTATGGAGGAAGGTGGGAGGTTCCGTCTGAGCAGGTGGAATCTAAGTAGCTGATTGATGGTTAAAAAGTTGAAATCAAGAACTGAAAAGGAGAAGATGAAGATAAAGAGTTAAGAATACCTCGGACTTCTGGAAGTCGGCGTCGGGGGAATGTTCAAGACTCTATCGGGAAATCCCGAGGACTGGTGAACGAACTTTGGACGAAGACTACGGCGGGTAGACACAGCTGTGCTGTGAGTGGACCAGAGTGGGGAAATGGTGAAAGAGACGGGAGTTCTGAAACATCGAATAGTGAAAGGATGAGTTCAAAAAGAGGAAATTCTTCAGCAACGGCAGGTGGAGAAAAGAAGGGAAGAGTAGTGAAAAGCTGGGATGAGTCTGAAGAGGAAATGGAGAGGTAAGTGAGAGAGTTCAAAGTGATTGTTAGAGTTAATGAGATCAGTCCAGTTAAACTTTCTATGAGAGGCTCCAAGGGACAAAACCTACAAACTCTCTTTCACTGTGCGGTTTATGTTTGATTCATGTTTCTCTCCTGCGGCTTTAAAAATGTAAAACTTTGTGTTGATTTGCTAAAGGAAATCATATATCTGAAAATAAATTAATATGTGGGTAAAAAAATTCTGTAAACCACAAATGTTCTACCTTTATCAAAATTGCTGACATTTGACATGCAAAAAATCTTTCGGATTACATAAGCAATAATTCTTTCACTTCAGGATGACGCAGGGACACCTATAAGACCAATTTTAACTGAGGTTGTACGTATGTGCTTTACAGGATTTTTTTGCCTACACAATATATAAAAAAAATTTCAGATACATAATGTCGTTTTGCAAATAAATTAACACAAAGTTTTAGCCTCTTATAGCCGCCGGAGAGAAACTTGACGTGTGAATCAAATATTAACCGGAAATCCACTTTTATTTTGAAAAGAGAGCGCCATAACTTGTGCTGTCGCGCACATTAAAATCAAGTGCAGGCTGGCTTTACTGCCATTTCCGAAGTGGCGGCTAGCTTTTTCCCACTGATAGATGGGGTTTCTGATGCTGGCTGTCGGCTTCAAAACACTTCTGATATTGCTGACATTACTGTAGGAGCGCTAACGATGTCATTCTGTGAGTCGCTGCCGCTCAGCTATTTTCCTGTCCGCGAAAACCCGCCTACTCTGCCTGGGGTCCAATCAGAAACTGAAATTTTAAGTTAACTTCCGTTGCAATCAAACGATAGTGAATGAAAGAGAGTTTGATAGTGAATGAAAGAGAGTTTGATAGTGAATGAAAGAGAGTTTGTAGGTTTTGTCCCTTGGGGCCTCTCATAACTTTCCACGATTCTGAAGAATCAAGTGGGGATATCACTAATGCAAAAGTACTAAGAGATGGAAACTTAATGGTAAGTTGTAATACAGAGGAACAAAAAGACAGAGCATGTAGGATGAGAGAAATGGGGAAAATATAGAGTGTGGTACAAGAAGGAAGTAAATGGAGGAAGGGAGTGATTTGGGGGATCCCAGTGGAGGTGTCAGATGAGGAAATCAAATCAAATCTCAAAGGAGGAAAAATAAAAAATGTAAGAAGGCTTCAGACCTTTAAAAATGGAGAAAAACCAACAGTGAAAGTATCCTGATAGAGTTTGATGAAGAAAAACTCCCAGAAAAAGTCTATTTAGGATATTTGTCCTACAATGTAAGAGAGTATGTCCCACGACCAATTAGATGTTTTAAATGTCAAATAGTTTTGGATGGATTATAAACGATGAGATAAGTAAGATGGGAATAAATCATTATTTAATTAGTCCTGTGGTGAGTATTCCCGATACTCCATCTTGGTTAAGTGGAAAACCTGAATTTGATTTGAGCTTATTGGAAAAAGGCAGACAAATAGAAAAAAAGAGGTGGAAAGGTATAAAAATAAAGAATATGCTGAGTATTTACAAGTATATACAGATGCTTCTAAAATAATAAATGAAAAAATTGGAATAGCATTTATAATTCCGGACTTGCATATTATGAAAAATAAAAGAATAACAGACAGATTGACAGTTTATACAGGTGAGCTAATGGCTATATTAATGCCTCTAGAATAGAGTGAGGAAACGAGAAAAAAAGAGAAATATTGATTTGTTCAGATTCAAGTAGTGCATTAATAAGTATTTTAGAACAGAATTCAGAAACGAGACAAGATATCATATTGAATATTAATTTTTAGAATTAAAAAATATGGGTCCAGGGTTAAGTTAATTTGGATTCCTGCTCATATTGGAATAGTAGGATGAGTTGGCGGATAAATTTGCTAAGAGTGCAACAAAAAGGGATAGTGTTGAGGTAAATATCAAAATAAGCAGAAATGAGGTGAAAAGTATAAGTAAAATATATATTAAAAAGAAATGGCAGGAACTATGGGATAGAGAAGAAAAGGCAAGATTTTATTATAGCATTCAAAAAACAGTAGGGGAATGTAGGGAAGGTAATGGGAATAAAAAGAGGATATTATATCCAGATTAAGGTTTGGGCATACGGGGCTTAATAGTACTCTGAAAATAATTAATAAACACAGTACTGGTTTGTGTAGTTATTGTGGAGAGTCGGAAACGGTGCAGCATATTTTTCTAGAATGTAATAAGTATAGTCTGGAAAGAGAGGTGTTGGAGAGTTAAATAGAAATAAAAATGATTTAGATATTAAAAATTTGCTGCAAAGATCGTCTGGGGATGTAGCATTTGACAGCATTTTTAGTTTTCTTAGGAAGTCCGATATTATGGGAAGATTATAGCGATAGGCCATCTAATCTATACTCCAGTCTGGAAGGTGGCTGTAATGCACCTATAAGTGGTTTGCCAACCGCCATAATACAAGAAGAAGAAGAAGCTTCTATGGCATTTTTCGTTTCGACTGACTCTCTGCAGAGAATTTCTGAGTCGATTAGTGTAGCATTTCTGCCACATGTTCGCAAAATATCAGCCACGACAATGGACAGGGGAACCAACAAGTTCATGTCATCTTTTTTGAACGACATCAAGGAGTTTTAGCCACGCGATGCCTCCAACATTGTGAGTCACAGCTAAATGCTACCGGTCGATGAGGAAAACAGCAGATCCTCACACCCTCAGCATAAATATAGCTGTGGACAAGATCACTGACACCTATTGTTCTTGCAAGGCTGGATAAGTCGGACTTTCATGGTTTTGAGGGTTCGAATGTGCCTAGGACTTTCACACGGTACTCGGTTTTTTAAATTAATAAATCTGAAACGGTACTTGATTTTATACTTTAATCTACTTTATTTAAACCAGTAGTTCCCTAGTCTGGTCCTCATGTACCCCTCCACTGCATGTTTTAAGTGTCCTGCTTGCAAACAGCTTACTTAAATGATTAAAAGGCTTCTGCAGCACTTGTTGGGAACCACTGGTTTAGACTGTTATTTCTCTCTTTTTCTTCTGTGGCATGTTGGCCTTTTCCTTTGGTACAAATATGGATTATCCAGTCCGATCAACCAGAAGTTCCAGGAAATTCTTGGAGACACCAAATACATGACTGTGTATATATCTGTACCAATTTTTTATTTTTTTTTTTAAGGAGACCCGGTGTGACTACAGAGGTTTTCCTGGATGGGAGGCAGTTGACAGCTTGGCAGAGAACCTTTTGAGCCCCAACAGAACAATAACTGCATTGTCAACAACAGAGGTAGAAAATGTCTTGCAGCTGTATTCTAACCTGCATGCTATGGACAAGCAGCCCCCCAAATACACCTTAAAAAACAAGAAGAGCACGTTACCAGGACCATGGAGGGCTTCCCGGAAACAAAGTGGCTCTGCACCTGGTCAGCAAGCAGCTGAAAGGTAACCTGTCTGATATTTGACACAATGGATAACTTGTTTGCATATTCACTCATGGAAGCCAAATACATTTTTTTTTCTCAGCGTTGTAAAGTTTTAAGCTTAGGAGATTAATATGGGTTTGCTGAGCTCATCAAAATGAGAAGTACTTTTCTACTGCACTTCATTGCTGCTCCAATCAAATCAGTGTTGGTAAACTTTAGTGTTTTTCTACTATTTCAATGACCCGTTTGTCACACAGACTCTTCATGGCCAGGCTGCCCAGAGACCTGTGACTCAGAGTGTCTGAGTGCATTTGCCTTAAGCTGTTGAAAGAATATCGGCAAGCAAGAAACCGGCCAAAAGACACCAAGGGGAAGGTTTTACCCATCCCGCAGTCTATTGTTCAAACATACTGCCACATTAAACAACTGCTTGAGGACCCCCAGCCCATACAGGACGAGACCAACTTGTTGTTAGTCACCATCAACAATACCACTGTGTGTGCTTGGTAAGAAGTCCTTTATTTTCAACAGATATTGCACTTTAAAGATGGCTCGACTTTGAAAGGAAACAATTTCTGTTTTTATCTTTCAGGCTACATGAGCGGCAGAAGAGAACAGACAGGGACTCTCTTCTCCAAGGTGTGAAACTTCCTCCGAAGGTGTCCGTGGCTGACGCCTCCTTCCCAGAAGCGAGACGGCTCCCCTCCATTCCTGTGGAACACGGACATAAAAGCATGGAGTTTAAGGAACCTGAAAACGGTGAAGGCGAGGCACTGATCAGTCAACGGGTTGGTGGAAAAGCTGGCTTCACACAGCATTATCCTCCATCATACCAGGAAGGACACTTTTCACAGGCCCCAGTTCCTGCCAGCTTCTTGTATCCACAGACTGATCAGCCACCATCATCTGCTTGGTCCCACTGTGAGCAGAACCAGGTGCCACAAGCGCCATCCACTTCTTTGGGTTTCTGCTACGGTCCACCAGCTCCAGTTTTGACCTCATTTGGACAAGGACAATTCCTACCCAAATAACAGTCAAAAACAAAACGTTAATTATGTAAATATTAAATATTTAGCACAGATAGGATTTAAATATAATTACTAGATCATGTCAAATCTTTTTTCACGTTCCTGTCAATCCAAACAAACATGCAGTCAGTTTCTAGAGTTTCACTCAGAACCTTTCATTCAGTGTAATGTAGCTGAAGTGTGTCGATGTCCCAGGTGGTAATCAACGGCACAGCAGGAGTCGCGGCACGGAGGACCGCCAGGCGCATGATGGTTACGTGCCTCTTAACGCCTTGAATATAGTCACTAAGGAGCGACCTGGCCACCTCCGAGTGGAACTTGGAGGAGAGGTGGATGTCAAGGCGGGATGCGGCATAGCTGCACCCCTCTACGGGACAGGGCTGTCCCCTGATGTTAACGCGCCCTGACCCGTAGTTGACGAGGATCCGCCTCTCCAAGTTCTCCACACCATGAGCCGTTTTCAGATGCCCAGCCAGTTTGGGTGTAAGGTGATGGCACAACGGGCATCTATAGGGAGACATTCTTGAAAAAAAATTTGATCAATCAATGACAAATGAAATCAATTTTTAATTGACAGAATTGTTTAATGTAGCCATTCTTTTACAGCAGCTGGATCAGGTTCTATTATCCCCTGTGCAGATATACTTCAAATACTTCACAGAAGTCTGAAAGAATTTGCATTTAGAAGGGGACAGTTTGAGACCAAAATTAGCAATGCGTTGGAGGACCCTCATTAACCTCACCTCATGTTCTTCAACCCAGCTTGAAAATATGATATCATCTAAGAAGGCAACAACCTCCAACAATTTTTAATTGTTATCAACAAACATACTGTAAGTATTTAAGCATAACAGTTATGTGTCACATCCAGGGTAGCTTGCTACCAACCGAGCAGCTGGCAGGCTACCCTGGATGTGCTAACTAGTCCACTTGGTGGCAAGCTATCGTGGAGCAAACGGGTGTTTCCACAGTTACAAATTCAAAGGTTTTCTGCTTTCCAAGTTACATTAACTCACCCATTGAAAGGTTGAGGAAGGGGAAGAGTGAGGCCGATCCCAGAGTCGTGAGTTCGATCCTACCAGTCGCCATACTATGTTTTAGTGAAAAGATTTCGCACAATCAATGTTTAAGTGTTATGAAGTAATGACTGTTTGTTTTTTTTGTATCTTGAAAACATTTTAAATGCTTTTTTGTACAGATGGTGTAGTACTGTAAAGTAAAACACAACACTTTGTAATAAAAGGCTTTCGTTTTAAAACTGATGAATTCCTTAATTTTTTTTATTCTACCAATATAGTCAAATTGATGTTAAATTATACTGTATGCTATATACAGTATATTTTAATGTCCGTAATCATACCCAGTGCTTATTTTCATTTTTCACAGCTAAACAATGACTGAAACTAAAATATTCTTTCAAGTGTCTTTCCTTAAGTACTTTTTGAGTGAGTGAATATTTTTTTCTAGTGTATGCTTAAAATTATTACCAATAATTCAGAATTGGAAGCAGCTAACATTTACTCACAGTAAAAGACCATAGACCTCATCGATTTCAAAGAACCAAATATTTATTCATCAACAATTAAGACGGTGAATTAAACATTTTTAGTTAGTCCAAAAACATTGTAGCATTTGGATGCAACACATTTCCATTGAAGTCTCCCATTTCTTTCTTAAACCAAGAAATGTGTGGTTTGCTGAAGGACTTGAAACCTTTTACACTATGGTTTGTTGAATTACTTGGTGTACACAATGACATCAATCAACCCAAAACAAAATAAATATCACTCTGTGAACTAAATAAAAACTATATGAAACAGTTTGTGAAGTTATTTAAAGTAAAGAAAACATTTATTTTTTTTATTTGTTCCAGCCACTGCTGGAACACATTCAGCTCACTGGGAGGTGAAAGTGAGACTTTCATTAGAGGGACAGTAAATTTGCCCCTATATTGGCTGTGTCCTGTTTCAGTTATTCTAAACTGCTCGCATTTTTGCATGTGTTGTGCAAAACTTTGCGCGTCAGTTTCGAGGTTCTCTACCAGGTTGAGCAGGGGCCACAGCAGAGTCCAGAGCAGGGGCCACAGCAGAGTCCAGAGCAGGGGCCACAGCATAAGCATGTGGAGGAGGGGTGGAGAGGCTCCACAAACTCTGTTGCTGTTGGGTAGTGAGGATAACGGATCCCTGTGGTGCCACTGGAGTAATTGCCACTAGCTGAGGCCTTTTGGGTGGGGCAGGGAGAAGCTGCCGCTGTCCTGATGGATTTGTCCCATCAGTGAATTGTAGCTTTTTTTTATTTTGACTGCCCCACAGTGTTGGATGGTAGCCTGTACGAATGCAGTGGCCCTGAATGTGGTACGCCGTAATGCGGACGTATATTTGCAGGCAGAAGTGGGTCAGCAGCAACAGAAAAGCGGCTGGGAAGGTTTAACCCTTGAAGTACCACAGCGGTTTCTTGCCTTTTGACCCTTCTGTTATGCCACTGAACCAGGGTGGTGTAGCTCACATCCACTAGCTGCAGGTTTGTCTGCCCCATCACAGCTCCATTTGCCAGAACGAGCTGCCTGATCTTCCTTTACTCTTGAAGGATTAAATCCCACCTGGAGACTGTGCCTGCCCCTCTTTTCTTTGGACTACGACGGATATTGCACAGCCGGACAAAGATGGTCTCCACCAGGCGGCAGCAGTCTGGCCATTGGGCAGATGGAGTGGTTAAAGCATGCCTCTTCACACTCTCAACCCCAGGAGTAAATTCCTGCCTCTTCTTGGGGGACCAAAACCTCCCAGTGTTCAATTTCTCTTGATGCCTTGCAGGTACACCGACCTCATCTAAACCCTGAGAAAACAACAAAAAATGTTGAAGTTATTTGAAGTTATATTTTATTTTTCTTCAATTCTACAGCTTACTAAGAATGCCCACCTCTGACATAGGCACAGCAATGCCAGGCTGGGTGGAGGATTCGAGCTGTGATGTAGCAGAGAAAAGGGTCTCATCGTCTAGCTCCGATACTAGAAAGTCCCAAGCTTCCTCGTCCACAAAGCCTTCATCTTCCTCCGCTACATTTGCCTCCACACCTTCCAGCAGAACATCTGTCTGTTCTGAGTCAGGCCCGGGTTTCAGTGGCTTTCCTGTTTGACGTAGAAGGTAGTCAACGCCCAGTAGCTCACCTATCAAACACATTGATAGTAAAACAGTCCAAAACATGTTACATAGTAGTGATTTTTTTTAATACTATAGTTTATCTAAAACTGTTTTTCCTTCACATATTTCATTTTGTAATACCTGTGTACTTTGAAGGAGGCTTAAATTGTGGGACTTACCCTCGTCCCAGCACCTTCAAGCTGTTCTGATTTATGGACCGAGTCATGTCTCCAGCATATGTCAGAAGAGACGATGGTTTATTGGTCACAGCTGCAGAACCCCGGTCCTGATTCCATCTATTCCAGCCTGGAGGCAGCTGGCTGGGTCCAAACAAACATGCAGTCAGTTTCTAGAGTTTCTGACTCAGAACCTTTCATTCAGTGCAATGGACCTTACCAAGCTTAAGGTCCATTGAACACAAAGGTCTCGAGGAGAAGCTCGAGGGTCCCGGGCCGGTCACCTCCTGATCCAGGGCTTCCCGGTCCCAGGTCGTCACCAAAGGAACATGAGGGTTCGATGCCCGTAGCGCTGCCAACCACCTGAGGGTCACCTCCCTCTTGATGTCATTTACCACATCATGCAGCAGCACACTGGGCAACTCAGAGTGGAACTTGGAGGAGAGGTGGACGTCAAGCCGGGATGCGGCATAGCTGCACCGCTCTACGGGACAGGGCTGTCCCCTTATGTTTACTCGCCCTGTCCCGTAGTTGACTAGAATCCGCCTCTCCTCCAAGTTCCCAAGTTTATTTATTACAAGTTACTGGACTGAAACACATCCAACTTTGTTTCAACACTTTGTCATAGTTTTCCTGGAAAACCCACAATGAGAAAAGAAAAACAAAACATTTAGGTCATAAGGAATCCTTTCAGGGTCCTTGGTAAAAAAATTAAATAAAATTAAAAGAAGCTGGACAGCAAAACAAAAAACTTCATATAGAGCTCTATATTTGTGTGCAGAGACTGGCACGTCTCTGCTCCGCAGCAGCTCTGAAACTCTAAAGCCCGGGAGTTTCCCTAGTAACTAAGAGCAGTCAGCTCCATTTTAAAACAACACTTAAGATTTTTTATCAGGACTATAACTCCATAAAATAATAAGCACCTCATGAACATAGATGAAAATGAAATATTTCATTTAACACGACAAACTCCAGTCATTTTAACTCACAATACCCACGGAAAAACAGGAGTTTGGTTTTGTTGAGGAAAAATGACTATTTATAGTGTTTAACACAGTTTAAACCTTTTAGAACGAATTTCTTAAGTTTGAACAGGTTTGTGTTAGTGATTTAAAACCCTAAGAACTATTGCTGGGTTAAGTATTTAAAGTACAAAGGAGAATAGAGGATCTGCAAGAGAATTTCGGCTCAGACCCCTGGGGTCTTATCATTAAAGACAGGAGGTCATAAATCAACATATGCAGGAAGGTGGAGGACAGTATCACTTGAATTACTCTGAGAAAGGGAACTTTGGTCGGTTCACGTAACCAGGATGAGAATTCTTCCAAAACTAACATCTGACATGGTGAAAAAACTGAACATAAAATGTTTTAAATCACTAACAGTTAATTTGTAAGACATTTTTCTTAGTTATTAATAAAATTCTATTATCTTGTTTTAGAATTAATTTAATGATGAATGTATTTGAAATTGTATTATTTCTGACTATATTAGAATCACATGAAAATGTTTTGTTTAGTATTAGAAAATACTTAGGTTTATGGTGAATGAATGTCTTAATTCCTATTTGTTTCTAATTCCTAATTAGAAACAGGAATTGTACTTCATTATTTTCTGTTAATATTGTCTATTTCTTTTGGTTTGATATCAGGACTAAACTTTGGAGATGCTGAGTGCAGAAGAACAAATTGGGTTTTTGGAGAACTTTTCATTGAATTAAAAGTACAGTATTAAAGGTTTGTTCCTGGCAGAGCAGAAGAGAAACCAGAATTTCACAGCTACCTGTGAGGTTCCTGCATTTGTTTCTCTTGGCCCAGACGGCTGTAGAGCCGGATAGCGTTAAGAAAATAAATTTAAAATAAGTTAGTTTTAGAATTTATCATGACTTGATTGAAATACCATAATTATAGTTTTAAAATTTATAACATAGTCTGACCTATTGATCTTTATTTTACTGTAGTTAAAGCAGATGGTTTGTCAAGATGTCTGATCTGCTCTTTGTCTGTTGGGAAACAGTCAGTAGGAAGTTCTAGCTTTTCACACTGATCTGTGAAAGCCATAAACCACCATGAATTCGGAGAGCCTGCTTCTACCTTATTTAACAAAAGGTGTTTGATCTTGTCAACAAATTGCGGGACTTTCTCTAAATTTAAAAGGGCCAGAGATGCCTTCCAATTGGTCAAGTAGAGATACGCCTTATTTGAATACATTAAAGAGGAAAACACACCTACAGGTATAAAAGTTTGTGCACAAGGGAAACAATTTAGAAAAAAGCTGATTTTATTTTACTTCTGCACCAGCTCTTTCTAAAAGGACGTCCTTAATATTTCTATGTCTTCTTGTCTGAGGTAACAATGTTTGTGTCTGTGTTTCTTCAGTTTCCTGTACTGTCTTATACTTTATTCTGATTGGATTAAATTCTGTAATTCTGTGACGTCAACACGCATTGTTGTGTTTTTGTCCCCACACGTGGCCACGTGAGAGAACCCGGGATCAAAAGGAAGTATCAGAGCCAGAGTTTTGCTAAATTTAATTGTAATATAAAAATTCTTCCTTAACACTACCAAGTGAGCACCTGGTGGGCTAGCTGGCGCTAGCCAGCGCGGTATTGCCAGCTAACGGCTGCTCACTTGGTAGCAAGTTAGCCTGGATGTGCTAACCAGCACACTTGGTTGCAAGCTATCGTGGAGCAAGCGGGTGTTTCCACAGTTACAAATTCAAAGGTTTTCTGCTTTCAAAGTTACATTAACTCGCCCATTGAAAGGGTGAGGAAGGAAGGAAGGAAGGGGAAGAGTGAGGCCGATCCCAGAGTCGTGAGTTCGATCCTACCAGTCGCCATACTATGTTTTAGTGAAAATATTTCCCACAATCAATGTTTAGGTGTTATGAAGTAATGACTGTTTGGCTTTTTTGTACAGATGGTGTAGTACCGTAAACTAAAACACAACATTTTGTCATAAAAGGCTTTCGTTTTAAAACTTTATTGATGAATTCCTTAATTTCTTTTTTATTCTACCGATATAGTCAAATTGATGTTAAATTATACTGTATGCTATATACAGTATATTTTAATGTCCGTAATCATACCCAGTGCTTATTTTCATTTTTCACAGCTAAACAATGACTGAAACTAAAATATTCTTTCAAGTGTCTTTCCTTAAGTACTTTTTGAGTGAAGTGAATGATATTTTTTTCTAGTGTATGCTTAAAATTATTACCAATAATTCAGAATTGGAAGCAGCTAACATTTACTCACAGTAAAAGACCATAGACCTCATCGATTTCAAAGAACCAAATATTTATTCATCAACAATTAAGACGGTGAATTAAACATTTTGTTAGTCCAAAAACATTGTAGCATTTGGATGCAACACATTTCCATTGAAGTCTCCCATTTCTTTCTTCAACCAAGAAATGTGTGGTTTGCTGAAGGACTTGAAACCTTTTACACTATGGTTTGTTGAATTACTTGGTGTACACAATGACATCAATCAACCTAAAACTAAATAAATATCACTCTGTGAACTAAATAAACTATATGAAACAGTTTGTGAAGTTTTTAAAGTAAAGAAAACATTATTTTTTCTTTTTAATGTGTTCCAGTCACTGCTGGAACACATTCAGCTCACTGGGAGGTGAAAGTGAGACTTTCATTAGAGGGACAGTAAATTTGCCCCCTATATTGGCTGTGTCCTGTTTCAGCTATTCTAAACTGCCCGCATTTTTTGCATGTGTTGTGCAAAACTTTGTGCGTCAGTTTTCGAGGTTCTCTACCAGGTTGAGCAGGGGCCACAGCAGAGTCCAGAGCAGGGGCCACAGCAGAGTCCAGAGCAGGGCCACAGCATAAGCATGTGGAGGAGGGGTGGAGAGGCTCCACAAACTGTTGCTGTTGGGTAGTGAGGATAACGGATCCTGTGGTGCCACTGGAGTAATTGCCACTAGCTGAGGCCTTTTGGGTGGGGCAGGGAGAAGCTGCCGCTGTCCTGATGGATTTGTCCCATCAGTGAATTGTAGCTTTTTTTATTTTGACTGCCCACAGTGTTGGATGGTAGCCTGTACGAATGCAGTGGCCCTGAATGTGGTACGCCGTAATGCGGACGTATATTTGCAGGCAGAAGTGGGTCAGCAGCAACAGAAAAGGGCTGGAAGGTTTAACCCTTGAAGTACCACAGCGGTTTCTTGCCTTTGACCCTTCTGTTATGCCACTGAACCAGGGTGGTGTAGCTCACATCCACTAGCTGCAAGTTTGTCTGCCCCATCACGGCTCCATTTGCCAGAACGAGCTGCCTGATCTTCCTTTACTCTTGAAGGATTAAATCCCACCTGGAGACTGTGCCTGCCCCTCTTTTCTTTGGACTACGACGGATATTGCACAGCCGGACAAGATGGTCTTCACCAGGCGGCAGCAGTCTGGCCATTGGGCAGATGGGGCTGGAGTGGTTAAAGCATGCCTCTTCACACTCTCAACCCCAGGAGTAAATTCCTGCCTTCTTGGGGGACCAAAACCTCCCAGTCTTCAATTTTCTTGATGCCTTGCAGCAAATACCACCCTCTGTTTATCAAACTCCAGCAGGTTCTGCCACAGAGCAACAATGCAGCTCACCTAACAGGAAATAAACAATTATACATGAGGACACAGCAATATGCAAGTGAGGTGAAAGGTGTGTGCATGTCTGCAGCAAGCAACAACGCATGTGACTCACCTCCTGGTTGGTCAGACCAGTGAGGTTTTGCTCCTTAGCTCCACCAGATACTCAGCCAAGCTGTCAACTTTGTCCAGGCCTGGTACACCGACCTCATCTAAACCCTGAGAAAACAACAAACATTTGAGTTTATTTTCTCAATTCTACAGCTTACTATGAATGCCCACCTCTGACATAGGCACAGCAATACCAGGCTGGGTGGAGGGAACTGGCTGTATGTGTTGCTCAATAAAGAGCGTATTTCTTGTAGAAGGCCGTGTCTCCCTGGTTTTTGTTGCGGCTCAACGAGCCGGGTCGTAACATTATCAACAGACATACGGCAAGCATTTGTTAAGCATAACAGTTATGTGTCACCCCCTGGATGTGCTAGCCAGCACACTTGGTAGCATGTTTTTTCATCATGTTTTCCACAAATGCGACTTGCAGCTACCTGACTTATTGTAGCAGGGTCCATTTTATATGTTAGGGCCAACTCGTGAACTTTTCCTGAACTCATTGTATTTACCAATGGCACGTGCAAGAGGTTTTACTTCTGACAGAAGACTCACATTTAGGGGAACAGTAATCATTGATCTGTACAACCTCCATACTGAATCAACAACTGAGTACTCAAGTCCAACAACATAGGAGTAATACCTTCGGCAAACTGGCACAGAATGGAATCAGGGAGACTGTCAATGAATTGCACTTTGATAAATCAGCGCTGAAAAGGCCCTTTTACATCATCCAGTTTAGTTGTAGCTGGGACACCCTTAAGAATGACAATGCACTCAGGGTCAAAGTCATATATTTCACAAAGCTCTTTTTTTTTTTTAACTCAGCTGTTATCCTGGGAAATATGGTTGTTCAACCATATTAGAGACGAATGATGCCTTTCAAGTCCCTGTTCGGGCGCCAAATTTTTCTATTACTTTGGATGTAACCAAAGAACAGAATTTACTCGGGTTCAGACAGCAGTTTACTATCAACCAGTTTATTTATTACAAATTACTGGACTGAAACACATCCAACTTCGTTTCAACACTTTGTCATAGTTTTCCTGGAAAACCCACAAAGAGAAAAGAAAACAAAACATTTAGGTCATAAGGAATCCTTTCAAGGTCCTGGTAAAAAATTTAATGAAATTAAAATAAGCTGGCCAGCAAAAAAAAACCAAAAACTTGATATAGAGCTCTATATTTGTGTGCAGAGACTGGCATGTCTCTGCTCCGCAGCAGCTCTGAAACTCTAAAGCCCGGGAGTTTCCCTAGTAACTAAGAGCAGTGAGCTCCATTTTAAAACAACACTTAAGATTTTTTATCAGGACTATAACTCCATAAAATAATAAGAACCACAGAAACAAAAATGAAAATGAAATATTCATTTAACACGACAAACTCGACAGTCATTTTAAGTCACAATAGCCACGGAAAAATAGGAGTTTGGTTTCTAAAACATTACAGAATTAGCGACGACTTAGTACATAAAATTAGAACACATACGACATTACAAATCTCCTCTGAAAGCTCTGGAACTCTAAAGCCCGGGAGTTTCCCTAGTAACTGCAGTCGGAACGCTGCCGTAAAGTGATGTCGTACCTTGCTCTTAAAGGGACACTACCCATAAAGTAAAAACAATACAGAAAAGCAAATAACACAGAACAAACAAATAAAATACAGCTTGCTTTCCCCCCCTGAACATTCCCTCTACCCGGCCGGACCCCTCCTCATCGCTGGTGCCCCTGTTAAGGCGGACATTCGGAAGCACCCCAGAATTATTCCGTATGTCCAGCAGAGAGGGTCTCGATTAGGTCGAAGGAAGGAAGGACGCCAGCTGGCTGCTTATTGTCAATCACAACGTGGCTCATGTAGCTTTGCGGCTCACTTACAGGCTCATTTATTGGTCAGGAACAGCTAAGAGCGTCATCCCATTCGGCGGCAGCAATTTATTCCACGTGTCTCCTGCAGCTTGGTGGCTTTTTAGCCTCCATCCATTTTGCCACTGCGAAATGGAGCCTTCTCCATCCATCCATCCATCCATCCATCCATCCATCCATCCATCCATCCATGTGTAACGCTCTATTTAAATGCGCAGGTCTGACTGCAAGATTTAGTGTTGACCACTTTGTAGAATCAGAAGAAGGTACGGCATGGAGTCATGATTGGGTGGATAATTGATGCAGCTGATGCAAAGAGGTTTATTTATATTGCCATTTATTGCAGTGGAAATAATGATAGTGACATAATAAGGAGTGTCTTCAGTCCATTATCAGCTACCCTCCTCTTCTCCTCAGACGCTGCACAGACGTTTTTAGAAACTCTTCTCGATGTAATGGTAAAAGCGTCTCCTTTCAGCGCTGAAAGTGAATAAAATAAGTAAAGTCTGAATGATTTTCTTGGCTGATTTATGCTCCGTGTGTCAATACAAATTATGATTCATCGATCGGGATTTCCCATTCCGACAGTTGGGAGCAGAGGATGGTTTTGTGTTGACACATGAGCAGAAATTGGACTGGCCGTTCAGGCGCAGACTTTCCAGAACAGTACTATGGTGTAGGGCCCACATGAAAGGTAAGGACATATACACCATTGTACTGTTTCTCAGGTCCTATTAAGGAAATTTAGCTGGTTGTCTTAAAGCACATATGTCAAAGTCAAGGCCGCGGGCCACATCCGGCCCGCAAATCAATTATCTATGGCCCCTGAATGATATTTAATTACTATGAGAACGGCCCGCAAGCCAGAGCCGCCCGCTCGTGTTTGCCCGCAAACACTACATTTCCATAATGCAACGGTAGCCCGCGAAGTGACTACAGCGCGCCCAAACGGCTTCATTATTCATCAGCTCAGAGCCTCACCCCGAACATTGATGAACTTGTACAAAAGATGAGACACCTCCAAGTATCAGGCTCAGCCTCAGACAAGTGAGCATCACAGAGCAGTAACGTATTTTCAGTTTATAAGTTTCAGTTAAATTTTTACATTTGTTTCTACAAGACGTGATTTTTCTTTGAATGAAGTATTGTTTTGTCTGTGTGCCATATATTTTTGTATTTTATTTTATTTTATTTATTTTTCAGTTGAATGGATTCAGGTAAAATTGCAGATAAGAGCCATGAGAAAGAATACAACTGATTTGATTTATTTTTTTACTTTACTATTTGAAAGCAGTGATCGGTAGGATCATAGAGCAGCACAGTAATGCATTTCAGTTTATAATGCATGCACTTTGATTTATGCATCTATCTTGATATTAAGAACATATTTTGTTTTTAAAAACAATTAAATTTGTTGCTGTTTGCCTCTTGAAAAATGTTTTCCCTTGAAGTTACTGACAGCCATAACAAATATTGCTTTATTCATTTAATCGTTAAATAATACACTGTGTTAGGTCTTGGTTCAATAGGCTATGTGCAATCATTTCAATATGTTTTAATAAACATTAAACCAGCCCGGCCCTCGGCTTGTAGCAAATTTGTTTTTTTGGCCTCTGTGTATTTGACTTTGACATCCCTGTCTTAAAGTGTGGCAATATCACAAGGATGCTTTTGTGTAAAATTGTACAATATTGAATTCATTATTTTACATATGCATTTGAATAACCAATAGATGAAAAGTGTATGAAGCTGGAAATATTAAACATTTTGACAAAATTTAGTAATTTCTTGGAGTTTGAATTTTGAAAGGAGTTGGTTCCACAACCGGTTAATTCTGAAACATCTGAGGGTGAATCATCTTAATGCATTTCTATTTTATCTTTGGAGCTCAGGGTCTGAGGCAGTGGACGTTATCTGAGCCGCTCCAGTGACCCTGAGCCTGGCTGAAACAAAAGAAACAAACAAAAAAAGAGGCAACTCTTCATCTACATCACCAGCTACAGAAAAGACAGTTAATTTATAATTATGTGAGCAAAAGGTGGCATACACTTTTATTTTCTTAATTTACTTTGTGTTTTACTCGAGCAGTGCTGCTTCCTGTGGTCTGACGGGGACCACGGGGGCCGGGTTTTGCGGGTTCAGGGCCATGCGAGGAGGTGAGGAGAAAGGCCTCTGCTGTTCTTAGCTGTGCTGATTTGGACATTTGCACTTTCTACACCTATGAATTGTACCATCTTCTGCTGGACTGCTGTTTGAGGGCAAAGACCTATTGGTCAATTCCTACAGCTTCTACAGAGGTCAGTGAGGTTGGATTTTTCCTGTTGTCACATGAGGACGGATTGCAGCTTACAGGATCTCGCATTGGATGTTTGACTGTGATCTCTGAGGACACACCTGGCTACAGGACGAGACCAAGGCGTGATTTGTGAGGGTCTCCTATGGCAGAAAGACCATCGGATTCTGCCCGACGTGATACGGAGGTTTGAAACAATGACATGCTGTATCTCTCCGTCTCTCCCTCGCTCTCTCAAGGAGGGCCACACACTTTTTCCATATTTTTCTGCACAGCAGGACTGAATGCTGCCCTGAACAGCTTCTGATGGGGCAAATGGAGCATCACATGTAAAGTCATCCTGAGACTCAGAGGCTGTCCTGCTTGCCTGTTGCCCTGGTTGGTCCTGGTTCTACGCCTCTGGTCATGTGACCTGGGCTCCGGGGCCCCTGGGGTTCCACTCAGTCTACAGGTTGGAGACAAAATGGCTGCCAACAAAACTTGGTAGTTTTTAATGGTTTTTCTTGTATTTTTGATGCCACTTTTTCTCACCTTTGTTTAATTTACAGCACATTCATGGTCTACTGACTTTGCATTCTGACCTCTGCTGTTTGACCCCAGGATAAGTTTAACAGTACAAGTGAAGGCTCGATGCAGCAGGGTGTTAGAACCCTCTGCAGGTTACAGAAATATTTTGTTTGCCTGAATGATTGTAACTGATTGTCCAACATCTGGCTAATGTGTTTTTCTCCTCCAGCATGACAACGATTGAAAAAGGATAAAAGTACGGTAAAATTGTTAATTTCCTGATTTACAAAAGCACAACCAGCCACACTTCAAATACAAAAAGGATTGTCTAAAATCTATTTGGCTCAATTACAGTGGCTACAAATATGAGGACTCGTATCTCAAGTTTTGATTTAAGTTTATTTGAATCCATTTCAAATCTTAGGAAAAATACTCTTCAGAAAATTACTGAACCAAATGATGGGTTTACTGCACATATTGTCAACCAAATATTCAATTCTTTCACTGAGGTGTAAACACCCTGTTCAAATTAAATCCAACTGTTATAGTTAGCAATGAAAGAAATGTGGGCTAAATGATTAGAGTGGGTTTCTTAGGAGTTTCTGTACCGAAACACTTAAACAGTGTTTCAATACAGAAACGGGGAGATGCATGGAATTAATCTAATCTACAAATTGTGAGTTAATCTGATCTATTGAGAAAGTTTTCAGTTTTGGGCTTCAGCAAAATATAAAAGAGGTTAAATCAAAATTCACAAATGTTTTAACTATTCGAATGAGTTTCCAAAGTAATACTGAATATTCCTGAATTGTATACATTAAAATTAACAATGATGTCATGTGTCAAATAGATTTCTACAAAATAGAGTTGTTTAAAACAGGGAATAAATTGTTTGCTTCTCTCTGGCTATAATTCAAAATAATCTGTTCAACCAAGTCATGCAGAAAGGTCTAACCTGAAAATTATATAATTTAATAAATCTAGTTGTATCAAATTTCTCCCCAAAACTGCCAAAAACATTGATAATGAAAATACATTAAGAAATTGTATTCAAGCCTCAGTGCTACATGAAGCTCATTTTGAACCAATGCAAGTTAAAAACTATATACACTGCTCAAAAAAAATAAAGGGAACACTTTAACATTTAAGTGAACACTGAAGTTCACTTAAACAATCTTGCACCGACCCCATCAGCAAAGTGGTCCAGTAGCCCGACTCCCCGGTTCGAGGTCCACATGCTGAAGAGTAGAGAACCCTTCATGTACAAAAAAAAAAGTCTTGGAAAGGAAGGAAGGCACTTAGTTTACTTTGAGACTCTTTGGCAGACAGCTGTACACGAGCACTGACGCCTGCTGGGACATTGCCGCGATTTCCACAGCACGAAACGACGCGGATGTGTCCCCACCACAGACCTGCTGGGAGAGGAATGCCACTTACCCAACACGACACAATGCTACCGGATTGTTGCCATTTTAAATGATAAGAGTTTTGATTTTGACACATTTTTTTATTTATAAAGTGCAAAAAAAGGACATGGTAAGTACATGTATTAACAAAAACACAAAAAGACTCAATACAAGTGCAAAAAAGGAAATGCAAGTACTTGTATGAAAAAATAAAACGCACACAAAGACTCGATGGACTATAATAAAGTGCAAAATATTAAAGAAAATAAGGTGCAAAAACGTAAAAAAAAAAGACTTCAAACCTAATAAGTGGAATAGAAAAAAAAAGTGCAGGGGAAATTCACATGACAAAAAAAAACAAACAAATGGTTACAAAAGCCACTCGTATAAAGTTCAAGGAAGTTCTACTTCCTTAAAATAGAACTTCAAGGTGCTCTTCCGCCTCCTGTCTACCGTCGTCGCTGCTGGACAAAAAAAGTTCTAACGGACTGCAGTCATCGGACAGGAGGAGGGGACATGAGTGTTGCGGCAGGTCCCTCCTGGACGGCGGGCTCTGGAGCAGAGGCAGGTCCCTCCTGGACGGCGGGCTCTGGAGCAGAGGCAGGTCCCTCCTGGACCTATGGCTCTGTGGGTACCTCCCATGGCTCCGAGCTCTCAGTCACCCTGGTGGTAGTTTCTGAACCACTTCTGGTATTGACTCGTTCCCTTCTGGTAGTCTGGCTGCCATTCTTCGCTGGGAGACGGCCGCCAACAGGGAGAGGCGGGTCCTGCCGGGACCATTCCCCAGCAGTACCCTCCGCTCCCTAATGGCTGCCGTCTCCCAGCGCTCACGCCCGCTGGGAGACGGCCTCCATCAGGGAGCGGCGGGTCCAGCCGGGACCATTCCCCAGCAGGACCCACCGCTCCCGGACGTCAGCCACTCAACCAGCGGGGAATGGCAGCCAGACTACCGGAAGGGAAGGAGTCAATACCAGAAGGAAGTCAGTCCTGCAGGAAAGGAGAACACAGGTAGGTCATTGAATGTGGTCATCGATTTTTACATACCTGCTCCAAGAGCCTGATCCACCGCTTGAAGTTGTGGTTCAAGTCCTTCAGCTGCATAGTGGGCCAACTTGCATCCACAAGTCTCACCTGGGAGTGGGCTTTGAGGGGAGGTGGATGTCAAGTCGGGATGCGGCATAGCCGCACCCCTCTACGGGACAAGGCTGTTCCCTGATGTTAACGCGCCCTGTCCCGTAGTTGACGAGGATTCTCCTCTCCAAGTTCTCAACACCATGAGCCGTTTTCAGATGCCGAGCCAGTTTGACGGTTAGCCGATGGCAGATGGGGCATCTATAGGGAGACATTCTTGAAAAAGAATTTGATGACAAATGAAATCAATTTTTAATTGACAGAATTGTTTAATGTAGCCATTCTTGTACAGCAGCTGGATCAGGTTCTATTATCCCCTGTGCAGATATACTTCAAATACTTCACAGAAGTCTCAAAGAATTTGCATTTAGAAGGGGACAGTTTGAGACCAAAATTAGCAATGCGTTGGAGGACCCTCATTAACCTCACCTCATGTTCTTCAATCGAGCTTGAAAGAATCATCTAAGAAGGCAACAACCTCCAACAATTTTTAATTGTTATCAACAAACATACGGTAAGTATTTGTTAAGCATAACAGTGATGTGTCACATCCAGGGTAGCTTGCTACCAAGTGAGCAGCTGGCGGGCTACCCTGGTTGTGCTAACCAGCCCACTTGGTAGCAAGGTATCGTGGAGCAAACAGGTGTTTTCACACAGTTACGAATTCGAAGGTTTTCTGCTTTCAAAGTTACATTAACTCACCCATTGAATGGTAAAGTTGCACATTAAACCCGCTTCTATTCCAAACATCACATTTTACATTAAATAAAAACTTACCCTTTTTGTGAGACTGTTCGTGGTGCCGCGACTCTGTTCTGCTGTCTGTGTCTGAGGAACTCCTGCTCCTCTCCCACCTCTTTTCAATTAACAGCTAATTTAATTGGACACAGGTGCGTGTGACGCAGGAAGTGGGAAGGACTTCACCTTCTCTCGGAGACTTCACAAGACTGATAAAGAAATACAGTAGGAAGTGATCATTATCCTATAATTATAAGGGTAGGAATAATTGGAAATGAGTATAAAAAGAGTGGGGAGAGATTAAACTTTAATAAGGCAGATTGGAGTAAGTTTAGATATTTGAGTGAAATGTATTTAGAAAAGGTAGATTTTAATATGCATATAAATAAAGTAAATGCAAGTATCTCAAAAATAATAATGGAAGTGTAACCAAAGAACAGAATTTACTCGGGTTCAGACAGCAGTTTACTATCAACCAGTTTATTTATTACAAATTACTGGACTGAAACACATCCAACTTTGTTTCAACACTTTGTCATAGTTTTCCTGGAAAACCCACAAAGAGAAAAGAAAAACAAAACATTTAGGTCATAAGGAATCCTTTCAGGGTCCTTGGTAAAAAATAAAATTAAATTAAAAGAAGCTCGCCAGCAAAAAAAAAAAAACTTCATATAGAGCTCTATATTTGTGTGCGTGTCTGATGCGTACGAAACGATGAAAGAGGTTGTTCTGGCTGGGATGGCGACCCAGAATGACGATGGCAGCCGACGTCCACAGACACAGAAACCCCGCAGCCTCTCTCTCTTCCTCCGCAGGCACAGGAGCACCTTCCCAGTGTTCCCTTCCCCAATATCGGCCACAATAATGCACTAGCAGGAAAACATATCAGGCATAAAAAGTCAAGGCTATGCAGAAGGGCAGCTCCGCAGCAGCTCTGAAACTCTAAAGCCCGGGAGTTTCCCTAGTAACTGCAGTCGGAACGCTGCCGTAAAGTGATGTCGTACCTTGCTCTTAAAGGGACACTACCCATAAAGTAAAAACAATACAGAAAAGCAAATAACACAGAACAAACAAATAAAATACAGCTGGGTTACAGAAGCAGCAGAAAATTCTATTAAAAAGTCAGGGAGTAATAATGGTAAGAAAAGGTGCCATGGTGGACAAGTGAGTGCAAGGAAGCAATTAAATTAAGAAATAAAGCCTTAAATGTATTAAAACATAACCCAGTTTATATGAACTTAATTGATTATAAAAGGAAGCAAGCAGTAGTAAGGAGGATTATAAAGAAAGCTAAGAGAGACTGTTGGGGAAATTTTTGTAGTACAATAGGGAGAGATACAAAAATTGAGAAGATATGGAAAGTAATTAAAAAAATGAATGGTATTAAAAAAGAGTTTGATTATCCTGTATTAAAAGTAGAGAAGGTTGATATAATTAGAGATCAGGATAAAGCTGAGGTATTGGCAAAATTATTTAGTAAGATACATAGCACAAATAACATTAGTGAAGAGGGAAGAAAAGGAAGAGAATATACTGTTCTTAAGTATAAAAATTTAATACAGAGTGACGAAGAAATAAATCATTTTTTGAATGTTGATTTTACCATAGTGGAATTAGATTGTGTGCTTAAAAAGACCAAAAACACAGCGCCAGGTAAAGATAAAATTTGGTATAGAATGATAAGTCAACTAAGTGATAAGTCAAAAGCTATAATATTACAATTATTCAATAAAATATGGGAGGAGGGAAAATTACCAGAGTTATTGAAGGAATCTATTATTGTACCAATAGCTAAACCAGGAAAAGATCATTCAAAACCAGAAAGATATAGGCCAATAGAATTAACTTCAAACTTATGTAAAATAATGGAAAAATGATTAATAATAGATTAGTTTATTATTTAAATACAAATGGATATATTTCTAATTATCAAAGTGGTTTTCGTAAAGGGAGTAGCACTAATGACTCAAAATTATGTCTTGAGCATGAAGTTAGAAGAGCTCAAGTAAACAAAGAAAGTGCAGTGGCAGTATTTTTCGATATTGAAAAAGCATATAATATGATGTGGGTAGAGGGGTTATTAATTAAGTTACACAAATTGGGGATTAAAGGAAAAATATATGAATGGATTAAAGACTTTTTAACAAACAGGGAATTACAGGTAAGAATTGGAGAAGTAGTTTCAGATAAATATGTAGTGGAAAATGAAACGCCACATGTTAGTATTATAAGTCCATTATTGTTTTCGGTTATGATAAATGACGTATTCAAAACATTGGAAAGGACATGGGTTGTTCACTCATTGCAGATGATGGAGCAATATGGAAAAGAGGGAAAAATGTTGAGTTTATAGTAAAGAAATTACAAAAGGTCATTATTGATACAGAGGTGTGGGCTCTGAAATGGGGATTTAAATTCTCAGTGTATAAAACAAAAGTAATTATATTTTCTCAGAAAAAAACAAACAAAGTAATAGAATTAAAATTATATAATCAACTAATAGAGCAGGTAAAGAGTATAAAATTTGTAGGTTTGTGGTTTGATGAAAAATTAAAATGGAATATTCACATTCAAAAAATTGTTGATAAATGTAAGAGAAAGTTGAATATATTAAGGTGTTTGGCTGGTAGTGAATGGGGGGCAGACAGACAATCGCCAAAACATATTTATACAGGAATGGTAAGATCTGACTTTGATTTTGGTTGTTTAGTTTACAGTTCAGCAGATAAAACTCATCTGGATAAATTAGACAATATTCAACATCAAACATTAAGATTGTGTACTGGAGCATTCAAAACAACACCTATAGCAGCCTTAGAAATAGAAACGGGAGAAATGCCATTAGATCTAAGGAGAACTAAACTAGGAATTAATTATTGGTTAAATTTGATGGTGTGGCGGATACAATGTATATATTTCACACCAGAATGTATGCTTTTATTTTGAAGGAGAGAAGGTGAGGTGTGAAGTGACCAACGGTTGTGGTTCATTCCATTTTTGGTTTTATGTTGGAAGACATTGAGAATTAAACAAGACTCAAATCTTTTTCGTCTTTTTCTGCTGACTTCCACATTGGGTAATAAATGTGATCATCCAACTCGGGAAATGTTAAAGTCATGTTGGGAAAAGGAAAAGAAAGACATAAGAAGTTATGGATGGAAAATTGAAAAGGACGTAAAGGAATTTAAAATGAATGTTTTAGAAATTAGTAAACAGATCCAATATCAATTATATCACCCTGGATTCTACCAGAAACAATAGTAGATATATCATTAATGGTAAAGAAACAAGACCAATCAAATGTTGTAGATAGATATTCAGCACAATCACATTTAAATCAGTATTATCGACACGTCCAAATTTACACAGATGCATCAAAAATAGCCGGAAAAATAGGAATAGCATTTGCAATCCCAGAATTCAATTTGAAAATAGGGAAGCGAATTACGGATGGGTTATCAATTTATACAGGAGAAATATTAGCTATACTATTAGCATTACAATGGATAGAGGATGTAAAACCACTGCAAGCAATAATTTGCTCCGATTCAAGCTTGGCTTTGATAAGCATAAAATATAACAATACGGATTGTAGGATGGACATCTTATTAGAAATATATCATACTCTATTTAGAATACAAAATATGGGGTTATTAGTTGTTTTTGTATGGGTTCCAGCACATATAGGGGTAGTAGGTAACGAGAGGGCTGATAAAACGGCAAAGAAGGCAATACATAATTCTATTAGTTTTACTGTTAGGACAAGTAAATCTGAAGGGAAAAGTCAAATCCATGAGGAGCTGATGAAAATATGGCAGAGAAGGTGGGATGAAGGTTTAACAGGAAGATGGTTTTTATAAAATTCGAAAGTTTGTAGGAAGGAAAAGGAAGGGTAGAAGAAACAGGAAGGAGGAAAGAATAATAACAAGGTTAAGGTTTGGACATACAGGGCTTAATTATTCACTTTTTAAAATACGAAAGCATAAAACTGGAAAGTGTGATTATTGTGAGAAGTTTGAAACAACAGAGCATGTTATTTTAGAGCGTTGTAAATATGAAGATGAGAGAAGATGCATGTTGAGAGAGTGTGTAGGTATTAAAGAAAGGTTTAATTTATCAGATTTTTGAGGAGGGATTTGGGGAGTAGACATATTCAAATAATTATTCGGTTTCTTAAAAAACAAAGATATGTCATAGAATCTGAGTAGAGTAAGATGGTTGTGAATGTGCAAAGAACAATGAAGAGAGGTATATAAGCTATATAAAAGTAAAGTTATATAAGTAGGTGTGTGTGTGAGAGTGTATATGGATCATCACGAACCACACTCCATACCAGTAAGTGGCGGTAATGCTACTGAGTTTGTTGCCTACCGCCAATAAAAACCAAGAAGAAGAAGACTTCACAAGACGTACGAACAGTAGGTGATGTGGCAAAGTGTGATTTAGTCTGAGCTAAAGCTGGGGAACAATAGTCTGCTTGGGGGGGAGGAAAGGAAGGAAGGGGAAAGAAGGGGGTGGGGGAAGAAGAAAGGGGAAGAGTGAGGCCGATCCCAGAGTCGTGAGTTCGATCCTACCAGTCACCATACTATGTTTTAGTGAAAAGATTTCCCACAATCAATGTTTAAGTGTTATGAAGTAATGACTGTTTGGTTTTTTTGTATCTTGAAAACATTTTAAATGCTTTTTTGTACAGATAGTGTAGTACTGTAAACTAAAACACAACACTTTGTCATAAAAGGCTTTCCTTTTAAAACTTTATTGATGAATTCCTTAATTTTTCTTTATTCTACCAATATAGTCAAATTGATGTGTTAAATTATACTGTATGCTATATACTTGATACAGTATATTTTAATGTCCGTAATCATACCCAGTGCTTATTTTCATTTTTCACAGCTAAACAATGACTGAAACCAAAATATTATTTAAAGTGTCTTTCCTTAAGTACTTTTTTAGTGAAGTGAAATTATGACCAATAATTCAGAATTGGAAGCAGCTAACATTTACTCACAGTAAAAGACCATAGACCTTATCGATTTCAAAGAACCAAATATTTATTCATCAACAATTAAGACGGTGAATTAAACATTTTTAGTTAGTCCAAAAACATTGTAGCATTTGGATGCAACACATTTCCATTGAAGTCTCCCATTTCTTTCTTCAACCAAGAAATGTGTGGTTTTGCTGAAGGACTTGAAACCTTTTACACTATGGTTTGTTGAATTACTTGGTGTACACAATGACATCAATCAACCTAAAACAAAATAAATATCACTCTGTGAACTAAATAAAAATAGTCAAAACAACATAACGTTAATTATGTAAATATTAAATATTTAGCACAGATAGGATTTAAATATAATTACTAGATCATGTCAAAACTTTTTTAACGTTCCTGTCAACCCAAACAAACATGCAGTCAGTTTCTAGAGCAGTGTTTCTCAACCCTGGTCCTCAGCGCCCCCTGTCCTGCATGTCTTAGGTATTTCCCTTCTGCCACACACCTGAATTGTATCTCTGGGTGATTAACAGGCTTCTGCACCACTTGATGGTCATGCAATCATTTGAATCAGCTGTTCTGGAATAGAGGCACATCTAAAACATGCAGAGCAGGGGCATTGAGGACCAGGGTTGAGAAACACTGTTCTAGAGTTTCTGACTCAGAACCTTTCATCCAGTGAAATGGACCTTACCAAGCTCCGCCCAGAAACGCCCCTCGAAAGTCCCACGTGACTTCATGTCTCACATTAACAGCCTGGCAGAGCTAATAGCTTCTATGGAGGAAGGTGGGAGGTTCCGTCTGAGCAGGTGGAATCTAAGTAGCTGATTGATGGTTAAAAAGTTGAAATCAAGAACTGAAAAAGGAGAAGATGAAGATAAAGAGTTAAGAATACCTCGGACTTCTGGAAGTCGGCGTCGGGGGAATGTTCAAGACTCTATCGGGAAATCCCGAGGACTGGTGAACGAACTTTGGACGAAGACTACGGCGGGTAGACACAGCTGTGCTGTGAGTGGACCAGAGTGGGGAAATGGTGAAAGAGACGGGAGTTCTGAAACATCGAATAGTGAAAGGATGAGTTCAAAAAGAGGAAATTCTTCAGCAACGGCAGGTGGAGAAAAGAAGGGAAGAGTAGTGAAAAGCTGGGATGAGTCTGAAGAGGAAATGGAGAGGTAAGTGAGAGAGTTCAAAGTGATTGTTAGAGTTAATGAGGAGATCAGTCCAGTTAAACTTTCTATGAGAGGCTCCAAGGGACAAAACCTACAAACTCTCTTTCACTGTGCGGTTTATGTTTGATTCATGTTTCTCTCCTGCGGCTTTAAAAATGTAAAACTTTGTGTTGATTTGCTAAAGGAAATCATATATCTGAAAATAAATTAATATGTGGGTAAAAAATTCTGTAAACCACAAATGTTCTACCTTTATCAAAATTGCTGACATTTGACATGCAAAAAATCTTTCGAATTACATAAGCAATAATTCTTTCACTTCAGGATGACGCAGGGACACCTATAAGACCAATTTTAACTGAGGTTGTACGTATGTGCTTTACAGGATTTTTTTGCCTACACAATATATCAAAAAAATTTCAGATACATAATGTCGTTTTGCAAATTAATTAACACAAAGTTTTAGCCTCTTATAGCCGCCGGAGAGAAACTTGACGTGTGAATCAAATATTAACCGGAAATCCACTTTTATTTTGAAAAGAGAGCGCCATAACTTGTGCTGTCGCGCACATTAAATCAAGTGCATGCTGGCTTTACTGCCATTTCCGAAGTGGCGGCTAGCTTTTTCCCACTGATAGATGGGGTTTCTGATGCTGGCTGTCGGCTTCAAAACACTTCTGATATTGCTGACATTACTGTAGGAGCGCTAACGATGTCATTCTGTGAGTCGCTGCCGCTCAGCTATTTTCCTGTCCGCGAAAACCCGCCTACTCTGCCTGGGGTCCAATCAGAAACTGAAATTTTAAGTTAACTTCCGTTGCAATCAAACGATAGTGAATGAAAGAGAGTTTGATAGTGAATGAAAGAGAGTTTGATAGTGAATGAAAGAGAGTTTGTAGGTTTTGTCCCTTGGGGCCTCTCATAACTTTCCACGATTCTGAAGAATCAAGTGGGGATATCACTAATGCAAAAGTACTAAGAGATGGAAACTTAATGGTAAGTTGTAATACAGAGGAAAAAAAAGACAGAGCATGTAGGATGAGAGAAATGGGAAAATATAGAGTGTGGTACAAGAAGGAAGTAAATGGAGGAAGGGAGTGATTTGGGGGATCCCAGTGGAGGTGTCAGATGAGGAAATCAAATCAAATCTCAAAGGAGGAAAATAAAAAAATGTAAGAAGGCTTCAGACCTTTAAAAATGGAGAAAAAACCAACAGTGAAAGTATCCTGATAGAGTTTGATGAAGAAAAACTCCAGAAAAAGTCTATTTAGGATATTTGTCCTACAATGTAAGAGAGTATGTCCCACGACCAATTAGATGTTTTAAATGTCAAATAGTTTTGGATGGATTATAAACGATGAGATAAGTAAGATGGGAATAAATCATTATTTAATTAGTCCTGTGGTGAGTATTCCCGATACTCCATCTTGATTAAGTGGAAAACCTGAATTTGATTTAAGCTTATTGGAAAAGGCAGACAATAGAAAAAAAGAGGTGGAAAGGTATAAAATAAAGAATATGCTGAGTATTTACAAGTATATACAGATGCTTCTAAAATAATAAATGAAAAAATTGGAATAGCATTTATAATTCCGGACTTGCATATTATGAAAAATAAAAGAATAACAGACAGATTGACAGTTTATACAGGTGAGCTAATGGCTATATTAATGCCTCTAGAATAGAGTGAGGAAACGAGAAAAAGAAATATTGATTTGTTCAGATTCAAGTAGTGCATTAATAAGTATTTTAGAACAGAATTCAGAAACGAGACAAGATATCATATTGAATATTAATTTTTAGAATTAAAAAATATGGGTCCAGGGTTAAGTTAATTTGGATTCCTGCTCATATTGGAATAGTAGGATGAGTTGGCGGATAAATTTGCTAAGAGTGCAACAAAAAGGGATAGTGTTGAGGTAAATATCAAAATAAGCAGAAATGAGGTCAAAAGTAAGTAGCATTTAGCTGTGCGTCACAGCTAAATGCTACCGGTCGATGAGGAAAACAGCAGATCCTCACACCCTCAGCATAAATATAGCTGTGGACAAGATCACTGACACCTATTGTTCTTGCAAGGCTGGATAAGTCGGACTTTCATGGTTTTGAGGGTTCGAATGTGCCTAGGACTTTCACACGGTACTCTGTTTTTTTTAATTAATAAATCTGAAACGGTACTTGATTTTAAACTTTAATCTACTTTATTTAAACCAGTAGTTCCCTAGTCTGGTCCTCATGTACCCCCCCACTGCATGTTTTAAGTGTCCTGCTTGCAAACAGCTTACTTAAATGATTAAAAGGCTTCTGCAGCACTTGTTGGGACCCACTGGTTTAGACTGTTATTTCTCTCTTTTTCTTCTGTGGCATGTTGGCCTTTTCCTTTGGTACAAATATGGGTTATCCAGTCCGATCAACCAGAAGTTCCAGGAAATTCTTTGAGATAACAAAGAAATGACTGTGTATATATCTGTACCAATTTTTTTATTTCTTATTTTTTAAGGAGACCCGGTGTGACTACAGAGGTTTTCCTGGATGGGAGGCAGTTGACAGCTTGGCAGAGAACCTTTTGAGCCCCAACAGAACAATAACTGCATTGTCAACAACAGAGGTAGAAAATGTCTTGCAGCTGTATTCTAACCTGCATGCTATGGACAAGCAGCCCCCCAAATACACCTTAAAAAACAAGAAGAGCACGTTACCAGGACCATGGAGGGCTTCCCGGAAACAAAGTGGCTCTGCACCTGGTCAGCAAGCAGCTGAAAGGTAACCTGTCTGATATTTGACACAATGGATAACTTGTTTGCATATTCACTCATGGAAGCCAAATACATTTTTTTTTTTTTTCTCAGCGTTGTAAAGTTTTAAGCTTAGGAGATTAATGTGGGTTTGCTGAGCTCATCAAAATGAGAAGTACTTTTCTACTGCACTTCATTGCTGCTCCAATCAAATCAGTGTTGATGAACTTTAGTGTTTTTCTACTATTTCAATGACCCGTTTGTCACACAGACTCTTCATGGCCAGGCTGCCCAGAGACCTGTGACTCAGAGTGTCTGAGTGCATTTGCCTTAAGCTGTTGAAAGAATATCGGCAAGCAAGAAACCGGCCAAAAGACACCAAGGGGAAGGTTTTACCCATCCCGCAGTCTATTGTTCAAACATACTGCCACATTAAACAACTGCTTGAGGACTCCCAGCCCATACAGGACGAGACCAACTTGTTGTTGGTCATCATCAACAATACCACTGTGTGTGCTTGGTAAGAAGTCCTTTATTTTCAACAGATATTGCACTTTAAAGATGGCTCGACTTTGAAAGGAAACAATTTCTGTTTTTATCTTTCAGGCTACATGAGCGGCAGAAGAGAACAGACAGGGACTCTCTTCTCCAAGGTGTGAAACTTCCTCCGAAGGTGTCCGTGGCTGACGCCTCCGTCCCAGAAGCGAGACGGCTCCCCTCCATTCCTGTGGAACACGGACATAAAAGTATGGAGTTTAAGGAACCTGAAAACAGTGAAGGCGAGGCACTGATCAGTCAACGGGTTGGTGGAAAAGCTGGCTTCACACAGCATTATCCTCCATCATACCAGGAAGGACACTTTTCACAGGCCCCAGTTCCTGCCAGCTTCTTGTATCCACAGACTGATCAGCCACCATCATCTGCTTGGTCCCACTGTGAGCAGAACCAGGTGCCACAAGCGCCATCCACTTCTTTGGGTTTCTGCTACGGTCCACCAGCTCCAGTTTTGACCTCATTTGGACAAGGACAATTCCTACCCAAACAACAGTCAAAAACATAACGTTAATTATGTAAATATTAAATATTTAGCACAGATAGGATTTAAATATAATTACTAGATCATGTCAAATCTTTTTTCACGTTCTTGTCGATCCAAACAAACATGCAGTCAGTTTCTGACTCAGAACCTTTCATTCAGTGTAATGTAGCTCAAGTGCTTCGATGTCCCAGGTGGTCATCAAGGGCATAGCAGGAGTCGCGGCACGGAGGACCGCCAGGCGCATGATGGTTACGTGCCTCTTAACATTTTGAAGCACGTCACTGAGGAGCGCACTGGCCAACTCGGAGTGGAACTTGGAGGAGAGGTGGATGTCAAATCGGGATGCGGCATAGCCGCACCCCTCTACGGGACAGGGCTGTCCCCTGATGTTAACGCGCCCTGACCCAAGTTCCTAACACCATGGTCCATCCTTAGATGCCCAGCCAGTTTTGATGTTCGGTGTGGCAGATGGGGCATCTTGGAGACATTCTTGAAAAGAATTTGATCAATCAATGACAAATGAAATCAATTTTTAATTGACAGAATTGTTTTATTTAGCCATTCTTTTACAGCAGCTGGATCAGGTTCTATTATCCCCTGTGCAGATATACTTCAAATACTTCACAGAAGTCTGAAAGAATTTGCATTTAGAAGGGGACAGTTTGAGACCAAAATTAGCAATGCGTTGGAGGACCCTCATTAACCCTTTTGGTGAGTATATTTGTGGTGCCGCGACTCTGTTCTGCTGTCTGTCTGTGTCTGAGGAACTCCTGTCTCCCACCCCTCTACGGGACAGGGCTGTCCCCTGATGTTAACGCGCCCTGACCCGTAGTTGACGAGGATCCGCCTCTCCTCCAAGTTCTCAACACCATGAGCCGTTTTTAGATGGCGAGCCAGTTTTGATGCAAGGTGTTTGCAGATGGGGCATCTTGGAGAATTAAGTTTTGAATGAAAAGTAGTTTGAACATGAATATTGTATAGTATCAAAAGAAAATCTACAAAACAATTACCACTTTGCATTAAAATCCAAACAGTCAAAAACATAACGTTAATTATGTAAATATTAAATATTTAGCACAAATAGGATTTAAATATAATTACTAGATCATGTCAAATCTTTTTTCACGTTCTTGTCAATCCAAACAAACATGCAGTCAGTTTCTAGAGTTTCACTCAGAACCTTTCAGTGTAATGTACCTGAAGTGTGTCGATGTCCCAGGTGGTGATCAACGGGACAGCAGGAGTCGCGGTACGGAGGACCGCCAGGCGCATGATGGTGACGTGCCTCTTGACGCCTTGAATATAGTCACTAAGGAGCGACCTGGCCACCTCCGAGTGGTACTTGGAGGAGAGGTGGATGTCAAGCCGGGATGCGGCATAGCTGCACCCCTCTACAGGACAGGGCTGTCCCCTGATGTTAACGCGCCCTGACCCGTAGTTGACGAGGATCCGCCTCTCCAAGTTCCTGACACCATGCTCCATCCTTAGATGCCCCGCCAGTTTTGATGTTCGGTGTTGGCAGATGGGGCATCTTGGAGACATTCTTGAAAAAGAATTTGACCAATCAATGACAAATGAATCAATTTTTAATTGACAGAATTGTTTAATGTAGCCATTCTTTTACAGCAGCTGGATCAGGTTCTATTATCCCTGTGCAGATATACTTCAATACTTCACAGAAGTCTGAAAGAATTTGCATTTAGAAGGGGACAGTTTGAGACCAAAATTAGCAATGCGTTGGAGGACCTCATTAACCTCACCTCATGTTCTTCAACCGAGCTTGAAATATATCATCTAAGAAGGCAACAACCTCCAACAATTTTTAATTGTTATCAACAAACATACTGTAAGTATTTGTTAAGCATAACAGTTATGTGTCACATCCATGGTAGCTTGCTACCAACCGAGCAGCTGGCGGGCTACCCTGGATGTGCTAACTAGTCCACTTGGTGCAAGCTATCGTGGAGCAAACGTTTGTTTCCACAGTTACAAATTCGAAGGTTTTCTGCTTTCAAAGTTACATTAACTCACCCATTGAATGGTTGAGGAAGGGGAAGAGTGAGGCCGATCCCAGAGTCGTGAGTTCGATCCTACCAGTCGCCATACTATGTTTTAGTGAAAAGATTTCGCACAATCAATGTTTAAGTGTTATGAAGTAATGACTGTTTGTTTTTTTGTATCTTGAAAACATTTTAAATGCTTTTTTGTACAGATGGTGTAGTACTGTAAAGTAAAACACAACACTTTGTAATAAAAGGCTTTCGTTTTAAAACTGATGAATTCCTTAATTTTTTTTTATTCTACCAATATAGTCAAATTGATGTTAAATTATACTGTATGCTATATACAGTATATTTTAATGTCCGTAATCATACCCAGTGCTTATTTTCATTTTTCACAGCTAAACAATGACTGAAACTAAAATATTCTTTCAAGTGTCTTTCCTTAAGTACTTTTTGAGTGAAGTGAATAATAATTTTTTCTAGTGTATGCTTAAAATTATTACCAATAATTCAGAATTGGAAGCAGCTAACATTTACTCACAGTAAAAGACCATAGACCTCATCGATTTCAAAGAACCAAATATTTATTCATCAACAATTAAGACGGTGAATTAAACATTTTTAGTTGGTCCAAAAACATTGTAGCATTTGGATGCAACACATTTCCATTGAAGTCTCCCATTTCTTTCTTAAACCAAGAAATGTGTGGTTTGCTGAAGGACTTGAAACCTTTTACACTATGGTTTGGTTGAATTACTTGGTGTACACAATGACATCAATCAAAAAAAAAATAAATATCACTCTGTGAACTAAATAAAAACTATATGAAACAGTTTGTGAAGTTATTTAAAGTAAAGAAAACATTTATTTTTTTTATTTGTTCCAGCCACTGCTGGAACAAATTCAGCTCACTGGGAGGTGAAAGTGAGACTTTCATTAGAGGGACAGTAAATTTGCCCCCTATATTGGCTGTGTCCTGTTTCAGCTATTCTAAACTGCCCGCATTTTTTGCATGTGTTGTGCAAAACTTTGCGTGTCAGTTTTTGAGGTTCTCTACCAGGTTGAGCAGGGGCCACAGCAGAGTCCAGAGCAGGGCCAGAGCAGGGGCCACAGCAGAGTCCAGAGCAGGGGCCACAGCATAAGCATGTGGAGGAGGGGTGGAGAGGCTCCACAAACTCTGTTGCTGTTGGGTAGTGAGGATAACGGATCCCTGTGGTGCCACTGGAGTAATTGCCACTAGCTGAGGCCTTTTGGGTGGGGCAGGGAGAAGCTGCCGCTGTCCTGATGGATTTGTCCCATCAGTGAATTGTAGCTTTTTTTTATTTTGACTGCCCCACAGTGTTGGATGGTAGCCTGTACGAATGCAGTGGCCCTGAATGTGGTACGCCGTAATGCGGACGTATATTTGCAGGCAGAAGTGGGTCAGCAGCAACAGAAAAGCGGCTGGGAAGGTTTAACCCTTGAAGTACCACAGCGGTTTCTTGCCTTTTGACCCTTCTGTTATGCCACTGAACCAGGGTGGTGTAGCTCACATCCACTAGCTGCAGGTTTGTCTGCCCCATCACGGCTCCATTTGCCAGAACGAGCTGCCTGATCTTCCTTTACTCTTGAAGGATTAAATCCCACCTGGAGACTGTGCCTGCCCCTTTTCTTTGGACTACGACGGATATTGCACAGCCGGACAAAGATGGTCTCCACCAGGCGGCAGCAGTCTGGCCATCGGGCAGATGGAGTGGTTAAAGCATGCCTCGTCACACTCTCAACCCCAGGAGTAAATTCCTGCCTCTACTTGGGGACCTAAACCTCCCAGTGTTCAATTTCTCTTGATGCCTTGCAGCAAATACCACCCTCTGTTCATCAAACTCCAGCAGGTTCTGCCACAGAGCAACAATGCAGCTCACCTAAACAGGAAAATAAAACAATTATACATGAGGACACAGCAATATGCAAGTGAGGTGAAAGGTGTGTGCATGTCTGCAGCAAGCAACAACTCATGTGACTCACCTCCTGGTTGGTCAGCACCAGTGAGGTTTTGCTCCTTAGCTCCACCAGATACTCAGCCAAGCTGTCAACTTTGCCCAGGCCTGGTACACCGACCTCATCTAAACCCTGAGAAAACAACAAAAAATGTTGAAGTTATTTTTTATTTTTCTTCAATTCTACAGCTTACTAAGAATGCCCACCTCTGACATAGGCACAGCAATGCCAGGCTGGGTGGAGGATTCGAGCTGTGATGTAGCAGAGAAAAGGGTCTCATCGTCTAGCTCCGATACTAGAAAGTCCCAAGCTTCCTCGTCCACAAAGCCTTCATCTTCCTCCGCTACATTTGCCTCCACACCTTCCAGCAGAACATCTGTCTGTTCTGAGTTTCAGTGGCTTTCCTGTTTGACTTAGAAGGTAGTCAACGCCCAGTAGCTCACCTATGGAAAATCAAACACATTGATAGTAAAACAGTCCAAAACATGTTACATATTAGTGATTTTTTTAATACTATAGTTCATCTAAAACTGTTTTTCCTTCACATATTTCATTTTGTAATACCTGTGTACTTTGAAGGAGGCTTAAATTGTGGGACTTACCCTCGTCCCAGCACCTTCAAGCTGTTCTGATTTATGGACCGAGTCATGTCTCCAGCATATGTCAGAAGAGACGATGGTTTATTGGTCACAGCTGCAGAACCCCGGTCCTGATTCCATCTATTCCAGCCTGGAGGCAGCTGGCTGGGTCCAAACAAACATGCAGTCAGTTTCTAGAGTTTCTGACTCAGAACCTGTCATTCAGTGTAATGGACCTTACCAAGCTTAAGGTCCATTGAACACAAAGGTCTCGAGGAGAAGCTCGAGGGTCCCGGGCCGGTCACCTCCTGATCCAGGGCTTCCCGGTCCCAGGTCGTCACCAAAGGAACATGAGGGTTCGATGCCCGTAGCACTGCCAACCGCCTAAGGGTCACCTCCCTCTTGATGTCATTTACCACATCATGCAGCAGGACTAGTATCTCAAGTTTTGATTTAAGTTTATTTGAATCCATTTCAAATCTTAGGAAAAATACTCTTCAGAAAATTACTGAACCAAATGATGGGTTTACTGCACATATTGTCAACCAAATATTCAATTCTTTCACTGAGGTGTAAACACCCTGTTCAAATTAAACCCAACTGTTATAGTTAGCAATGAAAGAAATGTGGGCTAAATGATTTGAGTGGGTTTCTTGGGAGTTTCTGTACCGAAACACTTAAACAGTGTTTCAATACAGAAACGGGGAGATGCATGGAATTAATCTAATCTACAAATTGTGAGTTAATCTGATCTATTGAGAAATTTTTCAGTTTTGGGCTTCAGCAAAATATAAAAGAGGTTAAATCAAAATTCACAAATGTTTTAACTATTCGAATGAGTTTCCAAAGTAATACTGAATATTCTGAATTGTATACATTAAAATTAACAATGATGTCATGTGTCAAATAGATTTCTACAAAATAGAGTTGTTTAAAACAGGGAATAAATTGTTTGCTTCTCTCTGGCTATAATTCAAAATAATCTGTTTAACCAAGTCATGCAGAAAGGTCTAACCTGAAAATTATATAATTTAATAAATCTAGTTGTATCAAATTTCTCCCCAAAACTGCCAAAAACATTGATATTTATGATAAACACTACAAAAGAGGGTAATTCAGTTAAATAAATATTTTATAGAAGGGTTTCGAAAGAACCAATCTTTTGGGATTTAAAACCATGAAGTCAGTTAAATATGGAGTGACAGGGTTAACTTTATTCTTGTAAAAAAAACAAAACAGGCTAATTACATGAGGTTTTAAAATGAGAAGAAAAATACAAAGATTCAAAGTAAATTGGTCTAAATTGGGATTTACAAATGAGCAATTATGGAACTGCTTAAAGCGGGTCAAACAGATTGACAGAATTAAGCTAAAGATCTAGTGCAATATGTAACTATTGATTCAAGGTCTGTCTAAAATGTCTAAACATTTCTCATAATCATAATTTACAGTTTTGGTTTGAGACAAAACAGGGTTATCTTTTATGACATGAATGGAATATATTACAAAAGATCTTAAATTAACACGTATCATTACCTTTTCACACTATTGACAATATGTTACAAGCCTTTAGTATAGCGGGTTACTTCTTATTGTTAAATGAGGACTATATGACTGAATTTAATTAAAATAACAAAAGCAAAAGATTTATAGAGGGTTTAAATTTTCTGGTAAAGTTTCTATTAGGGATAATTCATATACTTATCCATCCATCCATCCATCCATCCATCCATCCATTTTCTTCCGCTTATCCGGGGTCGGGTCACGGGGGCAGCAGCTTCAGAAGGGAGGCCCAGACTTCCCTCCCCAGCCACTTCTTCCAGCTCCTCCGGGGGAATCCCAAGGCGTTCCCAGGCCAGCCGAGAGACATAATCCCTCCAGCGTGTCCTGGGTCTTCCCCGAGGCCTCCTCCCGGTGGGACGTGCCCGGAACACCTCACCAGGGAGGCGTCCAGGAGGCATCCTGACCAGATGCCCGAGCCACCTCAACTGGCTCCTCTCGACGTGGAGGAGCAGCGGCTCTACTCTGAGTCCCTCCCGGATGACCGAGCTTCTCACCCTATCTCTAAGCCACCCTGCGGAGGAAACCCATTTCGGCCGCTTGTACCCGTGATCTCGTTCTTTCGGTCATGACCCAAAGCTCATGACCATAGATGAGGGTGGGAACGTAGATCGACCGGTAAATCGAGAGCTTCGCTTACATTTCAAATGATATTCCTTTGCTAAAGCATGACTGTGGGCAGTTTTGCACATTCATTTCATAATCTGATCCTTTACATGATTTTTTGTTTGGTTTGTCTGATCCTATGAATATGGCTACACTTAAAACAAGCAAAGCTATTTTTGAAGGTTAAAATGTGTTACTTAATTTAAGCATTTCTTTAACTATTATTAAGAGGAGAACTTAAATAACAGATGCTATTGATATATTGATCCTCTATTGGCTTAGTATATTAAAAAAACCTGATCTTCAGCTTCAAGGAGCAGCTTTTTTTTTAAAAAAAAAAAAAGGAAGAAAAAACATTATGATGATGCACAATCTGAAAGAATCGTCCTCCTTGCTCTCCTCATCACCTGTGGATTCTGCTGCTCCCTGCCTGAGGTCCTTGGCTGTTCAGTGCATCACCTCCAACATAGAGAAGAGCAGCGGTACCAATAGAACCCCACCTGCCTATCAGATGGTTTCCCAGAACCAAAAGACGACCGTGGAACTTCAGCTTTCCAGAGTTTAAGGGCAGTACTAGTATCTAGTGACGAAAATAGATGCTTTCCTTCACTTTAATTTTCTTTATATAATCCATTGATTTCCCTTCTTGTTGTGTTTTTTGTGTTGCAGAATGAAGTCCAATCCTTTCTGGGTGTGCCGGGATGTGAGACTGTGGGCACCTTCCACGATTGGTGGACCAGTTTACAGCTGAAACGCCACTGAAGCCTCGCGGGCCTGTCAGGGTTTCCCATCGAGCTGCGCCGGCTCAACATCTGGACACACGCAGAAACTGATTTGACGTTGATAGGTCTCGCTATAGAGAGACTGATATGATTAAACTTTATTACTATTATTACATTTTACTTAGAAAGCATCTTTACTTGTTTCCTCATCATAGTTCATTCATACCAGTATATTTTGACTGTGCTGCCTTGATCCTGATTTATTGGTTTGCTGTTTAGAATTAGTTGTATGTTCTGTGCCTTTCCATATTCATCACTTCTAAGCTTTTCTTGCCATTTCATTTAACATTGCATCCTTTCTGTGGTTCATTAACTTTTAAATATTACCTTAAAATTTCAAACAAGTTTGGTTTAACGTACTAATAGATCATTTTACGCATTATTCCTTATTGCTTCATTGACATTAAAGGATAGTATCTTAACATTTCGAATTTTACATTTCATTAACGTTTCAGTAATATCTACCTTTTATTCATTTTACCTTTTATTAAATTTGGTTCCTGTTTTAGTTCTCAACTTTTAAAACATATATTAATCTAACATTTTGTTGACTTTTTGCATGTTACATAACACTTTATTGAGTTTGCATTTTAGTAACTCACTCATTTACATTTTATTCATTTGAAAATATTAACCCAAAAAAAAACATTTTCGGATTTTACTTTTTTACAGTTCTTTAACCTTCTATGGCATAGCATTGACCTGAGCTAATATAAAACAAAAAACAAATCTGGTTTAAAATTAAATTAAAAATCCAAAATGAAATAATTTACGGTCCGAAATTAAGATGTGTAGCGTATGCCACGCGTCACAATCGAGGGCGGGGGTTAAAAATCCCCCCTCCCCCAAAGCCATAATGCCTCCTCCCCCCTCCAGGGGTCAACTTCCCCAGGGCCAAAACATCCCCCATGGTTGGCCTCTCACACACACCCGCATCAGTTCACCCCACAAACACACCCTTTGGAAAATAACCAAAGGTTTCCATATGGCTAAACATGCTCCCTAACGACCCCGTAGAACCCCACGAGCCCAAATCCCCACTTGACGGGACCCGGGAAACACCATGACACCTCATGGCCGAAATAAACCCCAATGGCTGAACCCAAAACCTCCCAGCAGCCCCACGCCGAAATCCAGATCGTCAAAGACAAGAGCGCCACTCGGTGGATTTTGCATGTTACTACACATGCCACCGCATGGCTCAAAACGCTCCCTCATTCCCCGTTCAAATGCCACGAAATGGCTGTTGACTCCCCCGAACCCCAAGGAGCATTTGCCGCCATTGCGTGGCATTTTACATTGAGTCGCCAAACAATCTTGCACCGACCCCATCAGCAAAGTGGTCCAGTAGCCCGACTCCCTCCCACCCGGCAGGCAGTGGCGGAGCCAGAGGGGGGGCCAGTGCCCCCCCTGTCATCTGATTGGCCCCCCAGTGGCCCCCCCAGATGATTGACATGTAACGGCACCAGGTTATTCCTGCACATTATTTAGAATCATTCTAAGCCAACCTAATATCTAAAGAAGAAAAACAATAATAAATATATCAAAAGAAAATGTATAAAACTTTATATAAGTCCATGTGATGACATAAATAAATAGATTTTTATCAGGCGCGATACCAGCCTCCTTTATACTCATAACAACAAGCTGATATTCTTCTCCTGGATGTTTCAGTTATGCTGCGCTGTGGTGCAACTCAAAGGCTAAAGCGCTTCATACCTGGTGGTTGTAAAACACCAATAAGTTATTTATTGATCCTCCGCAAAAAAGAGAAAAAACCGAAGAGGGGCCGACAATGTTCCTAGTTTGGAGCAGAGGTGGCGCTGGAGTTTTTTTGTTGTCTGTCAAAGAAAAAAAAAATTTATTTGCAATTTGTAGTCATCAAACGAAACATTTATTATTTCTCTGCTAGGACGTTTTTGAAATCAGGTAACATTTCACGAAATGACGTTATTAGAAGACGGCAGAACTCTGATCGTTTCCTGATCCCGCATCACTTCCCTCTGCGGGAGAAAAACCAGCAGAAGCGGATCAGCTGCGCTAGGAGCTCCAAAGTCTCTGGTCCGTTAAATCGTCCAGATCAGAGATGATCCTCTGACTGATGTTGTTCTTAGTCTGATTAATAATGAGCTCCACGATGTTCTCTGTGCGTAAAGTTGAAACTGTCTGCGCACCAAGTGGTCAGCTGATCACAGTCTGGACAGAAACCAGCGAACTGCTCTCTGTTCTCATCAAGATGAGGTCAGGAGGGAATCTGACATATTAACTAGGTTAAGTTTTTACTGCTTTTGTTTTTAAAACACCATTAACGTAAGCAGTGTAACTATATATTGTATATTTGGCGTTTGTCATCTCATGTGATTAATTGGAGCATTTAAGCGCATTTATTGCCCAGCGCTCTGCGCTTGTTTCTGCCTAACGGATCTGCACTTTAATTTCTTTCCTCTCTCAACAGTCAGCTGTTATTCCTCTACTCAAACTACAATAAGTAGATCACATTCTCTTTAGGTTTTCTCTGTGTGCTCCAAACTCATTAAATGTAAACTCATCAGAAGCCCGAACCACCATCAGGCAAATAATTCTGGTCCGACCCAAACTTTTTTTACCTATCAAATGACCTGTCCAAACAGAGCTTCCTAACAAGGTGTCCATAACTCTTCAACACACTGCCAGCTCCCGGTCAGAAAGAAGCATTTAGTTCAGTGTCCATGAGATGATATTCAGAAAGGATCTTTAATTTGATTGATTTTAGTTTCCTCTGCGATCAACTCTGCATAAAGTCCATCATGTCTCCATGTGCGCCAGTCAAAGGTGTTAATTATAACATGTCAAATGACAGAGGGGCTTAAAAACTAACCAAATATTCAGTTTGGTTATTTTTTAAAATTATATATATGTGCACACACACATTTAAAATGTTGCCCCCCCAGAGGTAGTCCTGGCCCCCCCTTGGCCCCCCCACTTTAAAAGTCTAGCTCCGCCACTGATGCTATGTTGGGAGTTTTGTGGATTTTCTTCTGGAATCGGGATGTTTGTGACTGGAATCGGTTCGTGTGGTGTGTTGCTCCTGCCATGTGGCTGGAGACAAGAACCGATCGAACCTATAGTATTTTTATCAGCTCTGTGGTCACAGAGGTTTGGAGAATCGGCCGACAATCATAGGCGTAGGAAGCGGGTGAGGGGGGGACGGGGGGGGACATGTCCCCCGAAATATTGGAGAGAGACAGAGACACATTCGTCCCCCCCAATAATTTCACCGCAGTTGCGAAGAATTTTAAAATCTTCCACTCGCATGCTTTTATTTTGAAGGCGCACAACAGCGCATTCAGCAGAGCGCTTCCTCCCCCTCCCCCCTCTGAACGGCTCAGAGTAAAGGCAGCAGCAGACGGAGTCAGAAACTCCGTTTGAATGAAGTAAACTGTCTGTCAGGAATGTTGCCATGAATATCGCTCGTTTATAACATCTTGTTGTCAGTTTACTTTTATATATAGAACTAAATCTTTTTGGTTAAGCGGTTTCAATTCTGGAATAGTCACATGTTCAAAATGTTACTGCTTAAAAGTTAGCTAGTCTAGTCACAATGATTTAGAATGAGACTGAAACAGCAGCAAAATTAGCCTTTTTATTATTTAAAGTGAGCAACACCTGATCATACTCGACCACTTAACATGTATTTATATTGTATTGTATTATATTATATTATTTAGATATTTAGGAGAACAGCAGAGCTAGAATGATGTTGAAGAAAGCTGATGAAGCTCTGGCGAGGTCTTCATCTAGTTTATTGAAATATGTATTAACTGTTTTTAATTTTTAAATAAACTAAACTATTTTATTATGAGAGGAGCAGGTCAGGGAAGACATAGGAGAGCCAGGTGGAGTTTCAGAGTGTGAAGATATAAAAATTATATTAATTACAATAAAACCAGAAAGGAGAACAGATGACGGCTGATGTCAGGTTGATTTCTTTCAATGTTTCAATTTTTGTTTTCATTATTTCCACACTATAAGGGTAATGGTTAGGAGACGATAAGAAAAGTGCTGGAGGAGAGGTTTAAAAATAAAGTTGTGAACATTTTTGCTACACTGTAAATAGAGTTGAGATGTATAATAATGTACATCTGAAAATGAAGTTGTTTAAATTCTCATTCTGTATGATAAAAACATACTTTTTATATTTAGTTCACATTCTGACACTGTACATTACTGTAGTGTCTGTTGTAAATCCATGAATCCCTGCAGGAACATCAGGCTGCAGAGAGTCAGAGGGAGGCAGAGACAGAAACACGTATCCGTAGATATTTTAGTTAAATGTTTGCGGCTGAAAATGACAGGAAAAAAAACATTTTGGTTTTTTGAATCAGTGCTTTTATGGATCATGTTTGGTAAGTTACTGAATGCAGAGCTGGAAAGTGAGACTGAGTTAACAGTGAGGAGCTAAAGGTCTGTTAGACGTGAAAAGTATCATTTTAATTTATTTTGTAGATCAAACTGTTGCACTGATGTAGAGAGATGTTCAAGAAGAACAAAACTTGTTTTTTAGATTTTATTTTTGTTGGTCAAACTGATGTATTGAGTTTAAAACTGTCGAGTCCTATTTTAGCTGTTTTCTACTTTGGTTTTAGAAAGAGGTAGAACCAGTTCAGTTACCAGTCAATTTATATCAATGCATTTTGACCAATAATCAAATGTCTTTTGACCAATAAGATATATCAGAATCCGGTAGCCTGTCTGTGCTACCAGAGTATTTATCTTTCTAGTTGTGAGGAACATTCTAAAGCAGGGTGTCAAACTCCAGTCCTCGAGGGCCGGTGTGTCCTGCAACTTTTAGAAGTGCCTCTGCTGCACCACACCTGAATAGAATAATTAGGTCATTAGCAAGGCTCTGGAGAACTGAGGAGGTAATTAAGCCATTTGATTCAGGTGTTTTGTACCTGTGGCACATCTAAAAACTGCAGGACAGCGGCCCTTCAGGACTGGAGTTTGACACCCCTGTTCTAAAGTGAGTGTTCATCCTGGAATGATGGTCATTAAACTATGCATAACTTTAATCCAATTATTGGATTGTAGAATATTTGTTACTGAAACAAGGGGTCAAATTAGAGTAACGCATTACTGATGTGATGATGGAATAATTGTTTGATATTTCAAATCTTTTTTCACGTTCCTGTCAATCCAAACAAACATGCAGTCAGTTTCTAGAGCAGTGTTTCTCAACCCTGGTCCTCAGCGCCCCCCTGTCCTGCATGTCTTAGGTATTTCCCTTCTGCCACACACCTGAATTGTATCTCTGGGTGATTAACAGGCTTCTGCACCACTTGATGGTCATGCAATCATTTGAATCAGCTGTTCTGGAATAGAGGCACATCTAAAACATGCAGAGCAGGGGCATTGAGGACCAGGGTTGAGAAACACTGTTCTAGAGTTTCTGACTCAGAACCTTTCATCCAGTGAAATGGACCTTACCAAGCTCCGCCCAGAAACGCCCCTCGAAAGTCCCACGTGACTTCATGTCTCACATTAACAGCCTCGCAGAGCTAATAGCTTCTATGGAGGAAGGTGGGAGGTTCCGTCTGAGCAGGTGGAATCTAAGTAGCTGATTGATGGTTAAAAAGTTGAAATCAAGAACTGAAAAAGGAGAAGATGAAGATAAAGAGTTAAGAATACCTCGGACTTCTGGAAGTCGGCGTCGGGGGAATGTTCAAGACTCTATCGGGAAATCCCGAGGACTGGTGAACGAACTTTGGACGAAGACTACGGCGGGTAGACACAGCTGTGCTGTGAGTGGACCAGAGTGGGGAAATGGTGAAAGAGACGGGAGTTCTGAAACATCGAATAGTGAAAGGATGAGTTCAAAAAGAGGAAATTCTTCAGCAACGGCAGGTGGAGAAAAGAAGGGAAGAGTAGTGAAAAGCTGGGATGAGTCTGAAGAGGAAATGGAGAGGTAAGTGAGAGAGTTCAAAGTGATTGTTAGAGTTAATGAGGAGATCAGTCCAGTTAAACTTTCTATGAGAGGCTCCAAGGGACAAAACCTACAAACTCTCTTTCACTGTGCGGTTTATGTTTGATTCATGTTTCTCTCCTGCGGATTTAAAAATGTAAAACTTTGTGTTGATTTGCTAAAGGAAATCATATATCTGAAAATTAATATGTGGGTAAAAAAATTCTGTAAACCACAAATGTTCTACCTTTATCAAAATTGCTGACATTTGACATGCAAAAAATCTTTCGGATTACATAAGCAATAATTCTTTCACTTCAGGATGACGCAGGGACACCTATAAGACCAATTTTAACTGAGGTTGTACGTATGTGCTTTACAGGATTTTTTTGCCTACACAATATATAAAAAAATTTCAGATACATAATGTCGTTTTGCAAATTAATTAACACAAAGTTTTAGCCTCTTATAGCCGCCGGAGAGAAACTTGACGTGTGAATCAAATATTAACCGGAAATCCACTTTTATTTTGAAAAGAGAGCGCCATAACTTGTGCTGTCGCGCACATTAAAATCAAGTGCAGGCTGGCTTTACTGCCATTTCCGAAGTGGCGGCTAGCTTTTTCCCACTGATAGATGGGGTTTCTGATGCTGGCTGTCGGCTTCAAAACACTTCTGATATTGCTGACATTACTGTAGGAGCGCTAACGATGTCATTCTGTGAGTCGCTGCCGCTCAGCTATTTTCCTGTCCGCGAAAACCCGCCTACTCTGCCTGGGGTCCAATCAGAAACTGAAATTTTAAGTTAACTTCCGTTGCAATCAAACGATAGTGAATGAAAGAGAGTTTGTAGGTTTTGTCCCTTGGGGCCTCTCATAACTTTCCACGATTCTGAAGAATCAAGTGGGGGATATCACTAATGCAAAAGTACTAAGAGATGGAAACTTAATGGTAAGTTGTAATACAGAGGAACAAAAAGACAGAGCATGTAGGATGAGAGAAATGGGAAAATATAGAGTGTGGTACCAGAAGGAAGTAAATGGAGGAAGGGAGTGATTTGGGGGATCCCAGTGGAGGTGTCAGATGAGGAGAGCAAATCAAATCTCAATGGAGGAAAAATAAAAAATGTAAGGAGGCTTCAGACCTTTAAAAATGGAGGAAAAAACCAACAGTGAAAGTATCCTGATAGAGTTTGATGAAGAAAAACTCCCAGAAAAAGTCTATTTAGGATATTTGTCCTACAATGTAAGAGAGTATGTCCCATGACCAATTAGATGTTTTAAATGTCAAATAGTTTTGGATGGATTATAAACGATGAGATAAGTAAGATGGGAATAAATCATTATTTAATTAGTCCTGTGGTGAGTATTCCCGATACTCCATCTTGGTTAAGTGGAAAACCTGAATTTGATTTGAGCTTATTGGAAAAAGGCAGACAAATGGAAAAAAAGAGGTGGAAAGGTATAAAAATAAAGAATATGCTGAGTATTTACAAGTATATACAGATGCTTATGAAAAATAAAAGAATAACAGACAGATTGACAGTTTATACAGGTGAGCTAATGGCTATATTAATGCCTCTAGAATAGAGTGAGGAAACGAGAAAAAGAGAAATATTGATTTGTTCAGATTCAAGTAGTGCATTAATAAGTATTTTAGAACAGAATTCAGAAACGAGACAAGATATCATATTGAATATTAATTAATTTTTAGAATTAAAAAATATGGGTCCAGGGTTAAGTTAATTTGGATTCCTGCTCATATTGGAATAGTAGGATGAGTTGGTGGATAAATTTGCTAAGAGTGCAACAAAAAGGGATAGTGTTGAGGTAAATATCAAAATAAGCAGAAATGAGGTCAAAAGTATAAGTTAAATATATATTAAAAAGAAATGGCAGGAACTATGGGATAGAGAAGAAAAGGCAAGATTTTATTATAGCATTCAAAAAAAGTAGGGGAATGTAGGGAAGGTAATGGGAATAAAAAGAGGATATTATATCCAGATTAAGGTTTGGGCATACGGGGCTCAATAGTACTCTGAAAATAATTAATAAACACAGTACTGGTTTGTGTAGTTATTGTGGAGAGTCGGAAACGGTGCAGCATATTTTTCTAGAATGTAATGAGTATAGTCTGGAAAGAGAGGTGTTGGAGAGTTAAATAGAAATAAAAATGATTTAGATATTAAAAATTTGCTGCAAAGATCGTCTGGGGATGTAGCATTTGACAGCATTTTTAGTTTTCTTAGGAAGTCCGATATTATGGGAAGATTATAGCGATAGGCCATCTAATCTATACTCCAGTCTGGAAGGTGGCTGTAATGCACCTATAAGTTGTTTGCCAACCGCCATAATACAAGAAGAAGAAGAAGCTTCTATGGCATTTTTCGTTTCGACTGACTCTCTGCAGAGAATTTCTGAGTCGATTAGTGTAGCATTTCTGCCACATGTTCGCAAAATATCAGCCACGACAATGGACAGGGGAACCAACAAGTTCATGTCATCTTTTTTGAACGACATCAAGGAGTTTTAGCCACGCGATGCCTCCAACATTGTGCGTCACAGCCAAATGCTACCGGTCGATGAGGAAAACAGCAGATCCTCACACCCTCAGCATAAATATAGCTGTGGACAAGATCACTGAGACCTATTGTTCTTGCAAGGCTGGATAAGTCGGACTTTCATGGTTTTGAGGGTTCGAATGTGCCTAGGACTTTCACACGGTACTCGGTTTTTTTAATTAATAAATCTGAAACGGTACTTGATTTTATACTTTAATCTACTTTATTTAAACCAGTAGTTCCCTAGTCTGGTCCTCATGTACCCCTCCACTGCATGTTTTAAGTGTCCTGCTTGCAAACAGCTTACTTAAATGATTAAAAGGCTTCTGCAGCACTTGTTGGGACCCACTGGTTTAGACTGTTATTTCTCTCTTTTTCTTCTGTGGCATGTTGGCCTTTTCCTTTGGTACAAATATGGATTATCCAGTCCGATCAACCAGAAGTTCCAGGAAATTCTTGGAGACACCAAATACATGACTGTGTATATATCTGTACCAATTTTTTTATTTCTTATTTTGTAAGGAGACCCGGTGTGACTACAGAGGTTTTCCTGGATGGGAGGCAGTTGACAGCTTGGCAGAGAACCTTTTGAGCCCCAACAGAACAATAACTGCATTGTCAACAACAGAGGTAGAAAATGTCTTGCAGCTGTATTCTAACCTGCATGCTATGGACAAGCAGCCCCCCAAATACACCTTAAAAAACAAGAAGAGCACGTTACCAGGACCATGGAGGGCTTCCCGGAAACAAAGTGGCTCTGCACCTGGTCAGCAAGCAGCTGAAAGGTAACCTGTCTGATATTTGACACAATGGATAACTTGTTTGCATATTCACTCATGGAAGCCAAATACATTTTTTTTTTCTCAGCGTTGTAAAGTTTTAAGCTTAGGAGATTAATGTGGGTTTGCTGAGCTCATCAAAATGAGAAGTACTTTTCTACTGCACTTCATTGCTGCTCCAATCAAATCAGTGTTGATGAACTTTAGTGTTTTTCTACTATTTCAATGACCCGTTTGTCACACAGACTCTTCATGGCCAGGCTGCCCAGAGACCTGTGACTCAGAGTGTCTGAGTGCATTTGCCTTAAGCTGTTGAAAGAATATCAGCAAGCAAGAAACCGGCCAAAAGACACCAAGGGGAAGGTTTTACCCATCCCGCAGTCTATTGTTCAAACATACTGCCACATTAAACAACTGCTTGAGGACTCCCAGCCCATACAGGACGAGACCAACTTGTTGTTAGTCACCATCAACAATACCACTGTGTGTGCTTGGTAAGAAGTCCTTTATTTTCAACAGATATTGCACTTTAAAGATGGCTTGACTTTGAAAGGAAACCATTTCTGTTTTTATCTTTCAGGCTACATGAGCAGCAGAAGAGAACAGACAGGGACTCTCTTCTCCAAGGTGTGAAACTTCCTCCGAAGGTGTCCGTGGCTGACGCCTCCTTCCCAGAAGCGAGACGGCTCCCCTCCATTCCTGTGGAACACGGACATAAAAGCATGGAGTTTAAGGAACCTGAAAACAGTGAAGGCGAGGCACTGATCAGTCAACGGGTTGGTGGAAAAGCTGGCTTCACACAGCATTATCCTCCATCATACCAGGAAGGACACTTTTCACAGGCCCCAGTTCCTGCCAGCTTCTTGTATCCACAGACTGATCAGCCACCATCATCTGCTTGGTCCCACTGTGAGCAGAACCAGGTGCCACAAGCGCCATCCACTTCTTTGGGTTTCTGCTACGGTCCACCAGCTCCAGTTTTGACCTCATTTGGACAAGGACAATTCCTACCCAAATAACAGTCAAAAACAAAACGTTAATTATGTAAATATTAAATATTTAGCACAGATAGGATTTAAATATAATTACTAGATCATGTCAAATCATTTTTCACGTTCCTGTCGATCCAAACAAACATGCAGTCAGTTTCTAGAGTTTCTGACTCAGAACCTTTCATTCAGTGTAATGTAGCTCAAGTGCGTCGATGTCCCAGGTGGTCATCAAGGGCACAGCAGGAGTCGCGGCACGGAGGACCGCCAGGCGCATGATGGTTACGTGCCTCTTAATTTCTTCACGAACATCGCTAAGCAGCACACTGGGCAACTCGGAGTGGAACTTGGAGGAGAGGTGGATGTCAAGTCGGGATGCGGCATAGCTGCACCCCTCTACGGGACAGGGCTGTCCCCTGATGTTAACGCGCCCTGACCCAAGTTCCTAACACCATGGTCCATCCTTAGATGCCCCGCCAGTTTTTGTGTACGGTGATGGCACAATGGGCATCTATATGGAGACATTCTTGAAAAAGAATTTGATCAATCAATGACAAATGAAATTAATTTTTAATTGACAGAATTGTTTAATGTAGCCATTCTTTTACAGCAGCTGGATCAGGTTCTATTATCCCCTGTGCAGATATACTTCAAATACTTCACAGAAGTCTGAAAGAATTTGCATTTAGAAGGGGACAGTTTGAGACCAAAATTAGCAATGCGTTGGAGGACCCTCATTAACCCTTTTGGTGAGTATATTTGTGGTGCCGCGACTCTGTTCTGCTGTCTGTCTGTGTCTGAGGAACTCCTGTCTCCCACCCCTCTACGGGACAGGGCTGTCTCCCCTGATGTTAACGCGCCCTGACCCGTAGTTGACTAGGATCCTCTCCTCCAAGTTCTCAACACCATGGTCCGTTTTCAGATGGCGAGCCAGTTTTGATGCAAGGTGTTTGCAGATGGGGCATCTTGGAGAATTAAGTTTTGAATGAAAAGTAGTTTGAACATAAATATTGTATAGTATCAAAAGAAAATCTACAAAACAATTACCACTTTGCATTAAAATCCAAACAGTCAAAAACATAACGTTAATTATGTAAATATTAAATATTTAGCACAGATAGGATTTAAATATAATTACTAGATCATGTCAAATCTTTTTTCACGTTCCTGTCGATCCAAACAAACATGCAGTCAGTTTCTAGAGTTTCTGACTCAGAACCTTTCATTCAGTGTAATGTAGCTCAAGTGCGTCGATGTCCCAGGTGGTAATCAACGGCACAGCAGGAGTCGCGGCACGGAGGACCGCCAGGCGCATGATGGTTACCTCTTAACGTTTTGAAGCACGTCACTGAGGAGCGCACTGGCCAACTCCGAGTGGTACTTGGAGGAGAGGTGGATGTCAAGTCGGGATGCGGCATAGCTGCACCCCTCTACAGGACAGGGCTGTCCCCTGATGTTAACGCGCCCTGACCCAAGTTCCCAACACCATGCTCCATCCTTAGATGCCCCGCCAGTTTTGTTGTTCGGTGATGGCAGATGGGGCATCTTGGAGACATTCTTGAAAAAGAATTTGATCAATCAATGACAAATGAAATTAATTTTTAATTGACAGAATTGTTTAATGTAGCCATTCTTTTACAGCAGCTGGATCAGGTTCTATTATCCCCTGTGCAGATATACTTCAAATACTTCACAGAAGTCTGAAAGAATTTGCATTTAGAAGGGGACAGTTTGAGACCAAAATTAGCAATGCGTTGGAGGACCCTCATTAACCTCACCTCATGTTCTTCAACCCAGCTTGAAAATATATCATCTAAGAAGGCAACAACCTCCAACAATTTTTAATTGTTATCAACAAACATACTGTAAGTATTTGTTAAGCATAACAGTTATGTGTCACATCCAGGGTAGCTTGCTACCAACCGAGCAGCTGGCGGGCTACCCTGGATGTGCTAACCAGTCCACTTGGTGGCAAGCTATCGTGGAGCAAACAGGTGTTTCCACAGTTACAAATTCGAAGGTTTTCTGCTTTCAAAGTTACATTAACTCGCCCATTGAAAGGGAGAGGAAGGGGAAGAGTGAGGCCGATCCCAGAGTCGTGAGTTCGATCCTACCAGTCGCCATACTATGTTTTAGTGAAAAGATTTCGCACAATCAATGTTTAAGTGTTATGAAGTAATGACTGTTTGGTTTTTTTGTATCTTGAAAACATTTTAAATGCTTTTTTGTACAGATGGTGTAGTACTGTAAAGTAAAACACAACACTTTGTAATAAAAGGCTTTCGTTTTAAAACTGATGAATTCCTTAATTACATTTTTTTTATTCTACCAATATAGTCAAATTGATGTTAAATTATACTGTATGCTATATACTTGATACAGTATATTTTAATATCTGTAATCATACCCAGTGCTTATTTTCATTTTTCACAGCTAAACAATGACTGAAACTAAAATATTCTTTCAAGTGTCTTTCCTTAAGTACTTTTTGAGTGAAGTGAATGATATTTTTTTCTAGTGTATGCTTAAAATTATTACCAATAATTCAGAATTGGAAGCAGCTAACATTTACTCACAGTAAAAGACCATAGACCTCATCGATTTCAAAGAACCAAATATTTATTCATCAACAATTAAGACGGTGAATTAAACATTTTTAGTTGGTCCAAAAACATTGTAGCATTTGGATGCAACACATTTCCATTGAAGTCTCCCATTTCTTTCTTAAACCAAGAAATGTGTGGTTTGCTGAAGAACTTAAAACCTTTTACACTATGGTTATTTGAATTACTTGGTGTACACAATGACATCAACCCAAAACAAAATAAATATCACTCTGTGAACTAAATAAAAAACTATATGAAACAGTTTGTGAAGTTATTTAAAGTAAAGAAAACATTTATTTTTTTCTTTTTAATTTGTTCCAGTCACTGCTGGAACACATTCAGCTCACTGGGAGGTGAAAGTGAGACTTTCATTAGAGGGACAGTAAATTTGCCCCCTATATTGGCTGTGTCCTGTTTCAGCTATTCTAAACTGCCCGCATTTTTTGCATGTGTTGTGCAAAACTTTGCGCGTCAGTTTTCGAGGTTCTCTACCAGGTTGAGCAGGGGCCACAGCAGAGTCCAGAGCAGGGGCCACAGCAGAGTCCAGAGCAGGGGCCACAGCAGAGTCCAGAGCAGGGGCCACAGCATAAGCATGTGGAGGAGGGGTGGGTGGAGAGGCTCCACAAACTCTGTTGCTGTTGGGTAGTGAGGATAACGGATCCCTGTGGTGCCACTGGAGTAATTGCCACTAGCTGAGGCCTTTTGGGTGGGGCAGGAGAAGCTGCCGCTGTCCTGGATTTGTCCCATCAGTGAATTGTTTTAGCTTTTTTTTTTGACTGCCCCACAGTGTTGGATGGTAGCCTGTACGAATGCAGTGGCCCTGAATGTGGTACGCCGCGGACGTATTTGCAGGCAGAAGTGGGTCAGCAGCAACAGAAAAGCGGCTGGGAAGGTTTAACCCTTGAAGTACCACAGCGGTTTCTTGCCTTTTGACCCTTCTGTTATGCCACTGAACCAGGGTGGTGTAGCTCACATCCACTAGCTGCAGGTTTGTCTGCCCCATCACAGCTCCATTTGCCAGAACGAGCTGCCTGATCTTCCTTTACTCTTGAAGGATTAAATCCCACCTGGAGACTGTGCCTGCCCCTCTTTTCCTACGACGGATATTGCACAGCCGGACAAAGATGGTCTCCACCAGGCGGCAGCAGTCTGGCCATTGGGCAGATGGAGTGGTTAAAGCATGCCTCTTCACACTCTCAACCCCAGGAGTAAATTCCTGCCTCTTCTTGGGGGACCTAAACCTCCCAATGTTCAATTTCTCTTGATGCCTTGCAGCAAATACCACCCTCTGTTCATCAAACTCCAGCAGGTTCTGCCACAGAGCAACAATGCAGCTCACCTAAACAGGAAAATAAAACAATTATACATGAGGACACAGCAATATGCAAGTGAGGTGAAAGGTGTGTGCATGTCTGCAGCAAGCAACAACTCATGTGACTCACCTCCTGGTTGGTCAGCACCAGTGAGGTTTTGCTCCTTAGCTCCACCAGATACTCAGCCAAGCTGTCAACTTTGTCCAGGCCTGGTACACCGACCTCATCTAAACCCTGAGAAAACAAAACATTTTGAAGTTATATTTTTCTTCAATTCTACACTTACTAAGAATGCCCACCTCTGACATAGGCACAGCAATGCCAGGCTGGGTGGAGGGAGCTGGCTGGGTGGAGGATTCGAGCTGTGATGTAGCAGAGAAAAGGGTCTCATCGTCTAGCTCCGATACTAGAAAGTCCCAAGCTTCCTCGTCCACAAAGCCTTCATCTTCCTCCGCTACATTTGCCTCCACACCTTCCAGCAGAACATCTGTCTGTTCTGAGTTTCAGTGGCTTTCCTGTTTGACTTAGAAGGTAGTCAACGCCCAGTAGCTCACCTATGGAAAATCACAAACACATTGATAGTAAAACAGTCCAAAACATGTTACATATTAGTGATTTTTTTTAATACTATAGTTTATCTAAAACCGTTTTTCCTTCACATATTTCATTTTGTAATACCTGTGTACTTTGAAGGAGGCTTAAATTGTGGGACTTACCCTCGTCCCAGCACCTTCAAGCTGTTCTGATTTATGGACCGAGTCATGTCTCCAGCATATGTCAGAAGAGACGATGGTTTATTGGTCACAGCTGCAGAACCCCGGTCCTGATTCCATCTATTCCAGCCTGGAGGCAGCTGGCTGGGTCCAAAAAACATGCAGTCAGTTTCTAGAGTTTCTGACTCAGAACCTTCATTCAGTGTAATGGACCTTACCAAGCTTAAGGTCCATTGAACACAAAGGTCTCGAGGAGAAGCTCGAGGGTCCCGGGCCGGTCACCTCCTGATCCAGGGCTTCCCGGTCCCAGGTCGTCACCAAAGGAACATGAGGGTTCGATGCCCGTAGCACTGCCAACCGCCTGAGGGTCACCTCCCTCTTGATGTCATTTACCACATCATGCAGCAGGACTAGTATCTCAAGTTTTGATTTAAGTTTATTTGAATCCATTTCAAATCTTAGGAAAAATACTCTTCAGAAAATTACTGAACCAAATGATGGGTTTACTGCACATATTGTCAACCAAATATTCAATTCTTTCACTGAGGTGTAAACACCCTGTTCAAATTAAACCCAACTGTTATAGTTAGCAATGAAAGAAATGTGGGCTAAATGATTTGAGTGGGTTTCTTGGGAGTTTCTGTACCGAAACACTTAAACAGTGTTTCAATACAGAAACGGGGAGATGCATGGAATTAATCTAATCTACAAATTGTGAGTTAATCTGATCTATTGAGAAATTTTTCAGTTTTGGGCTTCAGCAAAATATAAAAGAGGTTAAATCAAAATTCACAAATGTTTTAACTATTCGAATGAGTTTCCAAAGTAATACTGAATATTCTGAATTGTATACATTAAAATTAACAATGATGTCATGTGTCAAATAGATTTCTACAAAATAGAGTTGTTTAAAACAGGGAATAAATTGTTTGCTTCTCTCTGGCTATAATTCAAAATAATCTGTTTAACCAAGTCATGCAGAAAGGTCTAACCTGAAAATTATATAATTTAATAAATCTAGTTGTATCAAATTTCTCCCCAAAACTGCCAAAAACATTGATATTTATGATAAACACTACAAAAGAGGGTAATTCAGTTAAATAAATATTTTATAGAAGGGTTTTGAAAGAACCAATCTTTTGGGATTTAAAACCATGAAGTCAGTTAAATATGGAGTGACAGGGTTAACTTTATTCTTGTAAAAAAACAAAACAGGCTAATTACATGAGGTTTTAAAATGAGAAGAAAAATACAAAGATTCAAAGTAAATTGGTCTAAATTGGGATTTACAAATGAGCAATTATGGAACTGCTTAAAGCGGGTCAAACAGATTGACAGAATTAAGCTAAAGATCTAGTGCAATATGTAACTATTGATTCAAGGTCTGTCTAAAATGTCTAAACATTTCTCATAATCATAATTTACAGTTTTGGTTTGAGACAAAACAGGGTTATCTTTTATGACATGAATGGAATATATTACAAAAGATCTTAAATTAACACGTATCATTACCTTTTCACACTATTGACAATATGTTACAAGCCTTTAGTATAGCGGGTTACTTCTTATTGTTAAATGAGGACTATATGACTGAATTTAATTAAAATAACAAAAGCAAAAGATTTATAGAGGGTTTAAATTTTCTGGTAAAGTTTCTATTAGGGATAATTCATATACTTATCCATCCATCCATCCATCCATCCATTTTCTTCCGCTTATCCGGGGTCGGGTCGCGGGGCAGCAGCTTCAGAAGGGAGGCCCAGACTTCCCTCTCCAGCCACTTCTTCCAGCTCCTCCGGGGGAATCCCAAGGCGTTCCCAGGCCAGCCGAGAGACGTAATCCCTCCAGCGTGTCCTGGGTCTTCCCCGAGGCCTCCTCCCGGTGGGACGTGCCCGGAACACCTCACCAGGGAGGCGTCCAGGAGGCATCCTTACCAGATGCCCGAGCCACCTCAACTGGCTCCTCTCAACGTGGAGGAGCAGCGGCTCTACTCTGAGTCCCTCCCGGATGACCGAGCTTCTCACCCTATCTCTAAGGGAGAGCCCAGCCACCCTGCGGAGGAAACCCATTTCGGCCGCTTGTACCCGTGATCTCGTTCTTTCGGTCATGACCCAAAGCTCATGACCATAGATGAGGGTGGGAACGTAGATCGACCGGTAAATCGAGAGCTTCGCTTACATTTCAAATGATATTCCTTTGCTAAAGCATGACTGTGGGCAGTTTTGCACATTCATTTCATAATCTGATCCTTTACATGATTTTTTGTTTGGTTTGTCTGATCCTATGAATATGGCTACACTTAAAACAAGCAAAGCTATTTTTGAAGGTTAAAATGTGTTACTTAATTTAAGCATTTCTTTAACTATTATTAAGAGGAGAACTTAATGCTATTGATATATTGATCCTCTATTGGCTTAGTAAAAAAAAAAGCCTGATCTTCAGCTTCAAGGAGCAGCCTTTAAAAAACAAACAAAAAGAAAGAAAGAAAAAACATTATGATGATGCACAATCTGAAAGAATCGTCCTCCTTGCTCTCCTCATCACCTGTGGATTCTGCTGCTCCCTGCCTGAGGTCCTTGGCTGTTCAGTGCATCACCTCCAACATAGAGAAGAGCAGCGGTACCAATAGAACCCCACCTGCCTATCAGATGGTTTCCCAGAACCAAAAGACGACCGTGGAACTTCAGCTTTCCAGAGCTTAAGGGCAGTACTAGTATCTAGTGACGAAAATATATGCTTTCCTTCACTTTAAATTTCTTTATATAATCCATTGATTTCCCTTTATGTTGTGTTTTTGTGTTGCAGAATGAAGTCCAATCCTTTCTGGGTGTGCCGGGATGTGAGACTGTGGGCACCTTCCACGATTGGTGGACCAGTTTACAGCTGAAACGCCACTGAAGCCTCGCGGGCCTGTCAGGGTTTCCCATCGAGCTGCGCCGGCTCAACATCTGGACACACGCAGAAACTGATTTGACGTTGATAGGTCTCGCTATAGAGAGACTGATATGATTAAATTTTATTACTATTATTACATTTTACTTAGAAAGCATCTTTACTTGTTTCCTCATCATAGTTCATTCATACCAGTATATTTTGACTGTGCTGCCTTGATCCTGATTTATTGGTTTGCTGTTTAGAATTAGTTGTATGTTCTGTGCCTTTCCATATTCATTACTTCTAAGCTTTTCTTGCCATTTCATTTAACATTGCATCCTTTCTGTGGTTCATTAACTTTTAAATATTACCTTAAAATTTCAAACAAGTTTGGTTTAACGTACTAATAGATCATTTTACGCATTATTCCTTATTGCTTCATTGACATTAAAGGATAGTATCTTAACATTTCGAATTTTACATTTCATTAACGTTTCAGTAATATCTACCTTTTATTCATTTTACCTTTTATTAAATTTGGTTCCTGTTTTAGTTCTCAACTTTTAAAACATATATTAATCTAACATTTTGTTGACTTTTTGCATGTTGCATAACACTTTGAGTTTGCATTTTAGTAACTCACTCATTTACATTTTATTCATTTGAAAATATTAACCCAAAAAAAAACATTTTCGGATTTTGCTTTTTTACAGTTCTTTAACCTTCTATGGCATAGCATTGACCTGAGCTAATATAAAACAAAAAACAAATCTGGTTTAAAATTAAATTAAAAAATCCAAAATGAAATAATTTACGGTCCGAAATTAAGATGTGTAGCGTATGCCACGCGTCACGATCGAGGGCGGGGGTTAAAAATCCCCCCTCCCCCAAAGCCATAATGGCTCCTCCGCTCTTCAGAGGTCGACGTGCGCAGGGCCAAAACATCCCCCATGGTTGGCCTCTCACACACACCCACATCAGTTCACCCCACAAACACACCCTTTGGAAAATAACCAAAGGTTTCCATATGGCTAAACATGCTCCCTCACGGCCCCGGGACCCTCCCCTAACGACCCCGTAGAACCCCACGAGCCCAAATCCCCACTTGACGGGACCCGGGAAACACCATGACACCTCATGGCCGAAATAAACCCCAATGGCTGAACCCAAAACCTCCCAGCAGCCCCACGCCGAAATCCAGATCGTCAAAGACAAGAGCGCCACTCGGTGGATTTTGCATGTTACTACACATGCCACCGCATGGCTCAAAACGCTCCCTCATTCCCCGTTCAAATGCCACGAAATGGCTGTTGACTCCCCCGAACCCCAAGGAGCATTTGCCGCCATTGCGTGGCATTTTACATTGAGTCGCCAAACAATCTTGCACCGACCCCATCAGCAAAGTGGTCCAGTAGCCCGACTCCCTCCCACCCGGCAGGCAGTGGTGGAGCCAGAGGGGGGGGCCAGTGCCCCCCTGTCATCTGATTGGCCCCCCAGTGGCCCCCCAGATGATTGACATGTAACAGCACCAGGTATTCCCGCACATTATTTGGAATCATTCTAAGCCAACCTAATATCTAAAGAAGAAAAACAATAATAAATATATCAAAGAAAATGTATAAAACTTTATATAAGTCCATGTGATGACATAAATAAATAGATTTTTATCAGGCGCGATACCAGCCTCCTTTATACTCATAACAACAAGCTGATATTCTTCTCCTGGATGTTTCAGTTATGCTGCGCTGTGGTGCAACTCAAAGGCTAAAGCGCTTCATACCTGGTGGTTGTAAAACACCAATAAGTTATTTATTGATCCTCCGCAAAAAAGAGAAAAAACCGAAGAGGGGCAGACAATGTTCCTAGTTTGGAGCAGAGGTGGCGCTGGAGTTTTTTTGTTGTCTGTCAAAGAAAAAAAAAATTATTTGCAATTTGTAGTCATCAAACGAAACATTTATTATTTCTCTGCTAGGACGTTTTTGAAATCAGGTAACATTTCACGAAATGACGTGATTAGAAGACGGCAGAACTCTGATCGGTTCCTGATCCCGCATCACTTCCCTCTGCGGGAGAAAAACCAGCAGAAGCGGATCAGCTGCGCTAGGAGCTCCAAAGTCTCTGGTCCGTTAAATCGTCCAGATCAGAGATGATCCTCTGACTGATGTTGTTCTTAGTCTGATTAATAATGAGCTCCACGATGTTCTCTGTGCGTAAAGTTGAAACTGTCTGCGCACCAAGTGGTCAGCTGATCACAGTCTGGACAGAAACCAGCGAACTGCTCTCTGTTCTCATCAAGATGAGGTCAGGAGGGAATCTGACATATTAACTAGGTTAAGTTTTTACTGCTTTTGTTTTTAAAACACCATTAACGTAAGCAGTGTAACTATATATTGTATATTTGGCGTTTGTCATCTCATGTGATTAATTGGAGCATTTAAGCGCATTTATTGCCCAGCGCTCTGCGCTTGTTTCTGCCTAACGGATCTGCACTTTAATTTCTTTCCTCTCTCAACAGTCAGCTGTTATTCCTCTACATAAACTACAATAAGTAGATCACATTCTCTTTAGGTTTTCTCTGTGTGCTCCAAACTCATTAAATGTAAACTCATTAGAAGCCCGAACCACCATCAGGCAAATAATTCTGGTCCGACCCGAAATATTGTTACCTGTCAAATTACCTGTCCAATCAGAGCTTCCTAACCAAGGTGTCCATAACTCTTCAACACGCTGTCAGCTCCCGGTCAGAAAGACGCATTTAGTTCAGTGTCCATGAGATGATATTCAGAAAGGATCTTTAATTTGATTGATTTTAGTTTCCTCTGCGATCAACTCTGCATAAAGTCCATCATGTCTCCATGTGCGCCAGTCAAAGGTGTTAATTATAACATGTCAAATGACAGAGGGGCTTAAAAACTAACCAAATATTCAGTTTGGTTATTTTTTAAAATTATATATATGTGCACACACACATTTAAAATGTTGCCCCCCCAGAGGTAGTCCTGGCCCCCCCTTGGCCCCCCAACTTTAAAAGTCTAGCTCCGCCACTGATGCTATGTTGGGAGTTTTGTGGATTTTCTTCTGGAATCGGGATGTTTGTGACTGGAATCGGTTCGTGTGGTGTGTTGCTCCTGCCATGTGGCTGGAGACAAGAACCGATCGAACCTATAGTATTTTTATCAGCTCTGTGGTCACAGAGGTTTGGAGAATCGGCCGACAATCATAGGCGTAGGAAGCGGGTGAGGGGGGAGGGGGGGACATGTCCCCCGAAATATTGGAGAGAGACAGAGACACATTCGTCCCCCCCAATAATTTCACCGCAGTTGCGAAGAATTTTAAAATCTTCCACTCGCATGCTTTTATTTTGAAGGCGCACAACAGCGCATTCAGCAGAGCGCTTCCTCCCCTCCCCCCTCTGAACGGCTCAGAGTAAAGGCAGCAGCAGACGGAGTCAGAGAAACTCCGTTTGAATGAAGTAAACGGTCTGTCAGGAATGTTGCCATGAATATCGCTCGTTTATAACATCTTGTTGTCAGTTTACTTTTATATATAGAACTAAATCTTTTTGGTTAAGCGGTTTCAATTCTGGAATAGTCACATGTTCAAAATGTTACTGCTTAAAAGTTAGCTAGTCTAGTCACAATGATTTAGAATGAGACTGAAACAGCAGCAAAATTAGCCTTTTTATTATTTAAAGTGAGCAACACCTGATCATACTCGACCACTTAACATGTATTTATATTGTATTATATTATATTATATTATTTAGATATTTAGGAGAACAGCAGAGCTAGAATGATGTTGAAGAAAGCTGATGAAGCTCTGGCGAGGTCTTCATCTAGTTTATTGAAATATGTATTAACTGTTTTTAATTTTTAAATAAACTAAACTATTTTATTATGAGAGGAGCAGGTCAGGGAAGACATAGGAGAGCCAGGTGGAGTTTCAGAGTGTGAAGATATAAAAATTATATTAATTACAATAAAACCAGAAAGGAGAACAGATGACGGCTGATGTCAGGTTGATTTCTTTCAATGTTTCAATTTTTGTTTTCATTATTTCCACACTATAAGGGTAATGGTTAGGAGACGATAAGAAAAGTGCTGGAGGAGAGGTTTAAAAATAATTTGTGAAAATTTTTGCTACACATTAAATAGAGTTGAGATGTATAATAATGTACATCTGAAAATGAAGTTGTTTAAATTCTCATTCTGTATGATAAAAACATACTTTTTATATTTAGTTCACATTCTGACACTGTACATTACTGTAGTGTCTGTTGTAAATCCATGAATCCATGCAGGAACATCAGGCTGCAGAGAGTCAGAGGGAGGCAGAGACAGAAACACGTATCCGTAGATATTTTAGTTAAATGTTTGCGGCTGAAAATGACAGGGGAAAAAAACATTTTGGTTTTTTGAATCAGTGCTTTTATGGATCATGTTTGGTAAGTTACTGAATGCAGAGCTGGAAAGTGAGACTGAGTTAACAGTGAGGAGCTAAAGGTCTGTTAGACGTGAAAAGTATCATTTTAATTTATTTGTAGATCAAACTGTTGCACTGATGTAGAGAGATGTTCAAGAAGAACAAAACTTGTTTTTTAGATTTTATTTTTGTTGGTCAAACTGATGTATTGAGTTTAAAACTGTCGAGTCCTATTTTAGCTGTTTCTACTTTGGTTTTAGAAAGAGGTAGAACCAGTTCAGTTACCAGTCAATTTATATCAATGCATTTTGACCAATAATCAAATGTCTTTTGACCAATAAGATATATCAGAATCCGGTAGCCTGTCTGTGCTACCAGAGTATTTATCTTTCTAGTTGTGAGGAACATTCTAAAGCAGGGTGTCAAACTCCAGTCCTCGAGGGCCGGTGTCCTGCAACTTTTAGAAGTGCCTCTGCTGCACCACACCTGAATAGAATAATTAGGTCATTAGCAAGGCTCTGGAGAACTGAGGAGGTAATTAAGCCATTTGATTCAGGTGTTTTGTACCTGTGGCACATCTAAAAACTGCAGGACAGCGGCCCTTCAGGACTGGAGTTTGACACCCCTGTTCTAAAGTGAGTGTTCATCCTGGAATGATGGTCATTAAACTATGCATAACTTTAATCCAATTATTGGATTGTAGAATATTTGTTACTGAAACAAGGGGTCAAATTAGAGTAACGCATTACTGATGTGATGATGGAATAATTGTTTGATATTTCAAATCTTTTTTCACGTTCCTGTCAATCCAAACAAACATGCAGTCAGTTTCTAGAGCAGTGTTTCTCAACCCTGGTCCTCAGCGCCCCCCTGTCCTGCATGTCTTAGGTATTTCCCTTCTGCCACACACCTGAATTGTATCTCTGGGTGATTAACAGGCTTCTGCACCACTTGATGGTCATGCAATCATTTGAATCAGCTGTTCTGGAATAGAGGCACATCTAAAACATGCAGAGCAGGGGCATTGAGGACCAGGGTTGAGAAACACTGTTCTAGAGTTTCTGACTCAGAACCTTTCATCCAGTGAAATGGACCTTACCAAGCTCCGCCCAGAAACGCCCCTCGAAAGTCCCACGTGACTTCATGTCTCACATTAACAGCCTGGCAGAGCTAATAGCTTCTATGGAGGAAGGTGGGAGGTTCCGTCTGAGCAGGTGGAATCTAAGTAGCTGATTGATGGTTAAAAAGTTGAAATCAAGAACTGAAAAAGGAGAAGATGAAGATAAAGAGTTAAGAATACCTCGGACTTCTGGAAGTCGGCGTCGGGGGAATGTTCAAGACTCTATCGGGAAATCCCGAGGACTGGTGAACGAACTTTGGACGAAGACTACGGCGGGTAGACACAGCTGTGCTGTGAGTGGACCAGAGTGGGGAAATGGTGAAAGAGACGGGAGTTCTGAAACATCGAATAGTGAAAGGATGAGTTCAAAAAGAGGAAATTCTTCAGCAACGGCAGGTGGAGAAAAGAAGGGAAGAGTAGTGAAAAGCTGGGATGAGTCTGAAGAGGAAATGGAGAGGTAAGTGAGAGAGTTCAAAGTGATTGTTAGAGTTAATGAGGAGATCAGTCCAGTTAAACTTTCTATGAGAGGCTCCAAGGGACAAAACCTACAAACTCTCTTTCACTGTGCGGTTTATGTTTGATTCATGTTTCTCTCCTGCGGCTTTAAAAATGTAAAACTTTGTGTTGATTTGCTATAGGAAATCATATATCTGAAAAATTAATATGTGGGTAAAAAAATTCTGTAAACCACAAATGTTCTACCTTTATCAAAATTGCTGACATTTGACATGCAAAAAATCTTTCGGATTACATAAGCAATAATTCTTTCACTTCAGGATGACGCAGGGACACCTATAAGACCAATTTTAACTGAGGTTGTACGTATGTGCTTTACAGGATTTTTTTGCCTACACAATATATAAAAAAAATTTCAGATACATAATGTCGTTTTGCAAATAAATTAACACAAAGTTTTAGCCTCTTATAGCCGCCGGAGAGAAACTTGACGTGTGAATCAAATATTAACCGGAAATCCACTTTTATTTTGAAAAGAGAGCGCCATAACTTGTGCTGTCGCGCACATTAAAATCAAGTGCAGGCTGGCTTTACTGCCATTTCCGAAGTGGCGGCTAGCTTTTTCCCACTGATAGATGGGGTTTCTGATGCTGGCTGTCGGCTTCAAAACACTTCTGATATTGCTGACATTACTGTAGGAGCGCTAACGATGTCATTCTGTGAGTCGCTGCCGCTCAGCTATTTCCTGTCCGCGAAAACCCGCCTACTCTGCCTGGGGTCCAATCAGAAACTGAAATTTTAAGTTAACTTCCGTTGCAATCAAACGATAGTGAATGAAAGAGAGTTTGTAGGTTTTGTCCCTTGGGGCCTCTCATAACTTTCCACGATTCTGAAGAATCAAGTGGGGGATATCACTAATGCAAAAGTACTAAGAGATGGAAACTTAATGGTAAGTTGTAATACAGAGGAACAAAAAGACAGAGCATGTAGGATGAGAGAAATGGGAAAATATAGAGTGTGGTACCAGAAGGAAGTAAATGGAGGAAGGGAGTGATTTGGGGGATCCCAGTGGAGGTGTCAGATGAGGAGAGCAAATCAAATCTCAAAGGAGGAAAAATAAAAAATGTAAGAAGGCTTCAGACCTTTAAAAATGGAGAAAAAACCAACAGTGAAAGTATCCTGATAGAGTTTGATGAAGAAAAACTCCAGAAAAAGTCTATTTAGGATATTTGTCCTACAATGTAAGAGAGTATGTCCCACGACCAATTAGATGTTTTAAATGTCAAATAGTTTTGGATGGATTATAAACGATGAGATAAGTAAGATGGAATAAATCATTATTTAATTAGTCTGTGGTGAGTATCCGATACTCCATTGATTAAGTGGAAAACCTGAATTTGACTTAAGCTTATTGGAAAAAGGCAGACAAATGAAAAAAAGAGGTGGAAAGGTATAAAATAAGAATATGCTGAGTATTTACAAGTATATACAGATGCTTATGAAAAATAAAGAATAACAGACAGATTGACAGTTTATACAGGTGAGCTAATGGCTATATTAATGCTCTAGAATAGAGTGAGGAAACGAGAAAAGAGAAATATTGATTGTTCAGATTCAAGTAGTGCATTAATAAGTATTTAGAACAGAATTCAGAAACGAGACAAGATATCATATTGAATATTAATTAATTTTTAGAATTAAAAAATATGGGTCCAGGGTTAAGTTAATTTGGATTCCTGCTCATATTGGAAAGTAGGATGAGTTGGTGGATAAATTGCTAAGAGTGCAACAAAAAGGGATAGTGTTGAGGTAAATATCAAAATAAGCAGAAATGAGGTCAAAAGTATAAGTAAAATATATTAAAAGAAGTGGCAGGAACTATGGGATAGAGAAGAAAAGCAAGTTTTATTATAGCATTCAAAAAAAGTAGGGAATGTAGGAAGGTAATGGAATAAAAAGAGATATATATCCAGATTAAGGTTTGGCATACGGGCTCAATAGTACTCTGAAAATAATTAATAACACAGTACTGGTTGTGTAGTTATTGTGGAGAGTCGGAACGGTGCAGCATATTTTTCTAGAATGTAATGAGTATAGTCTGGAAAGAGAGGTGTGGAAAGTTAAATAGAAATAAAAATGATTTAGATATTAAATTGCTGCAAAGATGTCTGGGATGTAGCATTTACAGCATTTTAGTTTCTTAGGAAGCCGATATTATGGAAGATTAAGCGATAGCCATCTAATCTATACTCCAGTCTGGAAGGTGGCTGTAATCACCTATAAGTTGTTTGCCAACGCCATAATACAAGAAGAAGAAGAAGAAGCTTCTATGGCATTTCATTCGACTGACTCTCTGCAGAGAATTTCTGAGTCGATTAGTGTAGCATTTCTCCACATGTTCGCAAAATATCAGCCACGACAATGGACAGGGAACCAACAAGTTCATGTCATCTTTTTGAACGACATCAAGGAGTTTTGGCCACGCGATGCCTCCAACATTGTGCGTCACAGCCAAATGCTACCGGTCGATGAGGAAACGCAGATCCTCACACCCTCAGCATAAATATAGCTGTGGACAAGATCACTGACGCTATTGTTCTTGCAAGCGGATAAGTCGGACTTTCATGGTTTGAGGGTTCGAATGTGCCTAGACTTCCACGTACTCTGTTTTTAATTAATAAATCTAAACGGTACTTGATTTTAAACTTTAATCTACTTTATTTAAACCAGTAGTTCCCTAGTCTGGTCCTCATGTCCCCCCACTGCATGTTTTAAGTGTCCTGCTTGCAAACAGCTTACTTAAATGATAAAAGGCTCTGCAGCACTTGTTGGACCACTGGTTTAGACTGTTATTTCTCTCTTTTTCTTCTGTGCATGTTGGCCTTTTCCTTTGTACAAATATGGATTACCAGTCCGATCAACCAGAAGTTCCAGGAAATTCTTGAGACACCAAATACATGACTGTGTAATATCTGTACCAATTTTTTTATTTCTTATTTTTAAGGAGACCCGGTGTGACTACAGAGGTTTTCCTGGATGGAGGCAGTTGACAGCTTGGCAGAGAACCTTTTGAGCCCCACAGAACAATAACTGCATTGTCAACAACAGAGGTAGAAATGTCTTGCAGCTGTATTCTAACCTGCATGCTATGGACAAGCAGCCCCCCAATACACCTTAAAAAACAAGAAGAGCACGTTACCAGGACCATGGAGGGCTTCCCGGAACAAAGTGGCTCTGCACCTGGTCAGCAGCAGCTGAAAGGTAACCTGTTGATATTTGACACAATGGATAACTTGTTTGCATATTCACTCATGGAAGCCAATACATTTTTTTTTTCTCAGCGTTGTAAGTTTTAAGCTTAGGAGATTAATGTGGGTTTGCTGAGCTCATCAAATGAGAAGTACTTTTCTACTGCACTTCATTGCTGCTCCAATCAATCAGTGTTGATGAACTTTAGTGTTTTTCTACTATTTCAATGACCCGTTTGTCACACGACTCTTCATGGCCAGGCTGCCCAGAGACCTGTGACTCAGAGTGTCTGATGCATTTGCCTTAAGCTGTTGAAAGATATCAGCAAGCAAGAAACCGGCCAAAAGACACCAAGGGGAAGGTTTTACCCATCCCGCAGTCTATTGTTCAAACATACTGCCACATTAAACAACTGCTTGAGGATCCCAGCCCATACAGGACGAGACCAACTTGTTGTTAGTCACCATCAACATACCACTGTGTGTGCTTGGTAAGAAGTCCTTTATTTCAACAGATATTGCACTTAAAGATGGCTCGACTTTGAAAGGAAACATTTCTGTTTTATCTTTCAGGCTACATGAGCAGCAGAAGAGAACAGACAGGACTCTTCTCCAAGGTGTGAACTTCCTCCGAAGGTGTCCGTGGCTGACGCCTCCTTCCCAGAAGCGAGACGGCTCCCCTCCATTCCTGTGGAACACGGACATAAAAGCATGGAGTTTAAGGACCTGAAAACAGTGAAGGCGAGGCACTGATCAGTCAACGGTTGGTGGAAAAGCTGGCTTCACACAGCATTATCCTCCATCATACCAGGAAGGACACTTTCACAGGCCCCAGTTCCTGCCAGCTTCTTGTATCCACAGACTGATCAGCCACCATCATCTGCTTGGTCCCACTGTGAGCAGAACCAGGTGCCACAAGCGCCATCCACTTCTTTGGGTTTCTGCTACGGTCCACCAGCTCCAGTTTTGACCTCATTTGGACAAGGACAATTCCACCCAAATAACAGTCAAAAACAAAACGTTAATTATGTAAATATTAAATATTTAGCACAGATAGGATTTAATATAATTACTAGATCATGTCCAAATCATTTTTCACGTTCCTGTCGATCCAAACAAACATGCAGTCAGTTTCTAGAGTTTCTGACTCAGAACCTTCATTCAGTGTAATGTAGCTCAAGTGCGTCGATGTCCCAGTGGTCATCAAGGGCACAGCAGGAGTCGCGGCACGGAGGACAGCCAGGCGCATGATGTTACGTGCCTCTTAATTTCTTCACGAACATCGCTAAGCAGCGCACTGGGCAACTCGGAGTGGAACTTGGAGGAGAGGTGGATGTCAAGTCGGGATGCGGCATAGCTGCACCCTCTACGGGACAGGGCTGTCCCCTGATGTTAACGCGCCCTGACCCAAGTTCCTAACACCATGGGCCATCCTTAGATGCCCCGCCAGTTTTTGTGTACGGTGATGGCACAATGGGCATCTAGATGTAGACATTCTTGAAAAAGAATTTGATCAATCAATGACAAATGAAATAAAATTTTAATTGACAGAATTGTTTAATGTAGCCATTCTTTACAGCAGCTGGATCAGGTTCTATTATCCCCTGTGCAGATATACTTCACAGAAGTCTGAAAGAATTTGCATTTAGAAGGGACAGTTTGAGACCAAAATTAGCAATGCGTTGGAGGACCCTCATTAACCCTTTTGGTGAGTATTTGTGGTGCCGCGACTCTGTTCTGCTGTCTGTCTGTGTCTGAGGAACTCCTGTCTCCCACCCCTCTACGGGACAGGGCTGTCCCCTGATGTTAACGCGCCCTGACCCGTAGTTGACGAGGATCCGCCTCTCCTCCAAGTTCTCAACCCATGGTCCGTTTTAAGATGGCGAGCCAGTTTTGATGCAAGGTGTTTGCAGATGGGGCATCTTGGAGAATTAAGTTTTGAATGAAAGTAGTTTGAACATAATATGTATAGTATCAAAAGAAATCTACAAAACAATTACCACTTTGCATTAAAATCCAAACAGTCAAAAACATAACGTTAATTATGTAAATATTAACATTTAGCACAGATAGGATTTAAATATAATTACTAGATCATGTCAAATCTTTTTTCACGTTCCTGTCGATCCAAACAAACATGCAGTCAGTTTCTAGAGTTTCTGACTCAGAACCTTTCATTCAGTGTAATGTAGCTCAAGTGCGTCGATGTCCAGGTGGTAATCAACGGCACAGCAGGAGTCGCGGCACGGAGGACAGCCAGGCGCATGATGGTACCTCTTAACGTTTTGAAGCACGTCACTGAGGAGCGCACTGGCCAACTCCGAGTGGTACTTGGAGGAGAGGTGGATGTCAAGTCGGGATGCGGCATAGCTGCACCCCTCTACAGGACAGGGCTGTCCCCTGATGTTAACGCGCCCTGACCCAAGTTCCCAACACCATGCTCCATCCTTAGATGCCCCGCCAGTTTTGTTGTTCGGTGATGGCAGATGGGGCATCTTGGAGACATTCTTGAAAGAATTTGATCAATCAATGACAAATGAAATTAATTTTTATTGACAGAATTGTTTAATGTAGCCATTCTTTTACAGCAGCTGGATCAGGTTCTATTATCCCCTGTGCAGATATACTTCAAATACTTCACAGAAGTCTGAAAGAATTTGCATTTAGAAGGGGACAGTTTGAGACCAAAATTAGCAATGCGTTGGAGGACCCTCATTAACCTCACCTCATTTCTTCAACCCAGCTTGAAAATATATCATCTAAGAAGGCAACAACCTCCAACAATTTTTAATTGTTATCAACAAACATACTGTAAGTATTTGTTAAGCATAACAGTTATGTGTCACATCCAGGGTAGCTTGCTACCAACCGAGCAGCTGGCGGGCTACCTGGATGTGCTAACTAGTCCACTTGGTGGCAAGCTATCGTGGAGCAAACAGGTGTTTCCACAGTTACAAATTCGAAGGTTTTCTGCTTTCAAAGTTACATTAACTCACCCATTGAAAGGGAGAGGAAGGGGAAGAGAGAGGCCGATCCCAGAGTCGTGAGTTCGATCCTACCAGTCACCATACTATGTTTTAGTAAAAAGATTTCCCACAATCAATGTTTAAGTGTTATGAAGTAATGACTGTTTGGTTTTTTTGTATCTTGAAAACATTTTAAATGCTTTTTTGTACAGATGGTGTAGTACTGTAAACTAAAACACAACACTTTGTCATAAAAGGCTTTCCTTTTAAAACTGATGAATTCCTTATTTTTTTATTCTACCAATATAGTCAAATTGATGTTAAATTATACTGTATGCTATATACAGTATATTTTAATATCTGTAATCATACCCAGTGCTTATTTCATTTTCACAGCTAAACAATGACTGAAACTAAAATATTCTTTCAAGTGTCTTTCCTTAAGTACTTTTTGAGTGAAGTGAATAATATTTTTTCTAGTGTATGCTAAAAATTATTACCAATAATTCAGAATTGGAAGCAGCTAACATTTACTCACAGTAAAAGACCATAGACCTCATCGATTTCAAAGAACCAATATTTATTCATCAACAATTAAGACGGTGAATTAAACATTTTGTTGGTCCAAAACATTGTAGCATTTGGATGCAACACATTTCCATTGAAGTCTCCCATTTCTTTCTTAAACCAAGAAATGTGTGGTTTGCTGAAGGACTTGAAACCTTTTACACTATGGTTTGTTGAATTACTTGGTGTACACAATGACATCAATCAACCCAAAACAAAATAAATATCACTCTGTGAACTAAATAAAAACTATATGAAACAGTTTGTGAAGTTATTTAAAGTAAAGAAAACATTTATTTTTTTTATTTGTTCCAGCCACTGCTGGAACAAATTCAGCTCACTGGGAGGTGAAAGTGAGACTTTCATTAGAGGGACAGTAAATTTGCCCCCTATATTGGCTGTGTCCTGTTTCAGCTATTCTAAACTGCCCGCATTTTTTGCATGTGTTGTGCAAAACTTTGCGTGTCAGTTTTTGAGGTTCTCTACCAGGTTGAGCAGGGCCACAGCAGAGTCCAGAGCAGGGCCACAGCAGAGTCCAGAGCAGGGGCCACAGCAGAGTCCAGAGCAGGGGCCACAGCATAAGCATGTGGAGGAGGGGTGGAGAGGCTCCACAAACTCTGTTGCTGTTGGGTAGTGAGGATAACGGATCCCTGTGGTGCCACTGGAGTAATTGCCACTAGCTGAGGCCTTTTGGGTGGGGCAGGGAGAAGCTGCCGCTGTCCTGATGGATTTGTCCCATCAGTGAATTGTAGCTTTCTTTTTTTTTTTGACTGCCCCACAGTGTTGGATGGTAGCCTGTACGAATGCAGTGGCCCTGAATGTGGTACGCCGTAATGCGGACGTATATTTGCAGGCAGAAGTGGGTCAGCAGCAACAGAAAAGCGGCTGGGAAGGTTTAACCCTTGAAGTACCACAGCGGTTTCTTGCCTTTTGACCCTTCTGTTATGCCACTGAACCAGGGTGGTGTAGCTCACATCCACTAGCTGCAGGTTTGTCTGCCCCATCACAGCTCCATTTGCCAGAACGAGCTGCCTGATCTTCCTTTACTCTTGAAGGATTAAATCCCACCTGGAGACTGTGCCTGCCCCTCTTTTCTTTGGACTACGACGGATATTGCACAGCCGGACAAAGATGGTCTCCACCAGGCGGCAGCAGTCTGGCCATTGGGCAGATGGGGCTGGAGTGGTTAAAGCATGCCTCTTCACACTCTCAACCCAGGAGTAAATTCCTGCCTCTTCTTGGGGGACCTAAACCTCCCAGTGTTCAATTTCTCTTGATGCCTTGCAGCAAATACCACCCTCTGTTTATCAAACTCCAGCAGGTTCTGCCACAGAGCAACAATGCAGCTCACCTAAACAGGAAATAAAACAATTATACATGAGGACACAGCAATATGCAAGTGAGGTGAAAGGTGTGTGCATGTCTGCAGCAAGCAACAACTCATATGACTCACCTCCTGGTTGGTCAGCACCAGTGAGGTTTTGCTCCTTAGCTCCACCAGATACTCAGCCAAGCTGTCAACTTTGTCCAGGCCTGGTACACCGACCTCATCTAAACCCTGAGAAAACAAAACATTTTGAAGTTATATTTTTCTTCAATTCTACAGCTTACTAAGAATGCCCACCTCTGACATAGGCACAGCAATGCCAGGCTGGGTGGAGGGAGCTGGCTGGGTGGAGGATTCGAGCTGTGATGTAGCAGAGAAAAGGGTCTCATCGTCTAGCTCCGATACTAGAAAGTCCCAAGCTTCCTCGTCCACAAAGCCTTCATCTTCCTCCGCTACATTTGCCTCCACACCTTCCAGCAGAACATCTGTCTGTTCTGAGTTTCAGTGGCTTTCCTGTTTGACTTAGAAGGTAGTCAACGCCCAGTAGCTCACCTATGGAAAATCAAACACATTGATAGTAAAACAGTCCAAAACATGTTACATATTAGTGATTTTTTTTAATACTATAGTTTATCTAAAACCGTTTTTCCTTCACATATTTCATTTTGTAATACCTGTGTACTTTGAAGGAGGCTTAAATTGTGGGACTTACCCTCGTCCCAGCACCTTCAAGCTGTTCTGATTTATGGACCGAGTCATGTCTCCAGCATATGTCAGAAGAGACGATGGTTTATTGGTCACAGCTGCAGAACCCCGGTCCTGATTCCATCTATTCCAGCCTGGAGGCAGCTGGCTGGGTCCAAACAAACATGCAGTCAGTTTCTAGAGTTTCTGACTCGGAACCTTTCATTCAGTGTAATGGACCTTACCAAGCTTAAGGTCCATTGAACACAAAGGTCTCGAGGAGAAGCTCAAGGGTCCCGGGCCGGTCACCTCCTGATCCAGGGCTTCCCGGTCCCAGGTCGTCACCAAAGGAACATGAGGGTTCGATGCCCGTAGCACTGCCAACCGCCTAAGGGTCACCTCCCTCTTGATGTCATTTACCACATCATGCAGCAGGACTAGTATCTCAAGTTTTGATTTAAGTTTATTTGAATCCATTTCAAATCTTAGGAAAAATACTCTTCAGAAAATTACTGAACCAAATGATGGGTTTACTGCACATATTGTCAACCAAATATTCAATTCTTTCACTGAGGTGTAAACACCCTGTTCAAATTAAACCCAACTGTTATAGTTAGCAATGAAAGAAATGTGGGCTAAATGATTTGAGTGGGTTTCTTGGGAGTTTCTGTACCGAAACACTTAAACAGTGTTTCAATACAGAAACGGGGAGATGCATGGAATTAATCTAATCTACAAATTGTGAGTTAATCTGATCTATTGAGAAATTTTTCAGTTTTGGGCTTCAGCAAAATATAAAAGAGGTTAAATCAAAATTCACAAATGTTTTAACTATTCGAATGAGTTTCCAAAGTAATACTGAATATTCTGAATTGTATACATTAAAATTAACAATGATGTCATGTGTCAAATAGATTTCTACAAAATAGAGTTGTTTAAAACAGGGAATAAATTGTTTGCTTCTCTCTGGCTATAATTCAAAATAATCTGTTTAACCAAGTCATGCAGAAAGGTCTAACCTGAAAATTATATAATTTAATAAATCTAGTTGTATCAAATTTCTCCCCAAAACTGCCAAAAACATTGATATTTATGATAAACACTACAAAAGAGGGTAATTCAGTTAAATAAATATTTATAGAAGGGTTTCGAAAGAACCAATCTTTTGGGATTTAAAACCATGAAGTCAGTTAAATATGGAGTGACAGGGTTAACTTTATGCTTGTAAAAAAAACAAAACAGGCTAATTACATGAGGTTTTAAAATGAGAAGAAAAATACAAAGATTCAAAGTAAATTGGTCTAAATTGGGATTTACAAATGAGCAATTATGGAACTGCTTAAAGCGGGTCAAACAGATTGACAGAATTAAGCTAAAGATCTAGTGCAATATGTAACTATTGATTCAAGGTCTGTCTAAAATGTCTAAACATTTCTCATAATCATAATTTACAGTTTTGGTTTGAGACAAAACAGGGTTATCTTTTATGACATGAATGGAATATATTACAAAAGATCTTAAATTAACACGTATCATTACCTTTTCACACTATTGACAATATGTTACAAGCCTTTAGTATAGCGGGTTACTTCTTATTGTTAAATGAGGACTATATGACTGAATTTAATTAAAATAACAAAAGCAAAAGATTTATAGAGGGTTTAAATTTTCTGGTAAAGTTTCTATTAGGGATAATTCATATACTTATCCATCCATCCATCCATCCATCCATCCATTTTCTTCCGCTTATCCGGGGTCGGGTCGCGGGGGCAGCAGCTTCAGAAGGGAGGCCCAGACTTCCCTCCCCAGCCACTTCTTCCAGCTCCTCCGGGGGAATCCCAAGGCGTTCCCAGGCCAGCCGAGAGACGTAATCCCTCCAGCGTGTCCTGGGTCTTCCCCGAGGCCTCCTCCCGGTGGGACGTGCCCGGAACACCTCACCAGGGAGGCGTCCAGGAGGCATCCTTACCAGATGCCCGAGCCACCTCAACTGGCTCCTCTCAACGTGGAGGAGCAGCGGCTCTACTCTGAGTCCCTCCCGGATGACCGAGCTTCTCACCCTATCTCTAAGGGAGAGCCCAGCCACCCTGCGGAGGAAACCCATTTCGGCCGCTTGTACCCATGATCTCGTTCTTTCGGTCATGACCCAAAGCTCATGACCATAGATGAGGGTGGGAACGTAGATCGACCGGTAAATCGAGAGCTTCGCTTACATTTCAAATGATATTCCTTTGCTAAAGCATGACTGTGGGCAGTTTTGCACATTCATTTCATAATCTGATCCTTTACATGATTTTTTGTTTGGTTTGTCTGATCCTATGAATATGGCTACACTTAAAACAAGCAAAGCTATTTTTGAAGGTTAAAATGTGTTACTTGATTTAAGCATTTCTTTAACTATTATTAAGAGGAGAACTTAAATAACAGATGCTATTGATATATTGATCCTCTATTGGCTTAGTATATTAAAAAAACCTGATCTTCAGCTTCAAGGAGCAGCCTTTTAAAAAAAAGAAAGAAAAAACATTATGATGATGCACAATCTGAAAGAATCGTCCTCCTTGCTCTCCTCATCACCTGTGGATTCTGCTGCTCCCTGCCTGAGGTCCTTGGCTGTTCAGTGCATCACCTCCAACATAGAGAAGAGCAGCGGTACCAATAGAACCCCACCTGCCTATCAGATGGTTTCCCAGAACCAAAAGACGACCGTGGAACTTCAGCTTTCCAGAGTTTAAGGGCAGTACTAGTATCTAGTGACGAAAATAGATGCTTTCCTTCACTTTAATTTTCTTTATATAATCCATTGATTTCCCTTCTTGTTGTGTTTTTTGTGTTGCAGAATGAAGTCCAATCCTTTCTGGGTGTGCCGGGATGTGAGACTGTGGGCACCTTCCACGATTGGTGGACCAGTTTACAGCTGAAACGCCACTGAAGCCTCGCGGGCCTGTCAGGGTTTCCCATCGAGCTGCGCCGGCTCAACATCTGGACACACGCAGAAACTGATTTGACGTTGATAGGTCTCGCTATAGAGAGACTGATATGATTAAACTTTATTACTATTATTACATTTTACTTAGAAAGCATCTTTACTTGTTTCCTCATCATAGTTCATTCATACCAGTATATTTTGACTGTGCTGCCTTGATCCTGATTTATTGGTTTGCTGTTTAGAATTAGTTGTATGTTCTGTGCCTTTCCATATTCATTACTTCTAAGCTTTTCTTGCCATTTCATTTAACATTGCATCCTTTCTGTGGTTCATTAACTTTTAAATATTACCTTAAAATTTCAAACAAGTTTGGTTTAACGTACTAATAGATCATTTTACGCATTATTCCTTATTGCTTCATTGACATTAAAGGATAGTATCTTAACATTTCGAATTTTACATTTCATTAACGTTTCAGTAATATCTGCCTTTTATTCATTTTACCTTTTATTAAATTTGGTTCCTGCTTTAGTTCTTAACTTTTAAAACATATATTAATCTAACATTTTGTTGACTTTTTGCATGTTACATAACACTTTATTGAGTTTGCATTGTAGTAACTCTTACTCATTTACATTTTATTCATTTGAAAATATTAACCCAAAAAACAGAAAACATTTTCGGATTTTACTTTTTTACAGTTCTTTAACCTTCTATGGCATAGCATTGACCTGAGCTAATATAAAACAAAAAACAAATCTGGTTTAAAATTAAATTAAAAAATCCAAAATGAAATAATTTACGGTCCGAAATTAAGATGTGTAGCGTATGCCACGCGTCACGATCGAGGGCGGGGGTTAAAAATCCCCCCTCCCCCAAAGCCATAATGGCTCCTCCGCTCTTCAGAGGTCGACTTGCGCAGGGCCAAAACATCCCCCATGGTTGGCCTCTCACACACACCCGCATCAGTTCACCCCACAAACACACCCTTTGGAAAATAACCAAAGGTTTCCATATGGCTAAACATGCTCCCTAACGACCCCGTAGAACCCCACGAGCCCAAATCCCCACTTGACGGGACCCGGGAAACACCATGACACCTCATGGCCGAAATAAACCCCAATGGCTGAACCCAAAACCTCCCAGCAGCCCCACGCCGAAATCCAGATCGTCAAAGACAAGAGCGCCACTCGGTGGATTTTGCATGTTACTACACATGCCACCGCATGGCTCAAAACGCTCCCTCATTCCCCGTTCAAATGCCACGAAATGGCTGTTGACTCCCCCGAACCCCAAGGAGCATTTGCCGCCATTGCGTGGCATTTTACATTGAGTCGCCAAACAATCTTGCACCGACCCCATCAGCAAAGTGGTCCAGTAGCCCGACTCCCTCCCACCCGGCAGGCAGTGGCGGAGCCAGAGGGGGGGCCAGTGCCCCCCCTGTCATCTGATTGGCCCCCCAGTGGCCCCCCCAGATGATTGACATGTAACAGCACCAGGTCATTCCTGCACATTATTTGGAATCATTCTAAGCCAACCTAATATCTAAAGAAGAAAAACAATAATAAATATATCAAAAGAAAATGTATAAAACTTTATATAAGTCCATGTGATGACATAAATAAATAGATTTTTATCAGGCGCGATACCAGCCTCCTTTATACTCATAACAACAAGCTGATATTCTTCTCCTGGATGTTTCAGTTATGCTGCGCTGTGGTGCAACTCAAAGGCTAAAGCGCTTCATACCTGGTGGTTGTAAAACACCAATAAGTTATTTATTGATCCTCCGCAAAAAAGAGAAAAAACCGAAGAGGGGCCGACAATGTTCCTAGTTTGGAGCAGAGGTGGCGCTGGAGTTTTTTTTCGTTGTCCGTCAAAGAAAAAAAAAATTTTATTTGCAATTTGTAGTCATCAAACGAAACATTTATTATTTCTCTGCTAGGACGTTTTTGAAATCAGGTAACATTTCACTAAATGACGTGATTAGAAGACGGCAGAACTCTGATCGGTTCCTGATCCCGCATCACTTCCCTCTGCGGGAGAAAAACCAGCAGAAGCGGATCAGCTGCGCTAGGAGCTCCAAAGTCTCTGGTCCGTTAAATCGTCCAGATCAGAGATGATCCTCTGACTGATGTTGTTCTTAGTCTGATTAATAATGAGCTCCACGATGTTCTCTGTGCGTAAAGTTGAAACTGTCTGCGCACCAAGTGGTCAGCTGACCACAGTCTGGACAGAAACCAGCGAACTGCTCTCTGTTCTCATCAAGATGAGGTGAGGAGGGAATCTGGCATATTAACTAGGTTAAGTTTTTACTGCTTTGTTTTTAAAACACCATTAACGTAAGCAGTGTAACTATATATTGTATATTTGGCGTTTGTCATCTCATGTGATTAATTGGAGCATTTAAGCGCATTTATTGCCCAGCGCTCTGCGCTTGTTTCTGCCTAACGGATCTGCACTTTAATTTCTTTCCTCTCTCAACAGTCAGCTGTTATTCCTCTACATAAACTACAATAAGTAGATCACATTCTCTTTAGGTTTTCTCTGTGTGCTCCAAACTCATTAAATGTAAACTCATCAGAAGCCCGAACCACCATCAGGCAAATAATTCTGGTGCGACCCGAAATATTGTTACCCGTCAAATTACCTGTCCAATCAGAGCTTCCTAACCAAGGTGTCCATAACTCTTCAACACGCTGTCAGCTCCCGGTCAGAAAGACGCATTTAGTTCAGTGTCCATGAGATGATATTCAGAAAGGATCTTTAATTTGATTGATTTTAGTTTCCTCTGCGATCAACTCTGCGTATCATGTCTCCATGTGCGCCAGTCAAAGGTGTTAATTATAACATGTCAAATGAAAGAGGGGCTTAAAAACTAACCAAATATTCAGTTTGGTTATTTTTTAAAATTATATATATGTGCACACACACATTTAAAATGTTGCCCCCCCAGAGGTAGTCCTGGCCCCCCCTTGGCCCCCCCAACTTTAAAAGTCTAGCTCCGCCACTGATGCTATGTTGGGAGTTTTGTGGATTTTCTTCTGGAATCGGGATGTTTGTGACTGGAATCGGTTCGTGTGGTGTGTTGCTCCTGCCATGTCGCTGGAGACAAGAACCGATCGAACCTATAGTATTTTTATCAGCTCTGTGGTCACAGAGGTTTGGAGAATCGGCCGACAATCATAGGCGTAGGAAGCGGGTGACGGGGGGACATGTCCCCCGAAATATTGGAGAGAGACAGAGACACATTCGTCCCCCCCAATAATTTCACCGCAGTTGCGAAGAATTTTAAAATCTTCCACTCGCATGCTTTTATTTTGAAGGCGCACAACAGCGCATTCAGCAGAGCGCTTCCTCCCCCTCCCCCCTCTGAACGGCTCAGAGTAAAGGCAGCAGCAGACGGAGTCAGAAACTCCGTTTGAATCAAGTAAACTGTCTGTCAGGAATGTTGCCATGAATATCGCTCGTTTATAACATCTTGTTGTCAGTTTACTTTTATATATAGAACTAAATCTTTTTGGTTAAGCGGTTTTAATTCTGGAATAGTCACATGTTCAAAATGTTACTGCTGTTTAAAAGTTAGCTAGTCTAGTCACAATGATTTAGAATGAGACTGAAACAGCAGCAAAATTAGCCTTTTTATTATTTAAAGTGAGCAACACCTGATCATACTCGACCACTTAACATGTATTTATATTGAATTATATTATATTATTTAGATATTTAGGAGAACAGCAGAGCTAGAATGATGTTGAAAGCTGATGAAGCTCTGGCGAGGTCTTCATTTAGTTTATTGAAATATGTATTAACTGTTTTTAATTTTTAAATAAACTAAACTATTTTATTATGAGAGGAGCAGGTCAGGGAAGACATAGGAGAGCCAGGTGGAGTTTCAGAGTGTGAAGATATAAAAATTATATTAATTTCAATAAAACCAGAAAGGAGAACAGATGAAGGCTGATGTCAGGTTGATTTCTTTCAATGTTTCAATTTTTGTTTTCATTATTTCCACACTATAAGGGTAATGGTTAGGAGACGATAAGAAAAGTGCTGGAGGAGAGGTTTAAAAATAAATTTGTGAAAATTTTTGCTACACTGTAAATAGAGTTGAGATGTATAATAATGTACATCTGAAAATGAAGTTGTTTAAATTCTCATTCTGTATGATCATACTTTTTATATTTAGTTCACATTCTGACACTGTACATTACTGTAGTGTCTGTTGTAAATCCATGAATCCCTGCAGGAACATCAGGCTGCAGAGAGTCAGAGGGAGGCAGAGACAGAAACACGTATCCGTAGATATTTTAGTTAAATGTTTGCGGCTGAAAATGACAGGAAAAAAAACATTTTGGTTTTTTGAATCAGCTTTTATGGATCATGTTTGGTAAGTTACTGAATGCAGAGCTGGAAAGTGAGACTGAGTTAACAGTGAGGAGCTAAAGGTCTGTTAGACGTGAAAAGTATCATTTTAATTTATTTTGTAGATCAAACTGTTGCACTGATGTAGAGAGATGTTCAAGAAGAACAAAACTTGTTTTTTAGATTTTATTTTTGTTGGTCAAACTGATGTATTGAGTTTAAAACTGTCGAGTCCTATTTTAGCTGTTTTCTACTTTGGTTTTAGAAAGAGGTAGAACCAGTTCAGTTACCAGTCAATTTATATCAATGCATTTTGACCAATAATCAAATGTCTTTTGACCAATAAGATATATCAGAATCCGGTAGCCTGTCTGTGCTACCAGAGTATTTATCTTTCTAGTTGTGAGGAACATTCTAAAGCAGGGTGTCAAACTCCAGTCCTCGAGGGCCGGTGTGTCCTGCAACTTTTAGAAGTGCCTCTGCTGCACCACACCTGAATAGAATAATTAGGTCATTAGCAAGGCTCTGGAGAACTGAGGAGGTAATTAAGCCATTTGATTCAGGTGTTTTGTACCTGTGGCACATCTAAAAACTGCAGGACAGCGGCCCTTCAGGACTGGAGTTTGACACCCCTGTTCTAAAGTGAGTGTTCATCCTGGAATGATGGTCATTAAACTATGCATAACTTTAATCCAATTATTGGATTGTAGAATATTTGTTACTGAAACAAGGGGTCAAATTAGAGTAACGCATTACTGATGTGATGATGGAATAATTGTTTGACATTTCAAATCTTTTTTCACGTTCCTGTCAATCCAAACAAACATGCAGTCAGTTTCTAGAGCAGTGTTTCTCAACCCTGGTCCTCAGCGCCCCCCTGTCCTGCATGTCTTAGGTATTTCCCTTCTGCCACACACCTGAATTGTATCTCTGGGTGATTAACAGGCTTCTGCACCACTTGATGGTCATGCAATCATTTGAATCAGCTGTTCTGGAATAGAGGCACATCTAAAACATGCAGAGCAGGGGCATTGAGGACCAGGGTTGAGAAACACTGTTCTAGAGTTTCTGACTCAGAACCTTTCATCCAGTGAAATGGACCTTACCAAGCTCCGCCCAGAAACGCCCCTCGAAAGTCCCACGTGACTTCATGTCTCACATTAACAGCCTCGCAGAGCTAATAGCTTCTATGGAGGAAGGTGGGAGGTTCCGTCTGAGCAGGTGGAATCTAAGTAGCTGATTGATGGTTAAAAGGTTGAAATCAAGAACTGAAAAAGGAGAAGATGAAGATAAAGAGTTAAGAATACCTCGGACTTCTGGAAGTCGGCGTCGGGGGAATGTTCAAGACTCTATCGGGAAATCCCGAGGACTGGTGAACGAACTTTGGACGAAGACTACGGCGGGTAGACACAGCTGTGCTGTGAGTGGACCAGAGTGGGGAAATGGTGAAAGAGACGGGAGTTCTGAAACATCGAATAGTGAAAGGATGAGTTCAAAAAGAGGAAATTCTTCAGCAACGGCAGGTGGAGAAAAGAAGGGAAGAGTAGTGAAAAGCTGGGATGAGTCTGAAGAGGAAATGGAGAGGTAAGTGAGAGAGTTCAAAGTGATTGTTAGAGTTAATGAGGAGATCAGTCCAGTTAAACTTTCTATGAGAGGCTCCAAGGGACAAAACCTACAAACTCTCTTTCACTGTGCGGTTTATGTTTGATTCATGTTTCTCTCCTGCGGCTTTAAAAATGTAAAACTTTGTGTTGATTTGCTAAAGGAAATCATATATCTGAAAATAAATTAATATGTGGGTAAAAAAATTCTGTAAACCACAAATGTTCTACCTTTATCAAAATTGCTGACATTTGACATGCAAAAAATCTTTCGGATTACATAAGCAATAATTCTTTCACTTCAGGATGACGCAGGGACACCTATAAGACCAATTTTAACTGAGGTTGTACGTATGTGCTTTACAGGATTTTTTTGCCTACACAATATATAAAAAAAATTTCAGATACATAATGTCGTTTTGCAAATAAATTAACACAAAGTTTTAGCCTCTTATAGCCGCCGGAGAGAAACTTGACGTGTGAATCAAATATTAACCGGAAATCCACTTTTATTTTGAAAAGAGAGCGCCATAACTTGTGCTGTCGCGCACATTAAAATCAAGTGCAGGCTGGCTTTACTGCCATTTCCGAAGTGGCGGCTAGCTTTTTCCCACTGATAGATGGGGTTTCTGATGCTGGCTGTCGGCTTCAAAACTCTTCTGATATTGCTGACATTACTGTAGGAGCGCTAACGATGTCATTCTGTGAGTCGCTGCCGCTCAGCTATTTTCCTGTCCGCGAAAACCCGCCTACTCTGCCTGGGGTCCAATCAGAAACTGAAATTTTAAGTTAACTTCCGTTGCAATCAAACGATAGTGAATGAAAGAGAGTTTGTAGGTTTTGTCCCTTGGGGCCTCTGATAACTTTCCACGATTCTGAAGAATCAAGTGGGGGATATCACTAATGCAAAAGTACTAAGAGATGTAAACTTAATGGTAAGTTGTAATACAGAGGAACAAAAAGACAGAGCATGTAGGATGAGAGAAATGGGAAAATATAGAGTGTGGTACAAGAAGGAAGTAAATGGAGGAAGGGAGTGATTTGGGGGATCCCAGTGGAGGTGTCAGATGAGGAAATCAAATCAAATCTCAAAGGAGGAAAAATAAAAAATGTAAGAAGGCTTCAGACCTTTAAAAATGGAGAAAAAACCAACAGTGAAAGTATCCTGATAGAGTTTGATGAAGAAAAAGTCTATTTAGGATATTTGTCCTACAATGTAAGAGAGTATGTCCCACGACCAATTAGATGTTTTAAATGTCAAATAGTTTTGGATGGATTATAAACGATGAGATAAGTAAGATGGGAATAAATCATTATTTAATTAGTCCTGTGGTGAGTATTCCCGATACTCCATCTTGGTTAAGTGGAAAACCTGAATTTGATTTAAGCTTATTGGAAAAAGGCAGACAAATAGAAAAAAAAGAGGTGGAAAGGTATAAAAATAAAGAATATGCTGAGTATTTACAAGTATATACAGATGCTTATGAAAAATAAAAGAATAACAGACAGATTGACAGTTTATACAGGTGAGCTAATGGCTATATTAATGCCTCTAGAATAGAGTGAGGAAACGAGAAAAAGAAATATTGATTTGTTCAGATTCAAGTAGTGCATTAATAAGTATTTTAGAACAGAATTCAGAAACGAGACAAGATATCATATTGAATATTAATTTTTAGAATTAAAAAATATGGGTCCAGGGTTAAGTTAATTTGGATTCCTGCTCATATTGGAATAGTAGGATGAGTTGGCGGATAAATTTGCTAAGAGTGCAACAAAAAGGGATAGTGTTGAGGTAAATATCAAAATAAGCAGAAATGAGGTCAAAAGTAAGAAGCATTTAGCTGTGCGTCACAGCTAAATGCTACCGGTCGATGAGGAAAACAGCAGATCCTCACACCCTCAGCATAAATATAGCTGTGGACAAGATCACTGACGCCTATTGTTCTTGCAAGGCTGGATAAGTCGGACTTTCATGGTTTTGAGGGTTTGAATGTGCCTAGGACTTTCACACGGTACTCGGTTTTTTTAATTAATAAATCTGAAACGGTACTTGATTTTAAACTTTAATCTACTTTATTTAAACCAGTAGTTCCCTAGTCTGGTCCTCATGTACCCCTCCACTGCATGTTTTAAGTGTCCTGCTTGCAAACAGCTTACTTAAATGATTAAAAGGCTTCTGCAGCACTTGTTGGGAACCACTGGTTTAGACTGTTATTTCTCTTTTTCTTCTGTGGCATGTTGGCCTTTTCCTTTGGTACAAATATGGATTATCCAGTCCGATCAACCAGAAGTTCCAGGAAATTCTTGGAGATAACAAATACATGACTATATCTGTACCAATTTTTTTATTTCTTATTTTTTAAGGAGACCCGGTGTGACTACAGAGGTTTTCCTGGATGGGAGGCAGTTGACAGCTTGGCAGAGAACCTTTTGAGCCCCAACAGAACAATAACTGCATTGTCAACAACAGAGGTAGAAAATGTCTTGCAGCTGTATTCTAACCTGCATGCTATGGACAAGCAGCCCCCCAAATACACCTTAAAAAACAAGAAGAGCACGTTACCAGGACCATGGAGGGCTTCCCGGAAACAAAGTGGCTCTGCACCTGGTCAGCAAGCAGCTGAAAGGTAACCTGTCTGATATTTGACACAATGGATAACTTGTTTGCATATTCACTCATGGAAGCCAAATACATTTTTTTTTCTCAGCGTTGTAAAGTTTTAAGCTTAGGAGATTAATGTGGGTTTGCTGAGCTCATCAAAATGAGAAGTACTTTTCTACTGCACTTCATTGCTGCTCCAATCAAATCAGTGTTGATGAACTTTAGTGTTTTTCTACTATTTCAATGACCCGTTTGTCACACAGACTCTTCATGGCCAGGCTGCCCAGAAACCTGTGACTCAGAGTGTCTGAGTGCATTTGCCTTAAGCTGTTGAAAGAATATCGGCAAGCAAGAAACCGGCCAAAAGACACCAAGGGGAAGGTTTTACCCATCCCGCAGTCTATTGTTCAAACATACTGCCACATTAAACAACTGCTTGAGGACCCCCAGCCCATACAGGACGAGACCAACTTGTTGTTAGTCACCATCAACAATACCACTGTGTGTGCTTGGTAAGAAGTCCTTTATTTTCAACAGATATTGCACTTTAAAGATGGCTTGACTTTGAAAGGAAACAATTTCTGTTTTTATCTTTCAGGCTACATGAGCGGCAGAAGAGAACAGACAGGGACTCTCTTCTCCAAGGTGTGAAACTTCCTCCGAAGGTGTCCGTGGCTGACGCCTCCTTCCCAGAAGCGAGACGGCTCCCCTCCATTCCTGTGGAACACGGACATAAAAGCATGGAGTTTAAGGAACCTGAAAACAGTGAAGGCGAGGCACTGATCAGTCAACGGGTTGGTGGAAAAGCTGGCTTCACACAGCATTATCCTCCATCATACCAGGAAGGACACTTTTCACAGGCCCCAGTTCCTGCCAGCTTCTTGTATCCACAGACTGATCAGCCACCATCATCTGCTTGGTCCCACTGTGAGCAGAACCAGGTGCCACAAGCGCCATCCACTTCTTTGGGTTTCTGCTACGGTCCACCAGCTCCAGTTTTGACCTAATTTGGACAAGGACAATTCCTACCCAAATAACAGTCAAAAACAAAACGTTAATTATGTAAATATTAAATATTTAGCACAGATAGGATTTAAATATAATTACTAGATCATGTCAAATCTTTTTTCACGTTCCTGTCAATCCAAACAAACATGCAGTCAGTTTCTAGAGTTTCACTCAGAACCTTTCAGTGTAATGTACCTGAAGTGTGTCGATGTCCCAGGTGGTGATCAACGGCACAGCAGGAGTCGCGGCACGGAGGACCGCCAGGCGCATGATGGTGACGTGCCTCTTGACGCCTTGAATATAGTCACTAAGGAGCGACCTGGCCACCTCCGAGTGGTACTTGGAGGAGAGGTGGATGTCAAGTCGGGATGCGGCATAGCCGCACCCCTCTACGGGACAGGGCTGTCCCCTGATGTTAACGCGCCCTGACCCGTAGTTGACGAGGATCCGCCTCTCCAAGTTCCTGACACCATGCTCCATCCTTAGATGCCAAGCCAGTTTTGTTGTTCGGTGATGGCAGATGGGGCATCTTGGAGACATTCTTGAAAAAGAATTTGATCAATCAATGACAAATGAAATCAATTTTTAATTGACAGAATTGTTTAATGTAGCCATTCTTGTACAGCAGCTGGATCAGGTTCTATTATCCCCTGTGCAGATATACTTCAAATACTTCACAGAAGTCTGAAAGAATTTGCATTTAGAAGGGGACAGTTTGAGACCAAAATTAGCAATGCGTTGGAGGACCCTCATTAACCTCACCTCATGTTCTTCAACCCAGCTTGAAAATATGATATCATCTAAGAAGGCAACAACCTCCAACAATTTTTAATTGTTATCAACAAACATACTGTAAGTATTTGTTAAGCATAACAGTTATGTGTCACATCCAGGGTAGCTTGCTACCAAGTGAGCAGCTGGCGGGCTACCCTGGATGTGCTAACCAGCCCACTTGGTAGCAAGGTATCGTGGAGCAAACAGGTGTTTCCACAGTTACAAATTCGAAGGTTTTCTGCTTTCAAAGTTACATTAACTCACCCATTGAAAGGTTGAGGAAGGGGAAGAGTGAGGCCGATCCCAGAGTCGTGAGTTCGATCCTACCAGTCGCCATACTATGTTTTAGTGAAAAGATTTCGCACAATCAATGTTTAAGTGTTATGAAGTAATGACTGTTTGTTTGTTTTTTTGTATCTTGAAAACATTTTAAATGCTTTTTTGTACAGATGGTGTAGTACTGTAAAGTAAAACACAACACTTTGTAATAAAAGGCTTTCGTTTTAAAACTGATGAATTCCTTAATTTTTTATATTCTACCAATATAGTCAAATTGTTAAATTATACTGTATGCTATATACAGTATATTTTAATGTCCGTAATCATACCTGGTTCTTATATTCATTGTTCACAGCTAAACAATCACTGAGACTAAAATATTCTTTCAAGTGTCTTTCCTTAAGTACTTTTTGAGTGGAATGAATAATATTTTTTCTAGTGTATGCTTAAAATTATTACCAATAATTCAGAATTGGAAGCAGTTAACATTTACTCACAGTAAAAGACCATAGACCTCATCGATTTCAAAGAACCAAATATTTATTCATCAACAATTAAGAAGGTGAATTAAACATTTTTAGTTGGTCCAAAAACATTGTAGCATTTGGATGCAACACATTTCCATTGAAGTCTCCCATTTCTTTCTTAAACCAAGAAATGTGTGGTTTGCTGAAGGACTTGAAACCTTTTACACTATGGTTTGTTGAATTACTTGGTGTACACAATGACATCAATCAACCTAAAACAAAATAAATATCACTCTGTGAACTAAATAAAAACTATATGAAACAGTTTGTGAAGTTATTTAAAGTAAAGAAAACATTTATTTTTTTCTTTTTAATTTGTTCCAGTCACTGCTGGAACAAATTCAGCTCACTGGGAGGTGAAAGTGAGACTTTCATTAGAGGGACAGTAAATTTGCCCCCTATATTGGCTGTGTCCTGTTTCAGCTATTCTAAACTGCCCACATTTTTTGCATGTGTTGTGCAAAATTTGCGCGTCAGTTTTCGAGGTTCTCTACCAGGTTGAGCAGGGGCCACAGCAGAGTCCAGAGCAGGGGCCACAGCAGAGTCCAGAGCAGGGGCCACAGCAGAGTCCAGAGCAGGGGCCACAGCATAAGCATGTGGAGGAGGGGTGGAGAGGCTCCACAAACTCTGTTGCTGTTGGGTAGTGAGGATAACGGATCCCTGTGGTGCCACTGGAGTAATTGCCACTAGCTGAGGCCTTTTGGGTGGGGCAGGGAGAAGCTGCCGCTGTCCTGATGGATTTGTCCCATCAGTGAATTGTAGCTTTTTTTTATTTTGACTGCCCCACAGTGTTGGATGGTAGCCTGTACGAATGCAGTGGCCCTGAATGTGGTACGCCGTAATGCGGACGTATATTTGCAGGCAGAAGTGGGTCAGCAGCAACAGAAAAGCGGCTGGGAAGGTTTAACCCTTGAAGTACCACAGCGGTTTCTTGCCTTTTGACCCTTCTGTTATGCCACTGAACCAGGGTGGTGTAGCTCACATCCACTAGCTGCAGGTTTGTCTGCCCCATCACGGCTCCATTTGCCAGAACGAGCTGCCTGATCTTCCTTTACTCTTGAAGGATTAAATCCCACCTGGAGACTGTGCCTGCCCCTCTTTTCTTTGGACTACGACGGATATTGCACAGCCGGACAAAGATGGTCTCCACCAGGCGGCAGCAGTCTGGCCATTGGGCAGATGGGGCTGGAGTGGTTAAAGCATGCCTCTTCACACTCTCAACCCCAGGAGTAAATTCCTGCCTCTTCTTGGGGGACCAAAACCTCCCAATGTTCAATTTCTCTTGATGCCTTGCAGGTACACCGACCTCATCTAAACCCTGAGAAAACATAAACAACAAAAAATGTTGAAGTTATTTGAAGTTTTATTTTATTTTTCTTCAATTCTACAGCTTACTAAGAATGCCCACCTCTGACATAGGCACAGCAATGCCAGGCTGGGTGGAGGATTCGAGCTGTGATGTAGCAGAGAAAAGGGTCTCATCGTCTAGCTCCGATACTAGAAAGTCCCAAGCTTCCTCGTCCACAAAGCCTTCATCTTCCTTCGCTACATTTGCCTCCACACCTTCCAGCAGAACACCTGTCTGTTCTGAGTCAGGCCCGGGTTTCAGTGGCTTTCCTGTTTGACTTAGAAGGTAGTCAACGCCCAGTAGCTCACCTATGGAAAATCAAACACATTGATAGTAAAACAGTCCAAAACATGTTACATATTAGTGATTTTTTTAATACTATAGTTCATCTAAAACTGTTTTTCCTTCACATATTTCATTTTGTAATACCTGTGTACTTTGAAGGAGGCTTAAATTGTGGGACTTACCCTCGTCCCAGCACCTTCAAGCTGTTCTGATTTATGGACCGAGTCATGTCTCCAGCATATGTCAGAAGAGACGATGGTTTATTGGTCACAGCTGCAGAACCCCGGTCCTGATTCCATCTATTCCGGCCTGGAGGCAGCTGGCTGGGTCCAAACAAACATGCAGTCAGTTTCTAGAGTTTCTGACTCAGAACCTTTCATTCAGTGCAATGGACCTTACCAAGCTTAAGGTCCATTGAACACAAAGGTCTCGAGGAGAAGCTCGAGGGTCCCGGGCCGGTCACCTCCTGATCCAGGGATTCCAGGTCAAAGGTGGTCACCAAAGGAACATGAGGGTTCGATGCCCGTAGCGCTGCCAACTGCCTGGGGGTCACCTCCCTGTCCCCTTATGTTTACTCGCCCTGTCCCGTAGTTGACTAGAATCCGCCTCTCCTCCAAGTTCCCAAGTTTATTTATTACAAGTTACTGGACTGAAACACATCCAACTTTGTTTCAACACTTTGTCATAGTTTTCCTGGAAAACCCACAATGAGAAAAGAAAAACAAAACATTTAGGTCATAAGGAATCCTTTCAGGGTCCTTGGTAAAAAAATTAAATAAAATTAAAAGAAGCTGGACAGCAAAAAAAAAGAGCTCTATATTTGTGTGCAGAGACTGGCACGTCTCTGCTCAGCAGCAGCTCTGAAACTCTAAAGCCCGGGAGTTTCCCTAGTAACTGCAGTCGGAACGCTGCCGTAAAGTGATGTCATACCTTGCTCTTAAAGGGACACTACCCATAAAGTAAAAACAATACAGAAAAGCAAATAACACAGAACAAACAAATAAAATACAGCTTGCTTCCCCCCTGGACAATCCCACTAACCGGCCGGACCCCTCCTCATCGCTGGTGCCCCTGTTAAGGCGGACATTCGGAAGCACCCCAGAATTATTCCGTATGTCCAGCAGAGAGGGTCTCGATTAGGTCGAAGGAAGGAAGGACGCCAGCTGGCTGCTTATTGTCAATCACAACGTGGCTCATGTAGCTTTGCGGCTCACTTACAGGCTCATTTATTGATCAGGAACAGCTAAGAGCGTCATCCCATTCGGCGGCAGCAATTTATTCCACGTGTCTCCTGCAGCTTGGTGGCTTTTTAGCCTCCATCCATTTCGCCACTGCGAAATGGAGCCTTCTCCATCCATCCATCCATCCATCCATCCATCCATGTGTAACGCTCTATTTAAATGCGCAGGTCTGACTGCAAGATTTAGTGTTGACCACTTTGTAGAATCAGAAGAAGGTACGGCATGGAGTCATGATTGGGTGGATAATTGATGCAGCTGATGCAAAGAGGTTTGTTTATATTGCCATTTATTGCAATGGAAATAATGATAATGACAATAATAAGGAGTGTCTTCAGTCCATATTATCAGCTACCCTCCTCTTCCTCCTCAGACGCTGCACAGACTTTTTTAGAAACTCTTCTCGGATGTAATGGTAAAAGCGTCTCCTTTCAGCGCTGAAAGTGAATAAAATAAGTAAAGTCTGAATGATTTTCTTGGCTGATTTTATGCTCCGTGTGTCAATACAAATTATGATTCATCGATCGGGATTTCCATTCCCGACAGTTGGGAGCAGAGGATGGTTTTGTGTTGACACATGAGCAGAAATTGGACTGGCCGTTCAGGCGCAGACTTTCCAGAACAGTACTATGGTGTAGGGCCCACATGAAAGGTAAGGACATATACACCATTGTACTGTTTCTCAGGTCCTATTAAGGAAATTTAACTGGTTGTCTTAAAGTGTGGCAATATCACAAGGATGGTTTTGTGTAAAATTGTACAATATTGAATTCATTATTTTACATATGCATTTGAATAACCAATAGATGAAAAGTGTATGAAGCTGGAAATATTAAACATTTTGACAAAATTTAATAATTTCTTGAAGTTTGATTTTTGAAAGGAGTTGGTTCCACAACCGGTTAATTCTGAAACATCTGAGGGTGAATCATCTTAATGCATTTCTATTTTATCTTTGGAGCTCAGGGTCTGAGGCAGTGGACGTTATCTGAGCCGCTCCAGTGACCCTGAGCCTGGCTGAAACAAAAGAAACAAACAAAAAAGAGGCAACTCTTCATCTACATCACCAGCTACAGAAAAGACAGTTAATTTATAATTATGTGAGCAAAAGGTGGCACACACTGCTATTTTCTTAATTTTTGTTTTACTCTAGCAGAGCTGCTTCCTGTGGTCTGACGGGGACCATGGGGGCCGGGTTTTGCGGGTTTTACGGGTTCAGGGCCGTGCGAGGAGGTGAGGAGAAAGGCCTCTGCTGTTCTTAGCCGTGCTGATTTGGACATTTGCACTTTCTACACCTATGAATTGTAGCATCTTCTGCTGGACTGCTGTTTGAGGGCAAAGACCTATTGGTCGATTCCTACAGCTTCTACAGAGGTCAGTGAGGTTGGATTTTCCTGTTGTCACATGAGGACGGATTGCAGCTTACAGGATCTCGCATTGGATGTTTGACTGTGATCTCTGAGGACACACCTGGCTACAGGACGAGACCCAGGCGTGATTTGTGAGGGTCTCCTATGGCAGAAAAGACCATCGGATTCTGCCCGACGTGATACGGAGGTTTGAAAACAATGACATGCTGTATCTCTCCGTCTCTCCCTCGCTCTCTCAAGGAGGGCCACACACTTTGTCCAGATTTTTCTGCACAGCAGGACTGAATGCTGCCCTGAACAGCTTCTGATGGGGCAAATGGAGCATCACATGTAAAGTCATCCTGAGACTCAGAGGCGGTCCTGCTTGCCTGTTGCCCTGGTTGGTCCTGGTTCTACGCCTCTGGTCATGTGACCTGGGCTCCGGGGCCCCTGGGGTTCCACTCAGTCTACAGGTTGGAGACAAAATGGCTGCCAACAAAACTTGGTAGTTTTTAAAGGTTTTTCTTGAATTTTTGATGCCACTTTTTCTCACCTTTGTTTAATTTACAGCACATTCATGGTCTCCTGTCTTTGCACTCTGACCTCTGCTGTTTGACCCCCAGGATAAGTTTAACGGTACAAGTGAAGGCTCGATGCAGCAGGGTGTTAGAACCCTCTGCAGGTTACAGAAATATTTTGTTTGCCTGAATGATTATAACTGATTGTCCAACATCTGGCTAATGTGTTTTTCTCCTCCAGCATGACAACGATTGAAAAAGGATAAAAGTACGGTAAAAATTGTTAATTTCCTGATTTACAAAAGCACAACCAGCCACACTTCAAATACAAAAAAGGATCGTCTAAAATCTACTTGGCTCAAATTACAGTGGCTACAAATATGAGGACTAGTATCTCAAGTTTTGATTTAAGTTTATTTGAATCCATTTCAAATCTTAGGAAAAATACTCTTCAGAAAATTACTGAACCAAATTGTGGGTTTACTGCACATATTGTCAACCAAATATTCAATTCTTTCACTGAGGTGTAAACACCCTGTTCAAATTAAATCCAACTGTTATAGTTAGCAATGAAAGAAATGTGGGCTAAATGATTTGAGTGGGTTTCTTGGGAGTTTCTGTATTGAAACACTTAAACAGTGTTTCAATACAGAAACGGGGAGATGCATGGAATTAATCTAATCTACAAATTGTGAGTTAATCTGATCTATTGAGAAAGTTTTCAGTTTTGGGCTTCAGCAAAATATAAAAGAGGTTAAATCAAAATTCACAAATGTTTTAACTATTCGAATGAGTTTCCAAAGTAATACTGAATATTCCTGAATTGTATACATTAAAATTAACAATGATGTCATGTGTCAAATAGATTTCTACAAAATAGAGTTGTTTAAAACAGGGAATAAATTGTTTGCTTCTCTCTGGCTATAATTCAAAATAATCTGTTCAACCAAGTCATGCAGAAAGGTCTAACCTGAAAATTATATAATTTAATAAATCTAGTTGTATCAAATTTCTCCCCAAAACTGCCAAAAACATTGATAATGAAAATACATTAAGAAATTGTATTCAAGCCTCAGTGCTACATGAAGCTCATTTTGAACCAATGCAAGTTAAAAACTATATACACTGCTCAAAAAAAATAAAGGGAACACTTTAACATTTAAGTGAACACTGAAGTTCACTTAAACAATCTTGCACCGACCCCATCAGCAAAGTGGTCCAGTAGCCCGACTCCCCGGTTCGAGGTCCACATGCTGAAGAGTAGAGAACCCTTCATGTACAAAAAAAAAGTCTTGGAAAGGAAGGAAGGCACTTAGTTTACTTTGAGACTTTTGGCAGACAGCCGTACACGAGCACTGACGCCTGCTGGGACATTGCCGCGATTTCCACAGCACGAAACGACGCGGATGTGTCCCCACCACAGACCTGCTGGGAGAGGAATGCCACTTACCCAACACGACACAATGCTACCGGATTGTTGCCATTTTAAATGATAAGAGTTTTGATTTTGACACATTTTTTTATTTATAAAGTGCAAAAAAAAGGACATGGTAAGTACATGTATTAAAAAAAACACAAAGACTCAAAATACAAGTGCAAAAAAGGAAATGCAAGTACTTGTATGAAAAAATAAAACGCACACAAAGACTCGATGGACTATAATAAAGTGCAAAATATTAAAGAAAATAAGGTGCAAAAACGTAAAAAAGAAAAAAGACTTCAAACCTAATAAGTGGAATAGAAAAAAAGGGCAGAGGAAATTCACATGATAAAAAAACAAAAACAAATGGTTACAAAAGCCACTCGTACAAAGTTCAAGGAAGTTCTACTTCCCTAAAGTAGAACTTCAAGGTGCTCTTCCGCCTCCTCTACCGTCGTCATTGACGCTGGACAAAAAAGTTCTAACGGACTGCAGTCATCGGACAGGAGGAGGGGACATGAGTTTTGCGGCAGGTCCCTCCTGGACGGCGGGCTCTGAAGCAGAGGCAGGTCCCTCCTGGACGGCGGGCTCTGGAGCAGAGGCAGGTCCCTCCTGGACGGCGGGCTCTGGAGCAGAGGCAGGTCCCTCCTGGACCGATGGCTCTGTGGGTACCTCCCATGGCTGCGAGCTCTCCGTCACCGTGGTGGTAGTTTCTGAACCACTTCTGGTATTGACTCGTTCCCTTCTGGTAGTCTGGCTGCCATTCTTCGCTGGGAGACGGCCGCCAACAGGGAGAGGCGGGTCCTGCCGGGACCATTCCCCAGCAGGACCCTCCGCTCCCTAATGGCTGCCGTCTCCCAGCGCTCACGCCCGCTGGGATACCGCCTCCATCAGGGAGCGGCGGGTCCTGCCGGGACCATTCCCCAGCAGGACCCACCGCTCCCGGATGTCAGCCACTCAACCAGCGGGGAATGGCAGCCAGACTACCGGAACGGAAGGAGTCAATACCAGAAGCAGGTCAGTCCTGCAGGAAAGGAGAACACAGGTAGGTCATTGAATGTGGTCATCAATTTTTACATACCTGCTCCAAGATTCTGATCCACCGCTTGAAGTTGTGGTTCAAGTCCTTCAGCTGCATAGTGGGCCAACTTGCATCCACAAGTCTCACCTGGGAGTGGGCTTTGAGGGGAGGTGGATGTCAAGTCGGGATGCGGCATAGCCGCACCCCTCTACGGGACAAGGCTGTTCCCTGATGTTAACGCGCCCTGTCCCGTAGTTTACTGGAATCCTCTCCAAGTTCTTAACACGAATCTGTCAATGACAAAATAAAATTAATTCTTAATTAACAGACATACAAGTATTTGTTAAGCATAACAGTTATGCGTCACATCCAGGGTAGCTTGCTACCAAGTGAGCAGCAGGCGGGCTAGCTGGCGCTAGCCAGCACGGTAGCGCCCATCTTCCAGCAGGGGCCGCTGCTGGGAGATGGGCGCTACCGTGCTGGCTAGCGCCAGCTAGCGCTCGTTCTACCAAGCTACCCTGAAGAAGACGGTTAAAATTTCCAAGACTTTCTGCTTACATTAACTGAGCAATTACATGGATAAGCATCTCACAATTAAATAAAATTCAAAACTAATCGGCAAGTATCATATGGAACCGTGTAGAAACACCTGTTGGCTCCACCGTAGCTTGCTACCACGTGCGCAGCTAGCTAGCGTGCTAGCCAGCACACGTGGTTGCAAGCTATGTGGAGCAAACAGGTGTTTCCACACGGTTACGAATTCGAAGGTTTTCTGCTGTCAAAGTTACATTAACTCACCCATTGAATGGTAAAGTTGCACATTAAACCTGCTTCTATTCTAAACATCACATCACATTTTACATTAAAGAAAAACTTACCCTTTTTGTGAGTATATTTGTGGTGCCACGACTCTGTTCTACTGTCTGTCTGCTCTGAGGAACTCCTGCTCCTCTCCCACCTCTTTTCAATTAACAGCTAATTTAATTGGACACAGGTGCGTGTGACGCAGGAAGTGGGAAGGACTTCACCTTCTCTCAGAGACTGATAAAGAAATACAGTAGGAAGTGATCATTATCCTATAATTATAAGGGTAGGAATAATTGGAAATTAGTATAAAAAGAGTGGGGAGAGATTAAACTTTAATAAGGCAGATTGGAGTAAGTTTAGACATTTGAGTGAAATGTATTTAGAAAAGGTAGATTTTAATATGCATATAAATAAAGTAAATGCAAGTATCTCAAAAATAATAATGGAAGTGTAACCAAAGAACAGAATTTACTCGGGTTCAGACAGCAGTTTACTATCAACCACTTTATTTATTACAAATTACTGGACTGAAACACATCCAACTTTGTTTCAACACTTTGTCATAGTTTTCCTGGAAAACCCACAAAGAGAAAAGAAAAACAAAACATTTAGGTCATAAGGAATCCTTTCAGGGTCCTTGGTAAAAAAATTAAATAAAATTAAAAGAAGCTCGCCAGCAAAAAAAAAAAAACTTCATATAGAGCTCTATATTTGTGTGCGTGTCTGATGGGTACGAAACGATGAAAGAGGTTGTCCTGGCTGGGATGGCGACCCAGAATGACGATGGCAGCCGACGTCCACAGACACAGAAACCCCGCAGCCTCTCTCTCTTCCTCCGCAGGCACAGGAGCACCTTCCCAGTGTTCCCTTCCCCAATATCGGCCACAATAATGCACTAGCAGGAAAACATATCAGGCATAAAAAAGTCAAGGCTATGCAGAAGGGCAGCAGCTCCGCAGCAGCTCTGAAACTCTAAAGCCCGGGAGTTTCCCTAGTAACTGCAGTCGGAACGCTGCCGTAAAGTGATGTCGTACCTTGCTCTTAAAGGGACACTACCCATAAAGTAAAAACAATACAGAAAAGCAAATAACACAGAACAAACAAATAAAATACAGCTGGGTTACAGAAGCAGCAGAAAATTCTATTAAAAAGTCAGGGAGTAATAATGGTAAGAAAAAGGTGCCATGGTGGACAAGTGAGTGTAAGGAAGCAATTAAATTAAGAAATAAAGCATTGAATGTATTAAAACATAACCCAGTTTATATGAACTTAATTGATTATAAAAGGAAGCAAGCAGTAGTAAGGAGGATTATAAAGAAAGCTAAGAGAGACTGTTGGGGAAATTTTTGTAGTACAATAGGGAGAGATACAAAAATTGAGAAGATATGGAAAGTAATTAAAAAAATGAATGGTATTAAAAAAGAGTTTGATTATCCTGTATTAAAAGTAGAGAAGGTTGATATAATTAGAGATCAGGATAAAGCTGAGGTATTGGCAAAATTATTTAGTAAGATACATAGCACAAATAACATTAGCGAAGAGGGAAGAAAAGGAAGAGAAAATACTGTTCTTAAGTATAAAAATTTAATACAGAGTGAGGAAGATACAAATAATTTTATGAATGTTGATTTTACCAAAGTGGAATTAGATTGTGTGCTTAAAAAGACCAAAAATACAGCGCCAGGTAAAGATAAAATTTGGTATAGAATGATAAGTCAACTAAGTGATAAGTCAAAAGCTATAATATTACAATTATTCAATAAAATATGGGAGGAGGGAAAATTACCAGAGTTATTGAAGGAATCTATTATTGTACCAATAGCTAAACCAGGAAAAGATCATTCAAAACCAGAAAGATATAGGCCAATAGAATTAACTTCAAACTTATGTAAAATAATGGAAAAATGATTAATAATAGATTAGTTTATTATTTAAATACAAATGGATATATTTCTAATTATCAAAGTGGTTTTCGTAAAGGGAGTAGCACTAATGACTCAAAATTATGTCTTGAGCATGAAGTTAGAAGAGCTCAAGTAAACAAAGAAAGTGCAGTGGCAGTATTTTTCGATATTGAAAAAGCATATAATATGATGTGGGTAGAGGGGTTATTAATTAAGTTACACAAATTGGGGATTAAAGGAAAAATATATGAATGGATTAAAGACTTTTAACAAACAGGGAATTACAGGTAAGAATTGGAGAAGTAGTTTCAGATAAATATGTAGTGGAAAATGGTACGCCACAGGTTAGTATTATAAGTCCATTATTGTTTTCGGTTATGATAAATGACGTATTCAAAAACATTGGAAAGGACATGGGTTGTTCACTCTTTGCAGATGATGGAGCACTTTGGAAAAGAGGAAAAAATGTTGAGTTTATAGTAAAGAAATTACAAAAGGTCATTATTGATATAGAGGTGTGGGCTCTGAAATGGGGATTTAAATTCTCAGTGGATAAAACAAAAGTAATTATATTTTCTCATAATAAAAACAAACAGTAATAGAATTAAAATTATATAATCAAAAAATAGAGCAGGTAAAGAGTATAAAATTTTTAGGTTTGTGGTTTGATGAAAAATTAAAATGGAATATTCACATTCAAAAAATTGTTGATAAATGTAAGAGAAAGTTGAATATATTAAGGTGTTTGGCTGGTAGTGAATGGGGGGCAGACAGACAATCGCCAAAACATATTTATACAGGAATGGTAAGATCTGACTTTGATTTTGGTTGTTTAGTTTACAGTTCAGCAGATAAAACTCATCTGGATAAATTAGACAATATTCAACATCAAACATTAAGATTGTGTACTGGAGCATTCAAAACAACACCTATAGCAGCCTTAGAAATAGAAACGGGAGAAATGCCATTAGATCTAAGGAGAACTAAACTAGGAATTAATTATTGGTTAAATTTGATGGTGTGGCGGATACAATGTATATATTTCACACCAGAATGTATGCTTTTATTTTGAAGGAGAGAAGGTGAGGTGTGAAGTGACCAACGGTTGTGGTTCATTCCATTTTTGGTTTTATGTTGGAAGACATTGAGAATTAAACAAGACTCAAATCTTTTTCGTCTTTTTCTGCTGACTTCCACATTGGGTAATAAATGTGATCATCCAACTCGGGAAATGTTAAAGTCATGTTGGGAAAAGGAAAAGAAAGACATAAGAAGTTATGGATGGAAAATTGAAAAGGACGTAAAGGAATTTAAAATGAATGTTTTAGAAATTAGTAAACAGATCCAATATCAATTATATCACCCTGGATTCTACCAGAAACAATAGTAGATATATCATTAATGGTAAAGAAACAAGACCAATCAAATGTTGTAGATAGATATTCAGCACAATCACATTTAAATCAGTATTATCGACACGTCCAAATTTACACAGATGCATCAAAAATAGCCGGAAAAATAGGAATAGCATTTGCAATCCCAGAATTCAATTTGAAAATAGGGAAGCGAATTACGGATGGGTTATCAATTTATACAGGAGAAATATTAGCTATACTATTAGCATTACAATGGATAGAGGATGTAAAACCACTGCAAGCAATAATTTGCTCCGATTCAAGCTTGGCTTTGATAAGCATAAAATATAACAATACGGATTGTAGGATGGACATCTTATTAGAAATATATCATACTCTATTTAGAATACAAAATATGGGGTTATTAGTTGTTTTGTATGGGTTCCAGCACATATAGGGGTAGTAGGTAACGAGAGGGCTGATAAAACGGCAAAGAAGGCAATACATAATTCTATTAGTTTTACTGTTAGGACAAGTAAATCTGAAGGGAAAAGTCAAATCCATGAGGAGCTGATGAAAATATGGCAGAGAAGGTGGGATGAAGGTTTAACAGGAAGATGGTTTTTATAAAATTCAAACGTTTGTAGGAAGGAAAAGGAAGTGTAGAAGAAACAGGAAGGAGGAAAGAATAATAACAAGGTTAAGGTTTGGACATACAGGGCTTAATTATTCACTTTTTAAAATACGAAAGCATAAAACTGGAAAGTGTGATTATTGTGAGAAGTTTGAAACAACAGAGCATGTTATTTTAGAGCGTTGTAAATATGAAGATGAGAGAAGATGCATGTTGAGAGAGTGTGTAGGTATTAAAGAAAGGTTTAATTTATCAGATTTTTGAGGAGGGATTTGGGGAGTAGACATATTCAAATAATTATTCGGTTTCTTAAAAAAAACAAAGATATTTCATAGAATCTGAGTAGAGTAAGATGGTTGTGAATGTGCAAAGAACAATGAAGAGAGGTATATAAGCTATATAAAAGTAAAGTTATATAAGTAGGTGTGTGTGTGAGAGTGTATATGGATCATCACGAACCACACTCCATACCAGTAAGTGGCGGTAATGCTACTGAGTTTGTTGCCTACCGCCAATAAAAACCAAGAAGAAGAAGACTTCACAAGATGTACGAACAGTAGGTGATGTGGCAAAGTGTGATTTAGTCTGAGCTAAAGCTGGGGAACAATAGTCTGCTTGGGGGGGAGGAAAGGAAGGAAGGGAAAGAAGGGGGTGGGGGAAGAAGAAAGGGGAAGAGTGAGGCCGATCCCAGAGTCGTGAGTTCGATCCTACCAGTCGCCATATTCTTTCAAGTGTCTTTCCTTAAGTACTTTTTGAGTGAAGTGAATGATATTTTTTTCTAGTGTATGCTTAAAATTATTACCAATAATTCAGAATTGGAAGCAGCTAACATTTACTCACAGTAAAAGACCATAGACCTCATCGATTTCAAAGAACCAAATATTTATTCATCAACAATTAAGACGGTGAATTAAACATTTTTAGTTGGTCCAAAAACATTGTAGCATTTGGATGCAACACATTTCCATTGAAGTCTCCCATTTCTTTCTTCAACCAAGAAATGTGTGGTTTGCTGAAGGACTTGAAACCTTTTACACTATGGTTTGTTGAATTACTTGGTGTACACAATGACATCAATCAACCTAAAACAAACTAAATATCACTCTGTGAACTAAATAAAAAATAGTCAAAAACAACATAACGTTAATTATGTAAATATTAAATATTTAGCACAGATAGGATTTAAATATAATTACTAGATCATGTCAAATCTTTTTTCACGTTCCTGTCAATCCAAACAAACATGCAGTCAGTTTCTAGAGCAGTGTTTCTCAACCCTGGTCCTCAGCGCCCCCCTGTCCTGCATGTCTTAGGTATTTCCCTTCTGCCACACACCTGAATTGTATCTCTGGGTGATTAACAGGCTTCTGCACCACTTGATGGTCATGCAATCATTTGAATCAGCTGTTCTGGAATAGAGGTACATCTAAAACATGCAGAGCAGGGGCATTGAGGACCAGGGTTGAGAAACACTGTTCTAGAGTTTCTGACTCAGAACCTTTCATTCAGTGAAATGGACCTTACCAAGCTCCGCCCAGAAACGCCCCTCGAAAGTCCCACGTGACTTCATGTCTCACATTAACAGCCTGGCAGAGCTAATAGCTTCTATGGAGGAAGGTGGGAGGTTCCGTCTGAGCAGGTGGAATCTAAGTAGCTGATTGATGGTTAAAAAGTTGAAATCAAGAACTGAAAAAGGAGAAGATGAAGATAAAGAGTTAAGAATACCTCGGACTTCTGGAAGTCGGCGTCGGGGGAATGTTCAAGACTCTATCGGGAAATCCCGAGGACTGGTGAACGAACTTTGGACGAAGACTACGGCGGGTAGACACAGCTGTGCTGTGAGTGGACCAGAGTGGGGAAATGGTGAAAGAGACGGGAGTTCTGAAACATCGAATAGTGAAAGGATGAGTTCAAAAAGAGGAAATTCTTCAGCAACGGCAGGTGGAGAAAAGAAGGGAAGAGTAGTGAAAAGCTGGGATGAGTCTGAAGAGGAAATGGAGAGGTAAGTGAGAGAGTTCAAAGTGATTGTTAGAGTTAATGAGGAGATCAGTCCAGTTAAACTTTCTATGAGAGGCTCCAAGGGACAAAACCTACAAACTCTCTTTCACTGTGCGGTTTATGTTTGATTCATGTTTCTCTCCTGCGGCTTTAAAAATGTAAAACTTTGTGTTGATTTGCTAAAGGAAATCATATATCTGAAAATAAATTAATATGTGGGTAAAAAAATTCTGTAAACCACAAATGTTCTACCTTTATCAAAATTGCTGACATTTGACATGCAAAAAATCTTTCGGATTACATAAGCAATAATTCTTTCACTTCAGGATGACCAATTTTAACTGAGGTTGTACGTATGTGCTTTACAGGATTTTTTTGCCTACACAATATATCAAAAAAATTTCAGATACATAATGTCGTTTTGCAAATAAATTAACACAAAGTTTTAGCCTCTTATAGCCGCCGGAGAGAAACTTGACGTGTGAATCAAATATTAACCGGAAATCCACTTTTATTTTGAAAAGAGAGCGCCATAACTTGTGCTGTCGCGCACATTAAAATCAAGTGCAGGCTGGCTTTACTGCCATTTCCGAAGTGGCGGCTAGCTTTTTCCCACTGATAGATGGGGTTTCTGATGCTGGCTGTCGGCTTCAAAACTCTTCTGATATTGCTGACATTACTGTAGGAGCGCTAACGATGTCATTCTGTGAGTCGCTGCCGCTCAGCTATTTTCCTGTCCGCGAAAACCCGCCTACTCTGCCTGGGGTCCAATCAGAAACTGAAATTTTAAGTTAACTTCCGTTGCAATCAAACGATAGTGAATCAAAGAGAGTTTGATAGTGAATGAAAGAGAGTTTGTAGGTTTTGTCCCTTGGGGCCTCTCATAACTTTCCACGATTCTGAAGAATCAAGTGGGGGATATCACTAATGCAAAAGTACTAAGAGATGGAAACTTAATGGTAAGTTGTAATACAGAGGAACAAAAAGACAGAGCATGTAGGATGAGAGAAATGGGAAAATATAGAGTGTGGTACCAGAAGGAAGTAAATGGAGGAAGGGAGTGATTTGGGGGATCCCAGTGGAGGTGTCAGATGAGGAGAGCAAATCAAATCTCAAAGGAGGAAAAATAAAAAATGTAAGAAGGCTTCAGACCTTTAAAAATGGAGGAAAAAACCAACAGTGAAAGTATCCTGATAGAGTTTGATGAAGAAAAACTCCCAGAAAAAGTCTATTTAGGATATTTGTCCTACAATGTAAGAGAGTATGTCCCACGACCAATTAGATGTTTTAAATGTCAAATAGTTTTGGATGGATTATAAACGATGAGATAAGTAAGATGGGAATAAATCATTATTTAATTAGTCCTGTGGTGAGTATTCCCGATACTCCATCTTGGTTAAGTGGAAAACCTGAATTTGATTTAAGCTTATTGGAAAAAGGCAGACAAATAGAAAAAAAGAGGTGGAAAGGTATATAAATAAAGAACATGACGCCTATTGTTCTTGCAAGGCTGGATAAGTCGGACATTCATGGTTTTGAGGGTTCGAATGTGCCTAGGACTTTCACATGGTCCTTGGTTTTTTTAATTAATAAATCTGAAACGTTACTTGATTTTATACTTTAATCTACTTTATTTAAACCAGTAGTTCCCTAGTCTGGTCCTCATGTACCCCTCCACTGCATGTTTTAAGTGTCCTGCTTGCAAACAGCTTACTTAAATGATTAAAAGGCTTCTGCAGCACTTGTTGGGAACCACTGGTTTAGACTGTTATTTCTCTCTTTTTCTTCTGTGGCATGTTGGCCTTTTCCTTTGGTACAAATATGGATTATCCAGTCCGATCAACCAGAAGTTCCAGGAAATTCTTTGAGATAACAAAGAAATGACTGTGTATATATCTGTACCAATTTTTTTTATTTCTTATTTTTTAAGGAGACCCGGTGTGACTACAGAGGTTTTCCTGGATGGGAGGCAGTTGACAGCTTGGCAGAGAACCTTTTGAGCCCCAACAGAACAATAACTGCATTGTCAACAACAGAGGTAGAAAATGTCTTGCAGCTGTATTCTAACCTGCATGCTATGGACAAGCAGCCCCCCAAATACACCTTAAAAAACAAGAAGAGCACGTTACCAGGACCATGGAGGGCTTCCCGGAAACAAAGTGGCTCTGCACCTGGTCAGCAAGCAGCTGAAAGGTAACCTGTCTGATATTTGACACAATGGATAACTTGTTTGCATATTCACTCATGGAAGCCAAATACATTTTTTTTTTTTCTCAGCGTTGTAAAGTTTTAAGCTTAGGAGATTAATGTGGGTTTGCTGAGCTCATCAAAATGAGAAGTACTTTTCTACTGCACTTCATTGCTGCTCCAATCAAATCAGTGTTGATGAACTTTAGTGTTTTTCTACTATTTCAATGACCCGTTTGTCACACAGACTCTTCATGGCCAGGCTGCCCAGAAACCTGTGACTCAGAGTGTCTGAGTGCATTTGCCTTAAGCTGTTGAAAGAATATCGGCAAGCAAGAAACCGGCCAAAAGACACCAAGGGGAAGGTTTTACCCATCCCGCAGTCTATTGTTCAAACATACTGCCACATTAAACAACTGCTTGAGGACCCCCAGCCCATACAGGACGAGACCAACTTGTTGTTAGTCACCATCAACAATACCACTGTGTGTGCTTGGTAAGAAGTCCTTTATTTTCAACAGATATTGCACTTTAAAGATGGCTTGACTTTGAAAGGAAACAATTTCTGTTTTTATCTTTCAGGCTACATGAGCGGCAGAAGAGAACAGACAGGGACTCTCTTCTCCAAGGTGTGAAACTTCCTCCGAAGGTGTCCGTGGCTGACGCCTCCTTCCCAGAAGCGAGACGGCTCCCCTCCATTCCTGTGGAACACGGACATAAAAGCATGGAGTTTAAGGAACCTGAAAACAGTGAAGGCGAGGCACTGATCAGTCAACGGGTTGGTGGAAAAGCTGGCTTCACACAGCATTATCCTCCATCATACCAGGAAGGACACTTTTCACAGGCCCCAGTTCCTGCCAGCTTCTTGTATCCACAGACTGATCAGCCACCATCATCTGCTTGGTCCCACTGTGAGCAGAACCAGGTGCCACAAGCGCCATCCACTTCTTTGGGTTTCTGCTACGGTCCACCAGCTCCAGTTTTGACCTCATTTGGACAAGGACAATTCCTACCCAAACAACAGTCAAAAACATAACGTTAATTATGTAAATATTAAATATTTAGCACAGATAGGATTTAAATATAATTACTAGATCATGTCAAATCTTTTTTCACGTTCCTGTCGATCCAAACAAACATGCAGTCAGTTTCTAGAGTTTCTGACTCAGAACACGTAACCATCATGCGCCTGGCGGTCCTCCGTGCCGCCAGGCCTACTGTGCCTGATAGGTATTTTCCTAGAACCTACATAAAAGAACCACAGACAACGTATATGAATTTATGACTAAACTTCTGCAAGCAAAAGGAGAAGACTCTGTCAACTGCTTCTCAGAGCTGTTCACAGAGCGTTCTGCTTCTCTTTGGATACAGCTTGTCTTTTATTCTCAAACTTCAAAGAGGGAGGATAGGCAAGATAGACAGCAGAGGAAAAACAGCAAAGGTCGTAAAACATTTTACCTAAACAAAGCAAAGGTCGTAAAACAATTTAACATCTGGCCCCTGATCTGAGCCCGGTTCAAATCTCGGTCAAACTGTTTCACATGAAGATAACAGGCAGCTGTGACTTCCAGGTCAGTTCACACATACAGTTTAAACAAGAGAACACTTTAACCTGAATATGAACTAAAGTAATGACAAAATGATAATACCAAAAAATCTCTAACAATGCCATTGCTGATCACCTAGGACATCGACACACTTGAGGTCCATTACATTGAATAAAATGCCTCTTAATTTCTTCACGAACATCGCTAAGCAGCACACTGGGCAACTCGGAGTGGAACTTGGAGGAGAGGTGGATGTCAAGTCGGGATGCGGCATAGCTGCACCCCTCTACGGGACAGGGCTGTCCCCTGATGTTAACGCGCCCTGACCCGTAGTTGACTAGGATCCTCTCCTCCAAGTTCTCAACACCATGGTCCGTTTTTAGATGGCGAGCCAGTTTTGTTGTTCGGTGATGGCAGATGGGGCATCTATATGGAGACATTCTTGAAAAAGAATTTGATCAATCAATGACAAATGAAATCAATTTTTAATTGACAGAATTGTTTAATGTAGCCATTCTTTTACAGCAGCTGGATCAGGTTCTATTATCCCCTGTGCAGATATACTTCAAATATTTCACAGAAGTCTGAAAGAATTTGCATTTAGAAGGGGACAGTTTGAGACGAAAATTAGCAATGCGTTGGAGGACCCTCATTAACCCTTTTTGTGAGTATATTTGTGGTGCTGCGACTCTATTCTGCTGTCTGTGTCTGAGGAACTCCTGTCTCCCACCCCTCTACAGGACAGGGCTGTCCCCTGATGTTTACTCGCCCTGACCCGTAGTTGACGAGGATCCGCCTCTCCTCCAAGTTCTCAACACCATGAGCCGTTTTCAGATGGCGAGCCAGTTTGCAGGTTAGGCGTTGGCAGATGGGGCATCTTGGAGACATTCTTGTACAGCAGCTGGATCAGGTTCTATTATCCCCTGTGCAGATATACTTCAAATACTTCACAGAAGTCTGAAAGAATTTGCATTTAGAAGGGGACAGTTTGAGACCAAAATTAGCAATGCGTTGGAGGACCCTCATTAACCTCACCTCATGTTCTTCAACCCAGCTTGAAAATATGATATCATCTAAGAAGGCAACAACCTCCAACAATTTTTAATTGTTATCAACAAACATACTGTAAGTATTTGTTAAGCATAACAGTTATGTGTCACATCCAGGGTAGCTTGCTACCAAGTGAGCAGCTGGCGGGCTACCCTGGATGTGCTAGCCAGTCCACTTGGTAGCAAGCTATCGTGGAGCAAACGTTTGTTTCCACAGTTACAAATTCGAAGGTTTTCTGCTTTCAAAGTTACATTAACTCACCCATTGAATGGTTGAGGAAGGGGAAGAGTGAGGCCGATCCCAGAGTCGTGAGTTCGATCCTACCAGTCGCCATACTATGTTTTAGTGAAAAGATTTCGCACAATCAATGTTTAAGTGTTATGAAGTAATGACTGTTTGTTTGTGTTTTTGTATCTTGAACATTTTAAATGCTTTTTTGTACAGATGGTGTAGTACTGTAAAGTAAAACACAACACTTTGTAATAAAAGGCTTTCGTTTTAAAACTGATGAATTCCTTAATTTTTTTTATTCTACCAATATAGTCAAATTGATGTTAAATTATACTGTATGCTATATACAGTATATTTTAATGTCCGTAATCATACCCAGTGCTTATTTTCATTTTTCACAGCTAAACAATGACTGAAACTAAAATATTCTTTCAAGTGTCTTTCCTTAAGTACTTTTTGAGTGAAGTGAATATTTTTTTTCTAGTGTATGCTTAAAATTATTACCAATAATTCAGAATTGGAAGCAGCTAACATTTACTCACAGTAAAAGACCATAGACCTCATCGATTTCAAAGAACCAAATATTTATTCATCAACAATTAAGACGGTGAATTAAACATTTTTAGTTAGTCCAAAAACATTGTAGCATTTGGATGCAACACATTTCCATTGAAGTCTCCCATTTCTTTCTTAAACCAAGAAATGTGTGGTTTGCTGAAGGACTTGAAACCTTTTACACTATGGTTTGTTGAATTACTTGGTGTACACAATGACATCAATCAACCTAAAACAAAATAAATATCACTCTGTGAACTAAATAAAAACTATATGAAACAGTTTGTGAAGTTATTTAAAGTAAAGAAAACATTTATTTTTTTCTTTTTAATTTGTTCCAGTCACTGCTGGAACAAATTCAGCTCACTGGGAGGTGAAAGTGAGACTTTCATTAGAGGGACAGTAAATTTGCCCCCTATATTGGCTGTGTCCTGTTTCAGCTATTCTAAACTGCCCGCATTTTTTGCATGTGTTGTGCAAAACTTTGCGCGTCAGTTTTCGAGGTTCTCTACCAGGTTGAGCAGGGGCCACAGCAGAGTCCAGAGCAGGGGCCACAGCAGAGTCCAGAGCAGGGGCCACAGCATAAGCATGTGGAGGAGGGGTGGAGAGGCTCCACAAACTCTGTTGCTGTTGGGTAGTGAGGATAACGGATCCCTGTGGTGCCACTGGAGTAATTGCCACTAGCTGAGGCCTTTTGGGTGGGGCAGGGAGAAGCTGCCGCTGTCCTGATGGATTTGTCCCATCAGTGAATTGTAGCTTTTTTTTATTTTGACTGCCCCACAGTGTTGGATGGTAGCCTGTACGAATGCAGTGGCCCTGAATGTGGTACGCCGTAATGCGGACGTATATTTGCAGGCAGAAGTGGGTCAGCAGCAACAGAAAAGCGGCTGGGAAGGTTTAACCCTTGAAGTACCACAGCGGTTTCTTGCCTTTTGACCCTTCTGTTATGCCACTGAACCAGGGTGGTGTAGCTCACATCCACTAGCTGCAGGTTTGTCTGCCCCATCACGGCTCCATTTGCCAGAACGAGCTGCCTGATCTTCCTTTACTCTTGAAGGATTAAATCCCACCTGGAGACTGTGCCTGCCCCTCTTTTCTTTGGACTACGACGGATATTGCACAGCTGGACAAAGATGGTCTCCACCAGGCGGCAGCAGTCTGGCCATTGGGCAGATGGGGCTGGAGTGGTTAAAGCATGCCTCTTCACACTCTCAACCCCAGGAGTAAATTCCTGCCTCTTCTTGGGGGACCTAAACCTCCCAATGTTCAATTTCTCTTGATGCCTTGCAGCAAATACCACCCTCTGTTCATCAAACTCCAGCAGGTTCTGCCACAGAGCAACAATGCAGCTCACCTAAACAGGAAAATAAAACAATTATGCATGAGGACACAGCAATATGCAAGTGAGGTGAAAGGTGTGTGCATGTCTGCAGCAAGCAACAACGCATGTGACTCACCTCCTGGTTGGTCAGCACCAGTGAGGTTTTGCTCCTTAGCTCCACCAGATACTCAGCCAAGCTGTCAACTTTGTCCAGGCCTGGTACACCGACCTCATCTAAACCCTGAGAAAACAACAAAAGATTTTGAAGTTATATTTTATTTTTCTTCAATTCTACAGCTTACTAAGAATGCCCACCTCTGACAGGCTAGGTTCTGTCGGTTTTATCCTCGGGGAGTGCTGCCCTCGGAAAATAACGCGTTAGCCAATCTGTGACTTACTCGAGAAACACAAAAGGGTTGAGAGGGTCCACCATAGGAAAAAAAAGAGATGAAAAATGAGATAAGGTTGATCGCGATCTGTTCCTCTAAAGAGTAATAAGTGAAGTAATAAGTGAAATATGAGAAAAAAGAGAACATAGGAGCTGGAAAGCGTGGATCCATTTCTGTGTGTCTGTCAGGTGTGTGTGTGTCTGTCAGCTGTGTGTGTAAGCTTCTGCCGCTGAGCAGACCTTATGTGTTTAAATGTACTCTTTTCTGTTTATTGCAATGTGTTTTAAAACCATGGTCAACATTGGGAGATTATAATCTGTGGGAGGTTTTTGATTTTGTCTCCTGTGTTTGGTTTCTTTGCCGCCGTGCGAGCGAAACTGCAATAAAAAGAAAAAGAGAAAAGAGAGAAGAGGTGATTTCTGAGTCTAAATTTTGAGCCTAAACAGATATGATCCAAAGTGGGACACCAGGACATGGATTACGCTCAGTGAGCAAATAGAAGCACTAATAACTTATTTGGCAGAGCATGATGAATATCAAAATAAGAGAAAAACAAAAAAGGATAGAATACCTGGTGCAGAAGAAAGGAGGCGACTTGTTAAACAGACGGCCTTTGGGAAAATACCGGCTGGAAGGAATAAATGACGCTAAGGGAAAACTGGTTGAAACTAAAATAATCCTGCACAATTCACTATTTTCACATGTGGTAAAATTAACTGTATGAAAGATGAATTAAATTACATAACAAGCAAAATTATAAACAAAATAAAGTGACATCTAATGTGTTGAAGTTTTTGAGATTCGGCTTAGCTGTAGACAGGTTTAAATTTAAACTTAATGAAACTTGAAAAATTGAGATTTATAGCAGACTTGAACTTTATCATGGATTAATCAATATTTTTCTCTCTTATTATCAAAAACAAGATTTCTTTTCATTTGAAACTTGATCACCTTAAAATATCTAAAGAAGGAACAGAATTGGTAAATAAATATGAGTATGTGTTTGATTCAAAGGGTGATTATGAAACAGCTCTAGATTCAATTATGGCTCATTACATTGGTTACAACATATTCTTGTCTGAAAGACAATTAATGATTATAGATCTAGATAATTCAGTTACCTTACTTCAAAGTGGGAAATAATATGTTCGAAAAGGAGTAATCACATTTCAGCTTTGGTTTAAATCCAGACAGCATTTATTACGAGACTTTTCATTTAGTTTGACATGTTTTATTTTCTTTTCATTTTTATTGATATTGTTGTTTTTATTTTCTAATAACAAAACTAACTAACTAACTAACTAACTAACTAACTAACTAACTAACTGCTGCTTTCGAAACACATGCTTGTCTTGGTAGAAAGGCACAAATTGGACATGATGAAACGTTTAAAGTGGATATGATTGATTATGTAAAAACAAACTGATTGGACAACAACTGGCTCACAGCACTTTGTGCCTTAAATTTTGATTGAATTGATGCATAAATTCAAGTCCAACAGAACATTTGATTTGAAACGTAATGACATCTTACAGTACTGCACAATATTTGTCTACATTTTTTTTTATCCTCTGCCACAAAAGAAAAATCTGATCAATTTTTCTTTTGTCAGTTCAGAATAAACATTGACACGGCCTTTTAGGAAAGCAATCCAAATTCTGATCTGAACTCTTTAAAATAATAAAACTTTTGGCCTTTGCAGTACAGTTTCAGTTGGACATTTTAGAAATATGTACAGAAAAAGAATCTCTGAAAAATATTTCTGAGGACAATAGAAATGTTGTCAGAAATGTTTGTTTTCTATTTACATAAGAAAATAAAAAGGGGGAAATGGTAAAAGATAAACATAAAACATTTCTGATAAAACTTTACATTTAAAACATCTGATAGTCTACTTTCAATTCCAGATAGATGATTTGGAAAACTTGTGAAATCCTGTAAAATTTTAGTTTTGGAGAAAAGTAAATGCAAAATCGCTTTCAAATATTTAAATTATGTCAACAGGGGGTGGAGAAGAAAGAGACTCTTATTACTATTCGGTTTAAAGATATGGTTAATTATGAATGTATTCATTTAATATTGTTATATTGTGAGTTCATTTAATGAGCTCTTATACTGGGCCTTCCTGCATGACTGAAATACAGAGTTATAGAGAAGCTCTTACTAAATTAACAATTGGTTATATAAAATTGAATAGCTTCAATCAATATCTATGCCATGTTTATTTTCAGACTGATGAGTTTCCTGCATCTATTGAGGAATTCAAAGGTGCTAAACTCATGAATTAAGAGACAATACACAAAACTCCATTCTCTCCGGCTCACTGACAACCAGGAAGACATTTAATGCACATCTGCGGAATCACATATTACATTTTCATCATCTCATTTCATCGTCTCAGAATCCAAAATGTCTTGTCTTCTGCTTCTGGCTTCGAGCATTTATACCGCTTTCAGTCTGCTGTTGTGTATTGGAAACCATCTGACCAATGGCATTCTGAATCTTGCTTCTGGCTCTGTTTTACATTGAGTGTGTGTTGGAAGTTCCGAGAATTCTGGGCTGACCTCGTGGAAGTTAAATCTGCTCCCTCAGAGGACCATTAGTCAGATTGTTAGTTCTTATCTGTCCAAACAGAGACTCTGGCTGAGTCCCTTGCCTGCCAGGAATGTCTCGTACAACACCTTATTTGGTGTTGAACCAGCACAACATAACACATTCCTTTTCAGTAAAACATATCTTAATGTGAATTAACACAACTTTTAACTATTAACATAATTATATTCCTCAACATTCCCCCCTAAAATAAGTACACTTATTTTCTAGTTAATTCGTATGGCATTGCTCTCCCATGGTCATAGGTTTCATTGATATAGGATCGAAAAAACCCTTCATGACAATCCTTTCATCCGAGGGAAAAATTATCCTATGGCCCTCTAGGCAACCACCCTCAGGCACCAATGAAATCAATGACCATGGTACCCACAATAATTTCTGCTCAAACACCATCATAGGACAATCGGCTTGGTTTGAACCAAGTAGTAGTAAAGCTTGACTTCTCAGCAGCGATGTGGTGCAGCGTTGTGTAGTACAGTTCCTGTCCTCGGTCGCAGATGCAAATTGTTGTTCCGGTTTGATGTTTCCTTGATTTTATTACTCTGCCTTCTAACTGTCCCGGTTCAGGGCTCCAACAAATTCCCATGTCCATGAGTCTCTGAGTCCAACACACATAGGGTCCCTGAACCGCCAGTCACTCTGGTTGCCCTGAGAAGACAGGAAAACTGAGCAGTATCTTATAGTACAACATGTTCCAATTAAAGGTCTTCATTGCTTGCATGGAGAAATCCTTGATGCTCCTTATTGGATTCTAAAGTCCTATTAATAACTCACATGTGACCTGCGCATGATGACCTTCCATATACATTTCATTTAACATATTGTCCAAGTCATATTATTACCACCTCAACATTCCTCCCCACCATCACTCAGCGAAAGTTCATCATAAATCAGAATTGGACAACCTGTGACAATACAATAAGGGAATTTGATAAAAAGAAAACAGTTCACACAATATCCAATGTGGTTGAACCGAATCATGTCACTACAGAATCAAATTATCCATCTAGATGCATAATAATGACATCACCTTTGCAACCTAACGGTGTCAGTTCCCCCAGTTATCACAATCCGCTTGTCCTCTGTCCCATGGTTGTCCAGGAACCACGACTCCATCGAGAAGTAAAATAACAAAAGAAAAATATAAACACATCAATAAAAAAACCTTTCAAAACAACGTCACAGTAACAATCACAACCTTACGGAACATTTCATGAAGGATGTAACAATTATGAATTATCAATTCTCAACTCAAAGGATATTGTTGCTTCAACTCACTCAGCCAGTACCCAGATTCAGCCATTGTCCTTGGCAAACAGCCCTACTCTGATTGCAGTTCCTGAAACATAGTTCTGATGGGAACATACATCAAATGGGATTGAATTATGTATGGGATTATTTAAATTTATTGATCAGGGTTTTCATGCAAGAGAAAGAACAAGGAAAGAAGCAAAGGTAAACAGCGATAGAATCAGAAACCCCCTTATCCTCTGGAAGACCTCCATCTTCTCTCAAAGGATATAGAAACATTTAAGTTGTTTGTATGTATGTAGAAGCATAGTTTGTTCAGATATGCTGGGTACCTTTAGTTCAATCCAGCGCTGTGAAGCTTAACTATTCACATTATCACATGAGCCATCTCTACCACACAGTGCTTATGTAATGGCTAGGTATAAATTGTGAAAATACCCCCCATGACCATAACTACCCAACTATGGAAAAGGAAATTATCAATTGAAGTGTCCAAATCAATATCCATCAACTATTTAGTTTATTTTTAGTGCCACAACTGTCAATTATTGATAGTTCTCAATTTAGTTTTACAAATGTGATGAAACTTTTCCCTGTACATCTTATAACATAACTGTCATAAAATCTCTTCTCCTGATTCCACCTTCAATTCAACACTATGCTACTCATTTAGAATATAATATGTCCATTTATTTATTAAAGGCCATATAAGGAATTTGTCCTAAAAGTTGTACTTCAGCCTGTCAGCAGTTCGTTTCCTATTTGATCGCATACAGGTCTTATGTCAAACCCATTGATTTAAATTTAACTGGTTTGTGATTTGGAATTAAATAAGATTGTTGCAGTTTTATTCTACATTTGACTCTTTTACATAGTCTCTAACTTCAGTTGTCATGGTAGTTTTTATGCCATAGGTAAAAGAAGCTTTGACTTAAGTTTACTTCTTAAATTTTCAACCTAGTCTCTCAGCAAGCTTGTTGAATTTCGTTCCTCTGTGAAATGTTTTGCCTCCCCAGCTTAGAAAATGTTAACCCTTCTTAAACTCTCTGGATTTGCTTTTGTGCTGAAAAGGTGCTTGTGAATTAAAATTACATTACCTTGAGAACTTTAAATTAATTCCACTAGAGTAATCTTACCTAATTGCCAACCCATTTATTAAAAATTCTTCTATCTGAAGAAGAACTGTCATAATATTAAATGTACACTGTGTGTCAGAAGTGACTCCAATGTTTGTTCGGTCCAATAGCATAGGTTCAATAGAAAGCTGTTATATTGAGTTTTAATGACCAAACATCAGGAGAGATCTGTTCTAGGTCCCTGCGGTTCTGATGACCTAAATCAAGAATTAACATTATCCATATTTCACTTTGTGTTTCATCATACCGTCTCTCCAGATTTCACTCCTCCTGTTCTGGAGATATTTAGGTGTCTTCCACCAGGAGAAGGCGGCTAGAATAGGACAGATTTACAGCTTCTGAAACACAGATCTAAAAGCAGAAACAATTAGTGCTTTTGATTAGACAAAGCATGCAATCAAACCCTGGTCCTGTCTTTACTTTGCTATACTAAGGCTGAACCTGTTGTCCTGGTCGGAATATGAAACATTTCTTCTCCCATAATGTAATGCTGACAAAATGTTTGTAATTGACAAATATAGCAAAATCAGATTGATGCCAGATACAACTTATTCATAGTGAAAGAAACAAATTTATGACCAATCAAACAGAAACCCTTGATATTTTAACCTTAGAGTAAAATTTCAAGTTCTCTACATGAGTTCAAATAAAAATACAGAGAGAAAAATGAACTGAAGTGTACATTCTGTCTGTTGATGAAAGGGTACAAATGAAACACCTACTGCAGAGTTCAAATAAAATTATGAATTTCCAAAACAATTTCTGATTTATGTGTCTCTTAGCATTGTTTTGAGTATGATGTTTATGTAGTATTGCCATATTGAAGACTGAATATAGCTGGGTTTCTACCAATTGTTTTGTCTCTAACATCAACTGTTTAATGTAAAAACCCTATTGAGACACAGTTCCTAGAATTAAATATATTTTGGTCTAACCTTTAACCTGCTGACCCCCCTTGAAAGTAATCCTGGCTCTAAGATAGGAACTTCAACCTTGTCAGGTTCACTTGAGCTTTTTTTTTTTATTATTATTATTATCTGACTCCTTTACTATCCAGTTGTTTCTTCATTCTTTTTCCTTCACTCCTAAAGGAACACTATCTGTCTCCTATTTAGCAGAGTATAGTGTTATAAATTATTTAGTCATGGGAGAACTCATGACCTCCAATTTTGACAGAATATGTCAGTTTAGTTTAGAACAATTTAGACAAAGTGTTAACCAGCAACCTTGGAACTAGAATTGGGAGAAAAATTATTAGAATAAAAATAGCATTTACGCCCACTTGTGAAATTGATTCAATTTCCTCTCAATTATTTTTGATTCATTTCTATTGTTGGAATGCTCAAAGTGATAATCTATTAAATTAACTTCAAGATTGCCAAATTAAGGTTAAGGAAGGTTCAGAGGGTATTAATGAAGACTTATGTAATTAATTGGTAATTTTATGATATTCCTGATGGACAGTCTGTTGGCCTGGGTTGTATGATGGTTCTTGAGCTGCTGCTCCTTCGTCCAAGGCTGTCGTCAACCAGTGGAGACCGTTTCCTGTGCTCAGCCGTTGTTGTTGCTGGCCTGAGCATCACTCCTTGAGCAGGCGTTGTGCCAGTGCTCCATGGTCCACGCAGGTTTCTGCTGTGGAGAGGAGTTTTGGTTCTCCGTGTTGACATGCTGTGAGGAGCCAATGTCACCAGTCAGCAGCTTTATAGGCACTTTTCCTCCAGTGCCAAAGTTGTCAAAGTTGCCATATGCAACTCTATCATGGCCAACAGTTCCATCTCTTAGTGATGAGTGAGTAATATTGTAACTATTTGAGTTGTTGTATTCCACCTGTGATCAATTAATTGTTTTATTAAATTTTATTCACTGCCACACTTAATTTTGATCAATTATAATTGTTGCTTTGTCCGTGTCTTAATGTTCCAAACTGCAGAGGTCCCCATAACAAAACAATTCACCCTCATATTAACTATAATTTAAAAGCAGTGAGTAGTTTATTACAGAAAGTCTTATTTTTCTATCCAGAATATGTTTTCCATAACCTATTATTAGCTATTATTGCACTGATTATGTTGGAGCTGAAATACCATCTAAGGAGTTGTTTTTGCGAAAGGATTCTCTAGTTCAAACTGACCTAACTCCCTTCCTTCCAATTGTGTACAAAGTGCACAGACGGACTCGGAAGGAATGCGGTCTCGACGGATAGCATCAACAAGTTGGTCTATTTGGTACTTCTGAGAAGGAGCAGATGACTAGGTCTGTTGAAATCATGAGGTCTTATGTCCCTATTTGGACTCGTATTAAAGGTCGGCCAACAACCACTGTAGAAAAACAAGCTGAGAGTCTGTTGGCAGAAACAGCACCCTTTCCCTATTGGTTGAAAAAGACTGCTGAATTTGAGACTTAGGAGAGATTTTTTGGTATGTAACATTTATGTGTTGAACTGACAAAACTGATTCCGTGGGGGTAATAAATCTCTTGGCAGTCTATGGCCTAGCAGCAAGAACTACGTCTCTCTGTATTAATTTCCTTACTTATATATTTGAGAGTAGCCACCCTTCAATTCCTCAATAATTCACTGTGTTTCCTGTGTATATTAATGAGTAATGGTAATCATGAGCAACAAATTCCTAATAGTGTATGCTGTTCCATTAACTAATTTCTACGTAATCAACAGTCATTTGCCAGTTAGTTGTTTTAAATTGTTGATTGTATTTCTTATAATTAAGAATCTATATTCCGATTCACTCAAACTGAATGGGTAGGTGAGGGCCCTGTTTTTCTTTGGATCGCCCGTGATGCAGCTGGAGCTAAGCCCCCCTTCTTGCTTTCTCTGCTTTTCTCTCTCTGCCTGAGCTGCGTCCTGTGTGCAGCTGCTGGCCTGTTGCCTCGTGTGACGTAGAGGCGCAGAGACTGAAACACAATTCATAAGTCACATTACACTTTCACATGACAATTAACTCAACATAACAAACACTTTCGACTCATCCAAAATGCGAAAATATAAATGTACACATTTGGGTCTCATGATCATAAATCTTAAAAATAAAATAATTCTCTTTGCTCAATATACAGCTCAATATTCAGCATTTTTCACAGCTCAATATACAGCATCTTTCACATTCCGTACGCTTTATGCCCATTTTTCCCCAAAACCTTGATAATAATTATTGAAGTAGGAAACAATTTAGATCCACACATTTGACTCTGTCGACCCAGTACTCATACAGGTTTGAAATGATCAATTGCAGAATCTTAAAGGTGTCCTGCCAACCTGCTCTACAGTCCGGACTTTTGAGTACTGCGAAATCAGGCCTGTGTGGATGACTAAAGGCCTTGAAACATATTTAAAATTGTAGTTTCATGTGGATCCGTCAAAGTGAAATTGAAATTGTACCTCAGCAATATAACCAACTATACAGGTTTGTACAGATATTTGTAAGTGTATTTGTATTTGTATTTGTAAGTGTGTACTTATGACAACAAATCAACACTTAGACAGACGACATGGAAACAATATCATAAATAATCTCGCTCACACTCATCCCACTGCTTCGCACATATAATCATGGTCGTGGCAGGGTGTGTGTGTGTGTGTGTGTGTGTGTGTAAGGTTATGGCACACGCTCCAGCAAGAGAGCGAGCAAAAATTCCAATCGTCGGCTGCTCTCAGGCTGCCTTATTTTTATTCCTGAGATGGAGACAGAGCGAGGCAGTGCATTTCTGTCTTAGTTTGTATATGCGTTGCCTGTCCTAATTATGCTCTGCTTAAGTTTAACCCTTCATGGAGATAGTTGAGTCTCACAACCCGCTATTCATGCAGCCAAGCCAAAGCATGCACATGTCTACCATATTCATGCATCACACACTAACTGCAGGCGATCACACACTCAAACTTGTTCTGCTGATATATGTCAAGCGAAGCTCTTAGTGCTTAGAGTCAAAACATGCAAACATCATATGCAGCCACATTTCATCAAACACTCATCCAGACATACATATTTTCATACATATATTCAATATACACCCATCGCACACACATCCACATCATTCACATAGGCCTAATCTCACACACATCCACATAATTTAGTCTCATGGAAGTTTAGTTCATTCCCTAATTTGTGTATGTACATTATTGAAAATTTTTCTTCTTTTTGAACAATTGATTAAATCATTACTTCAAGTTTTGTTTATTTGAGTTAACTCAGAGATCTCAGATTTCACTGCAGCTTAGGCCATTTATTCATTTATTTATTTATTTTTATTTCTCCCTGCCTTCCATTCTTCCCCGGGGAATTAGTTAATATGAGCTCAATTTGTTAGCATGCTCGTTTATGAAAGGTATATAAATGTAGTTTGCTTGTGATCCAGCCACTGTCCAAGTTTTGTGTGCACACATTTAATTAGATTAGAACTTAAGTTAGCTAACAGAAATACTTTAACTCCTCACCAAAATCTCAAACAAAAATTAAAGAACAATCACTGCAGTTTAACTCACAAAATAATCTGTAAAAACTCTATTTTATTCACTTGAACTTCTCATTTTTCATTTTTCAACTTCAGGCCTACTCATTCTTACATGGAGGATTTTACAGCTTCTCTTCCACCAAACGGCTTTTGCTCTGTCATGAATGGAAAATAGGCTTTTTGGTCACTCCATGGAGGGAAAAAACACACGCTCCTCCGCTACGGAAAACTCACCGTCTCTCTCTCCCGAGAGACACGATGGCTTTCACACAGCAGAATAAACGTCCCTCCTGGCCTCTTATTATTTCTATAGCGCTTTTCACAGAGATCCCAATCTCTCTTCGCAGATTCAGCTGGCTTAGTATTAACTCACGGCCTCTTGCCGTACTTTTGAACTCATGGCTTCTTGCCATACTATTAACTCACGGCCTCCTGCCGTATCTAACAAATCGTGATATATTATTAATTAGTCAGCTCGCGAAAGTGCCTGCTCAGAAGAGCTACACCAGGCTTGCTGATATGTGGTAACTTATAACGTGGAATAAAATTCCTAAATGTTACCATCGCCAAACGGGCGGTGCCAGACTGACTAAGGTGCTTATTTTTTAGGTTGTCTGTGTTTCCAAAATGTACTAGATACCTATGAGTCTAACGTTTTGTGACAACCCCACCTTGCGCAAGGTTCTGTTTGTCAATGAGCAGGAAAGAACTTCATTTCTTTTTAGCTCTTCAAACTGGCAGCAGACAGGAAACCACTCTACAATTTAATAAGTAAGAGATAAGAGATAAATTCTCACCTCTTTTTGTGTCTGGGCCCGCGGTTCTGTTCTGCAGCCAGTCCGAAGAGTCACCTTCCATCCTCCTTAACTTGAATCAGTTCAATCGGCACGTCGGGGTCACCACTTTATGGAGGAATTCAAAGGTGCTAAACTCATGAATTAAGAGACGATACACAAAACTCCATTCTCTCCGGCTCACTGACAACCAGGAAGACATTTAATGCACATCTGCGGAATCACATATTACATTTTCATCATCTCATTTCATCGTCTCAGAATCCAAAATGTCTTGTCTTCTACTTCTGGCTTCGAGCATTTATACCGCTTTCAGTCTGCTGTTGTGTATTGGAAACCATCTGACCAATGGCATTCTGAATCTTGCTTCTGGCTCTGTTTTACATTGAGTGTGTGTTGGAAGTTCCGAGAATTCTGGGCCGACCTCGTGGAAGTTAAATCTGCTCCCTCAGGAGGACCATTAGTCAGATTGTTAGTTCTTATCTGTCCAAACAGAGACTCTGGCTGAGTCCCTTGCCTGCTAGGATGTCTCGTACAACACCTTATTTGGTGTTGAACCAGCACAACATAACACATTCCTTTTCAGTAAAACATATCTTAATGTGAATTAACACAACTTTTAACTATTAACATAATTATATTCCTCAACATTTACAGCACATTCATGGTCTACTGTCTTTGCACTCTGACCTCTGCTGTTTGACCCCCAGGATAAGTTTAACGGTACAAGTGAAGGCTCGATGCAGCAGGGTGTTAGAACCCTCTGCAGGTTACAGAAATATTTTGTTTGCCTGAATGATTATAACTGATTGTCCAACATCTGGCTAATGTGTTTTTCTCCTCCAGCATGACAACGATTGAAAAAGGATAAAAGTACGGTAAAAATTGTTAATTTCCTGATTTACAAAAGCACAACCAGCCACACTTCAAATACAAAAAAGGATCGTCTAAAATCTATTTGGCTCAAATTACAGTGGCTACAAATATGAGGACTAGTATCTCAAGTTTTGATTTAAGTTTATTTGAATCCATTTCAAATCTTAGGAAAAATACTCTTTTTTTTTCTTTTTTTGTTTTAACTATTCGAATGAGTTTCCAAAGTAATACTGAATATTCTGAATTGTATACATTAAAATTAACAATGATGTCATGTGTCAAATAGATTTCTACAAAATAGAGTTGTTTAAAACAGGGAATAAATTGTTTGCTTCTCTCTGGCTATAAATAAAAATAATCTTTTTAACCAAGTCATGCAGAAAGGTCTAACCTGAAAATTATATAATTTAATAAATCTAGTTGTATCAAATTTATCCCCAAAACTGCCAAAAACATTGATAATGAAAATACATTAAGAAATTGTATTCAAGCCTCAGTGCTACATGAAGCTCATTTTGAACCAATGCAAGTTAAAAACTATATACACTGCTCAAAAAAATAAAGGGAACACTTTAACATTTAAGTGAACACTGAAGTTCACTTAAACAATCTTGCACCGACCCCATCAGCAAAGTGGTCCAGTAGCCCGACTCCCCGGTTCGAGGTCCACATGCTGAAGAGTAGAGAACCCTTCATGTACAAAAAAAAAGTCTTGGAAAGGAAGGCACTTAGTTTACTTTGAGACTTTTTTGGCAGACAGCCGTATGCGACCACTGACGCCTGCTGGGACATTGCCGCGATTTCCACAGCACGAAATGACGCGGATGTGTCCCCACCACAGACCTGCTGGGAGAGGAATGCCACTTACCCAACACGACACAATGCTACCGGATTGTTGCCATTTTAAATGATAAGAGTTTTGATTTTGACACATTTTTTTATTTATAAATAAAGTGCAAAAAAAGGACATGGTAAGTACATGTATTAAAAAAAACACAAAAAGACTCAAAATACAAGTGCAAAAAAGGAAATGCAAGTACTTGTATGAAAAAATAAAACGCACACAAAGACTCGATGGACTATAATAAAGTGCAAAATATTAAAGAAAATAAGGTGCAAAAACGTAAAAAAAAAAAAAGACTTCAAACCTAATAAGTGGAATAGAAAAAAAAAGTGCAGGGGAAATTCACATGACAAAAAAAAACAAATGGTTACAAAAGCCACTCGTATAAAGTTCAAGGAAGTTCTACTTCCTTAAAATAGAACTTCAAGGTGCTCTTCCGCCTCCTGTCTACCGTCGTCGCTGACGCTGGACAAAAAAAGTTCTAACGGACTGCAGTCATCGGACAGGAGGAGGGGACATGAGTTTTGCGGCAGGTCCCTCCTGGACGGCGGGCTCTGGAGCAGAGGCAGGTCCCTCCTGGACCCATGGCTCTGTGGGTACCTCCCAGGGCTCCAAGCTCTCAGTCACCCTGGTGGTAGTTTCTGAACCACGTCTGGTATTGACTCGTTCCCTTCTGGTAGTCTGGCTGCCATTCTTCGCTGGGAGACGGCCGCCAACAGGGAGAGGCGGGTCCTGCGGGGACCATTCCCCAGCAGGACCCTCGGCTCCCTAATGGCTACCGTCTCCCAGCGCTCACGCCCGCTGGGATACCGCCTCCATCAGGGAGCGGCGGGTCCTGCCGGGACCATTCCCCAGCAGGACCCACCGCTCCCGGATGTCAGCCACTCAACCAGCGGGGAATGGCAGCCAGACTACCGGAAGGGAAGGAGTCAATACCAGAAGCAGGTCAGTCCTGCAGGAAAGGAGAACACAGGTAGGTCATTGAATGTGGTCATCGATTTTTACATACCTGCTCCAAGATTCTGATCCACTGCTTGAAGTTGTGGTTCAAGTCCTTCAGCTGCATAGTGGGCCAACTTGCATCCACAAGTCTCACCTGGGAGTGGGCTTTGAGGGGAGGTGGACCTCCAGGCGCATGATGGTTACGTGCCTCTTAACGTTTTGACAAACATCGCTTAGCAGCACACTGGGCAACTCTGAATGGAACTTGGAGAGGTGGACGTCAAGGCGAGATGCGGCATAGCCACACCCCTCTACGGGACAGGGCTGTCCCCTTATATTTATTCGCCCTGACCCGTAGTTTACTGGAATCCTCTCCCAAGTTCTTAACACGAATCTGTCAATGACAAATGAAATCAATTTTTAATTATCAACATACATACGGTAAGTATTTGTTAAGCATAACAGTTATGTGTCACATCCAGGGTAGCTTGCTACCAAGTGAGCAGCTGGCGGGCTAGCTGGCGCTAGCCAGCACGGTAGCGCCCATCTTCCAGCAGGGGCCGCTGCTGGGAGATGGGCGCTACCGTGCTGACTAGGCTCGCTCTACCAAGCTACCCTGAAGAAGACGGTTAAAATTTCCAAGACTTTCTGCTTACATTAACTGAGCAATTACATGGATAAGCATCTCACGGTTAAATAAAATTCAAAACTAATCGGCAAGTATCATATGGAACCGTGTAGAAACACCTGTTGGCTCCACCGTAGCTTGCTACCACGTGCGCAGCTAGCTAGCGTGTTTTCTGCTGTCAAAGTGATATTAACTCACCCATTGAATGGTAAAGTTGCACATTAAACCCGCTTCAATTCTAAACATCACATTTTACATTAAATAAAACTTACCCTGTTTGTGGGACCGCGTCTGTGTCTCTCCTGCTGTCTGTCTGCTCTGAGAAACTCCTGTTCCTCTCCCACCTGTTTTCAATTAACAGCTAATTTAATTGGACACAGGTGCGTGCCACGCAGGAAGTAGGAGGGACTTCACCTGCTCTCTCTCGGAGACTTCACAAGCTGAACGAACAGTAAGTGACGTGGCAAAAGCGGCCGAGTGCTTTAGAGCAGTGGTCCCCAACCTTTTTATTACCGCGGACCGGTCAAGACTTGGAAAATGTTGCTGCGGCCCAGGAGGGGGCGAACCGTCAGATAAGGCGGTGTTGGTGTTCCCGCTACAGCCTGAAAATACCCAATTTGGGTTGTCTTGGACATTTTATCGCAGCCTGTGGGGTTTTCCCTGACTGGGAACGAGAATACGACCTGCTGAATGTGACAGGTAGCCAGGGGCGGATCTAGAAAAATATTTATGGGGTGGCAAGATGGTGGCAGGGACTTTTTCAGGGGTGGCAGCATATATATATATATATATATATATATATATATATATATATATATACTGCTCAAAAAAATAAAGAGAACACTTCAGTGTTCACTTAAATGTTAAAGTGTTCCCTTTATTTTTTTGAGCAGTGTACATAGTTTTTAACTTGCATTGTTTCAAAATGAGCTTCATGTAGCACTGAGGCTTAAATACAATTTCTTAATGTATTATAATTAATTATTTTCACATCTTTTGTACTCCTGCTAATTGATATGCATATCAATTGACATGCATTGTGTCCAGAAAACCATTTTATCCCAACACAGGACAAGGAGAAATCTGTCACAAAAATATTAGTAGTGCCATCATTTGTTCTGATTAGAAAACTGATGTTTGATAAATTCTCCATGATACAAATCTATAAACAGTTTAGTTTCTGTTAGTTCTGTCAAGATGCAAGAAAGGGCGAATATCTACTTATATAGGTCAATGGTTTTATTTTAAATATGCTGTAGGAGCCGTAGTTTGACAACTGTTATAAATATCACCATGTTTTGAGAACACAGGGGATTAGCTCAGTTTTTGTCGCTTGTTTTTAGGAATTGCAGCGGCTGCAGTGGCGCCACAATAAAGGTACATACAATAAAGCTGATAAACAGGTGAAGAACCAAACAGAACCACTTCTGACTGTTCGCAAAGCCAAACATCCAATAAAAGTTCCACCAAGCCACTACTAAGGCACTGGGGTCATGATTCTAGACACGGGCAAAACAAGGTTCAATGTCCAAACTTATTGATTGTTCTTGGTGATTTATTTTCCTCTTTCACCAAACAATTACAGACATCAAACTTTCATTTGTTCTCATGCTACCGCTCTTAAAAACCATCAGCCCCAAACCCAAATGCCTGCTGGTCCTTCTCCAGGCTCCTGCACTTATCTATGTGGACTGACCCAGATTACTTCCTGTCTACATTTAGAAAATAAATAAGAAAATAATAAATAACATCAACAATTATCAACCTACAAATAAACTCTGTAAATAATACAAAAAATAGAAATTTAAGAATAAAGTAACAAAATTGAAATGGATAAAGAAATAAAGAAAAAATAGCTCCAACAACTTTTATTCTGCCTTTTCTCGCTCTGTGTCGCTTTACACGGACCCGTTGCCATGGCAACCGACAGACACCAGCTCAACGGGCACATAGAGCAGAGATTACCGATCAGGGGAATCAACACCAAAGAACAAACATTTCCCACACAAAAGAGTAGCAAAAACAATAAAACAGAGCATCCAGTCTGTTACACTATGCTGTCAGACTTAATGTCTATATTTGGATTATTAATAAGTTTTCGCCTGAGCACAGCGGCGGTTGATTAGCTGATTTAAACAGCTGCTCTACTGATGACGTGGTGGGCGGGTTGACCTGTTTTAGTACCAACGGAACCAAAACACACTGAACTGCGCAGCACATGTTAAGGTTATCAAAGTCAGTAGCAGGCTAACAGTTAGGCTAGCATAACTGACCCACTGCTCACTTGTTCAATCTTTTCTTTAAATTAAAAGTTTTCCTCACCTGTGAAATCTGAAGCCCTTATTACCATTATCTATGGCTGAATTAACTACTAAACATTGCGTCCATTGTTCTGATTCTTTGCGTGATTGTAGTATTTTCCTGACCACCAATATTCCTGACTCAATGGACAGCAATGGCGCATCATGTGTGACTTACGATAAATCACATAATGTCCAGTCCAGTAACATATACATCTATCAATGCTGCTGCCTCCCGCTCTGTCCTTCTCTCGCACTTCCCGCTACTTAGCAGTGGGTGTCAGGTTACATTGTGTTGCATTCAATGTTGTCGGGGAAAAAAGAGTTTCATGCGCTTAATGTCCGATTTATCATAACTATTTATTAAATTCATTGTCGCTAGCTGGGGTGGCAACAGGGGTGGCGAGGCTCTCGTTTGGGGTGGCAACTGCCACCCCTGTTGCCACCCGCTAGATCCGCCCCTGCAGGTAGCCAATCAGGAAGCGCGGTGACGTAAGAACAGAGGGGGATCCCTAACAGCGGACATATCGACATATCGCGCAACTGAGAGTCCGGTGGATATCGGAGATATGTGGAAATGTTTATTATTATATGTAAAGGTCCTTATTATATATGTTTATGTTTATTCAGTTAAAAATGTTAACTATGAAAAAACAGTCACCTCCAAATCATAGTGCATTATTAGAGCGGCTGCTCCCGTCGTCTTTTATCCACCGCCTTTTCTTTTTGTTACGTCTTTTATCTCTTAAAATGACTCAACAAACTGTCACTATTGCTTCTACATCGTCATCCGTGTTTGGTTATTCTAAATCCCCGTATGCTATGTTGGGAGTTTTGTGGATTTTCTTCTGGAATCGGGATGTTTGTGACTGGAATCGGTTCGTGTGGTGTGTTGCTCCTGCCATGTGGCTGGAGACAAGAACCGATCGAACCTATAGTATTTTTATCAGCTCTGTGGTCACAGAGGTTTGGAGAATCGGCCGACAATCATAGGCGTAGGAAGCGGGTGAGGGGGGGACGGGGGGGACATGTCCCCCGAAATATTGGAGAGAGACAGAGACACATTCGTCCCCCCCAATAATTTCACCGCAGTTGCGAAGAATTTTAAAATCTTCCACTCGCATGCTTTTATTTTGAAGGCGCACAACAGCGCATTCAGCAGAGCGCTTCCTCCCCCTCCCCCCTCTGAACGGCTCAGAGTAAAGGCAGCAGCAGACGGAGTCAGAAACTCCGTTTGAATGAAGTAAACTGTCTGTCAGGAATGTTGCCATGAATATCGCTCGTTTATAACATCTTGTTGTCAGTTTACTTTTATATATAGAACTAAATCTTTTTGGTTAAGCGGTTTTAATTCTGGAATAGTCACATGTTCAAAATGTTACTGCTTAAAAGTTAGCTAGTCTAGTCACAATGATTTAGAATGAGACTGAAACAGCAGCAAAATTAGCCTTTTTATTATTTAAAGTGAGCAACACCTGATCATACTCGACCACTTAACATGTATTTATATTGTATTATATTATATTATTTAGATATTTAGGAGAACAGCAGAGCTAGAATGATGTTGAAGAAAGGTGATGAAGCTCTGGCGAGGTCTTCATCTAGTTTATTGAAATATGTATTAACTGTTTTTAATTTTTAAATAAACTAAACTATTTTATTATGAGAGGAGCAGGTCAGGGAAGACATAGGAGAGCCAGGTGGAGTTTCAGAGTGTGAAGATATAAAAATTATATTAATTTCAATAAAACCAGAAAGGAGAACAGATGAAGACTGATGTCAGGTTGATTTCTTTCAATGTTTCAATTTTTGTTTTCATTATTTCCACACTATAAGGGTAATGGTTAGGAGACGATAAGAAAAGTGCTGGAGGAGAGGTTTAAAAATAAATTTGTGAAAATTTTTGCTACACAGTAAATAGAGTTGAGATGTATAATAATGTACATCTGAAAAGGAAGTTGTTTAAATTCTCATTCTGTATGATAAAACCATACTTTTTATATTTAGTTCACATTCTGACACTGTACATTACTGTAGTGTCTGTTGTAAATCCATGAATCCCTGCAGGAACATCAGGCTGCAGAGAGTCAGAGGGAGGCAGAGACAGAAACACGTATCCGTAGATATTTTAGTTAAATGTTTGCGGCTGAAAATGACAGGACCAAAAACATTTTGGTTTTTTGAATCAGTGCTTTTATGGATCATGTTTGGTAAGTTACTGAATGCAGAGCTGGAAAGTGAGACTGAGTTAACAGTGAGGAGCTAAAGGTCTGTTAGACGTGAAAAGTATCATTTTAATTTATTTTGTAGATCAAACTGTTGCACTGATGTAGAGAGATGTTCAAGAAGAACAAAACTTGTTTTTTAGATTTTATTTTTGTTGGTCAAACTGATGTATTGAGTTTAAAACTGTCGAGTCCTATTTTAGCTGTTTTCTACTTTGGTTTTAGAAAGAGGTAGAACCAGTTCAGTTACCAGTCAATTTATATCAATGCATTTTGACCAATAATCAAATGTCTTTTGACCAATAAGATATATCAGAATCCGGTAGCCTGTCTGTGCTACCAGAGTATTTATCTTTCTAGTTGTGAGGAACATTCTAGTGAGTGTTCATCCTGGAATGATGGTCATTAAACTATGCATAACTTTAATCCAATTATTGGATTGTAGAATATTTGTTACTGAAACAAGGGGTCAAATTAGAGTAACGCATTACTGATGTGATGATGGAATAATTGTTTGATATTTCAAATCTTTTTTCACGTTCCTGTCAATCCAAACAAACATGCAGTCAGTTTCTAGAGCAGTGTTTCTCAACCCTGGTCCTCAGCGCCCCCCTGTCCTGCATGTCTTAGGTATTTCCCTTCTGCCACACACCTGAATTGTATCTCTGGGTGATTAACAGGCTTCTGCACCACTTGATGGTCATGCAATCATTTGAATCAGCTGTTCTGGAATAGAGGCACATCTAAAACATGCAGAGCAGGGGCATTGAGGACCAGGGTTGAGAAACACTGTTCTAGAGTTTCTGACTCAGAACCTTTCATTCAGTGAAATGGACCTTACCAAGCTCCGCCCAGAAACGCCCCTCGAAAGTCCCACGTGACTTCATGTCTCACATTAACAGCCTCGCAGAGCTAATAGCTTCTATGGAGGAAGGTGGGAGGTTCCGTCTGAGCAGGTGGAATCTAAGTAGCTGATTGATGGTTAAAAAGTTGAAATCAAGAACTGAAAAAGGAGAAGATGAAGATAAAGAGTTAAGAATACCTCGGACTTCTGGAAGTCGGCGTCGGGGGAATGTTCAAGACTCTATCGGGAAATCCCGAGGACTGGTGAACGAACTTTGGACGAAGACTACGGCGGGTAGACACAGCTGTGCTGTGAGTGGACCAGAGTGGGGAAATGGTGAAAGAGACGGGAGTTCTGAAACATCGAATAGTGAAAGGATGAGTTCAAAAAGAGGAAATTCTTCAGCAACGGCAGGTGGAGAAAAGAAGGGAAGAGTAGTGAAAAGCTGGGATGAGTCTGAAGAGGAAATGGAGAGGTAAGTGAGAGAGTTCAAAGTGATTGTTAGAGTTAATGAGGAGATCAGTCCAGTTAAACTTTCTATGAGAGGCTCCAAGGGACAAAACCTACAAACTCTCTTTCACTGAGCGGTTTATGTTTGATTCATGTTTCTCTCCTGCGGCTTTAAAAATGTAAAACTTTGTGTTGATTTGCTAAAGGAAATCATATATCTGAAAATAAATTAATATGTGGGTAAAAAATTCTGTAAACCACAAATGTTCTACCTTTATCAAAATTGCTGACATTTGACATGCAAAAAATCTTTCGGATTACATAAGCAATAATTCTTTCACTTCAGGATGACGCAGGGACACCTATAAGACCAATTTTAACTGAGGTTGTACGTATGTGCTTTACAGGATTTTTTTGCCTACACAATATATAAAAAAATTTCAGATACATAATGTCGTTTTGCAAATAAATTAACACAAAGTTTTAGCCTCTTATAGCCGCCGGAGAGAAACTTGACGTGTGAATCAAATATTAACCGGAAATCCACTTTTATTTTGAAAAGAGAGCGCCATAACTTGTGCTGTCGCGCACATTAAAATCAAGTGCAGGCTGGCTTTACTGCCATTTCCGAAGTGGCGGCTAGCTTTTTCCCACTGATAGATGGGGTTTCTGATGCTGGCTGTCGGCTTCAAAACTCTTCTGATATTGCTGACATTACTGTAGGAGCGCTAACGATGTCATTCTGTGAGTCGCTGCCGCTCAGCTATTTTCCTGTCCGCGAAAACCCGCCTACTCTGCCTGGGGTCCAATCAGAAACTGAAATTTTAAGTTAACTTCCGTTGCAATCAAACGATAGTGAATGAAAGAGAGTTTGATAGTGAATGAAAGAGAGTTTGATAGTGAATGAAAGAGAGTTTGTAGGTTTTGTCCCTTGGGGCCTCTCATAACTTTCCACGATTCTGAAGAATCAAGTGGGGGATATCACTAATGCAAAAGTACTAAGAGATGGAAACTTAATGGTAAGTTGTAATACAGAGGAACAAAAAGACAGAGCATGTAGGATGAGAGAAATGGGAAAATATAGAGTGTGGTACAAGAAGGAAGTAAATGGAGGAAGGGAGTGATTTGGGGGATCCCAGTGGAGGTGTCAGATGAGGAAATCAAATCAAATCTCAAAGGAGGAAAAATAAAAAAATGTAAGAAGGCTTCAAACCTTTAAAATGGAGAAAAAACCAACAGTGAAAGTATCCTGATAGAGTTTGATGAAGAAAAACTCCCAGAAAAAGTCTATTTAGGATATTTGTCCTACAATGTAAGAGAGTATGTCCCACGACCAATTAGATGTTTTAAATGTCAAATAGTTTTGGATGGATTATAAACGATGAGATAAGTAAGATGGGAATAAATCATTATTTAATTAGTCCTGTGGTGAGTATTCCCGATACTCCATCTTGGTTAAGTGGAAAACCTGAATTTGATTTAAGCTTATTGGAAAAAGGCAGACAAATGGAAAAAAAGAGGTGGAAAGGTATAAAAATAAAGAATATGCTGAGTATTTACAAGTATATACAGATGCTTATGAAAAATAAAAGAATAACAGACAGATTGACAGTTTATACAGGTGAGCTAATGGCTATATTAATGCCTCTAGAATAGAGTGAGGAAACGAGAAAAAGAGAAATATTGATTTGTTCAGATTCAAGTAGTGCATTAATAAGTATTTTAGAACAGAATTCAGAAACGAGACAAGATATCATATTGAATATTAATTTTTAGAATTAAAAAATATGGGTCCAGGGTTAAGTTAATTTGGATTCCTGCTCATATTGGAATAGTCGGATGAGTTGGCGGATAAATTTGCTAAGAGTGCAACAAAAAGGGATAGTGTTGAGGTAAATATCAAAATAAGCAGAAATGAGGTGAAAAGTATAAGTAAAATATATATTAAAAAGAAATGGCAGGAACTATGGGATAGAGAAGAAAAGGCAAGTTTTATTATAGCATTCAAAAAAGTAGGGGAATGTAGGGAAGGTAATGGGAATAAAAGAGGATATTATATCCAGATTAAGGTTTGGGCATACGGGGCTCAATAGTACTCTGAAAATAATTAATAAACACAGTACTGGTTTGTGTAGTTATTGTGGAGAGTCGGAAACGGAGCAGCATATTTTTCTAGAATGTAATAAGTATAGTCTGGAAAGAGAGGTGTTGGAGAGTTAAATAGAAATAAAAATGATTTAGATATTAAAAATTTGCTGCAAAGATCGTCTGGGGATGTAGCATTTGACAGCATTTTTGGTTTTCTTAGGAAGTCCGATATTATGGGAAGATTATAGCGATAGGCCATCTAATCTATACTCCAGTCTGGAAGGTGGCTGTAATGCACCTATAAGTTGTTTGCCAACCGCCATAATACAAGAAGAAGAAGAAGAAGAAGAAGCTTCTATGGCATTTTTCATTTCGACTGACTCTCTGCAGAGAATTTCTGAGTCGATTAGTGTAGCATTTCTGCCACATGTTCGCAAAATATCAGCCACGACAATGGACAGGGGAACCAACAAGTTCATGTCATCTTTTTTGAACGACATCAAGGAGTTTTGGCCACGCGATGCCTCCAACATTGTGTGTCACAGCCAAATGCTACCGGTCGATGAGGAAAATAGCAGATCCTCACACCCTCGGCATAAATATAGCTGTGGACAAGATCACTGACACCTATTGTTCTTGCAAGGCTGGATAAGTCGGACTTTCATGGTTTTGAGGGTTCGAATGTGCCTAGGACTTTCACACGGTACTCGGTTTTTTTTAATTAATAAATCTGAAACGGTATGTGATGGCTGCAGTTACAGCCACACAAATGTGGTAACATTCACTTTCACCACACGCAACAGGTTCACATTCACTCTCACTACAAATGGGTTCACCTCACTTATATTTGGGTTTCTTTAAGTCTAGGATTCAATTTACAGAATAACTGGTTTTTGTTTAGAAGGCAACACATCACATTGTATTCTAGAATAAGTGCGCACATTTTAGTCTACATTGTTGTGTTATGCTTGATTTAACCTTTGTTTGGTTTTTGAGTTTCCTCAGGGCTGGCTGCTCCAATCCTTTAGGAGAGCAGAGAGGTGGAGATGGGGTGGAGCAAGCCAGCTGAGACTGCAAATTGGTTCATACCACTACTCATCATCCAGAGGGGGGGGGAATGGGATTTTTCTGTTAGTTTCAGTTAGGTTTTTGTGTATTTTCCCCTTCGTGTGTTGTATGTGGCCTGATCAGCCAGTATTTAAGTTTCCCCTTTTGTCTGTGTTAGTTAGGTCTGTTTGTTTGAGTTATTATGAGTTGATGTCTGTTACTTTGACCTCTTTTATGGGCCCAATTTTTGTCATTTTTCTATTATTTACCCAAGTGTTGTTTGGGTTAAATAAAAAACAATTATTTTTGACTTAAAACTGGTGCCTGGCTGTTCCTTTACTGCTCGGTCCATCACAGTGGTGTCAGAAGTGGGATCTTGCAGTTAAAGGCACCAGTTATTTTTTTTTTGTAGCCCTCTCCCCTTACCAAGCCATGCAAAGAGCAGGAAGGAGTGCCAAAGGACAAAAAGGAGAACCTCAAAACCAGCCTGTCGGAATGGAGGAGCAAGTTGGAGAGGAAAATGGAGCCTCTGGAGGGGTGGATAGTAATGAGGGTAAGGAACCCACAATATCAGAAGTGATTTCCATTCTTCGTTCTCATATGGGCCAGCAGGAAGCCCAGGAAGCAAGACGAAGGGAGGAGTTTAATCGGCAGGAACAGTGCTTCAGAGCATTGCGACACCAATTTCAGCTGCTACAGGTGGAAGTGCAAGCGCGTACCAACCCTGCTCGTGAGCTTCAATTGGATGAGTCTCAACAATCTGATGTAGAATCAAATGAAGGTGATGAGCCCACCTGCTGTAATAATGAGCAAAGGCATGCTCCCTCAGGTCAGTTTTACTCTCATGAACCGAGACTTGAAAAACTGATGGATGAGGATGACATTGAACATTTTCTAACAACGTTTGGACGAATGGCTCTAGTTTGCCGGTGGAAAAAAGCAGATTGGGTTTTTTATCTGATTCCATTACTCACTGGCAAAGCAAGAGGTGCGTATGTTCACATGGATGACTCTTTGGAGTATGATAAAGTTAAAGAAGCGGTGCTTCAAAAGTACATTAATCCTGAAACATACAGATTGAGATTTCGATCATTGGAAGTAAAACCTGAGGAGAATCCAAAAGAATTGTATGCAAGATTGAAGGAGTTATATGGAAAGTGGGTGATGCCAAGACAAAAAACTGTGCATGAGGTTGGTGAAATAATCATTTTGGAACAATACTTAAGAATGCTGTCTCCTGAGTTGCAGATATGGATTAAAGAACATAACCCAAAGTCGGCTGCAGAGGCTGCACAGCTGGCTGACGTGTTTGTGGCAGCACGAAAAAAAGGACAACCCTGGAGTCAAAAAGCATGGAAAATGAGGGAGGTTGCAAGACCTGTTCCCTATTACCAAAAGACAGGGGTGAGTAAACCTCTAAAGGTCCAGTCATTGAATGAACCATTAAGAGTCCCAGCCAAGACGGTGATTTGTTATCTGTGTGGGATGGAAGGACACACAAAACCAATGTGCCCGAAGAACTCCACAAAGATAACACAAATGTGTTTTGTGCCCAGACAAAGTGTGGACTCTAAAGTGGCGTTTGGTTTAAGGACGACCTCAATTGAAGTTGAGGGTAAACGATTAAAGGCACTCATTGACTCAGGAAGTACCCAAACCCTGGTGCACAGAGACTTTGTTCCAGCAAATAAAGTTAATGTGGAAACAATTCCTGTCCGCTGCATTCATGGGGATGAGTTGTCATATCAAACAGCAGACTTGTATATTAAAGTACAAGACCAACTTTATCTTCTAAATATTGGTGTGGCTGAGAATCTGCCATTTCCTGCAGTACTGGGTCAAGATCTGCCTGTGTTATGTGATTTATTGAATTCCAGCAATATGTGCAATGTTGCATTAACCAGATTTCAAGCTAAAAGGAGAGAGGAGTTTATACAACCACTCTGCGCCTTGCCTTTTTATGATGCGGACCTGGAGACCACACCCGGGAAGTCTCGCAAGTCCCGCAGACAGCGACGGCAAGAGAAATTTCAACACACTGTTGTTAAATCACCTTTTAGCTCTGAGCCTGAGTTACCTTTGGGGTTTAAAATCCCCACGGACATCAGAGAAATGCAGCACAGGGATCCAGCTCTGACATCTTTATTTCAGAAAGCAGAGGGAAATGCACGTCCTGAACGAGGTTGGAACGGCCTGGGGGAATTTTTTCTGAACGATGGCATCCTATATCGTCAGCAGGGGTCAGCAGTGCAGTTGGTGGTTCCTGAACCAGTCCAGAAGGTAGTGCTGTCTTTAGCACATTCCATTCCATGGGCTGGTCATCTTGGACAGCACAAGACAATGGCCCGCATCAGAAAATATTTTGATTGGCCTGGAATACGATCTGATGTGGCTCTGTTCTGCAAAAGCTGCCCTCAGTGCCAAAAGTCTTCCCTAAGAATTCCCCCCAGAGCTCCTCTCCAGTCTTTACCAATCATCAACACCCCGTTTGAACGGCTGGGAATGGACATCGTTGGTCCCCTAGAAAGAAGTAAATCAGGTAATCGTTACATGTTGGTGATCCTGGATTATGCTACAAAGTATCCAGAGGTTTTTCCTTTGAAATCAATAAAAGCTAAAGCAGTTGCCTTCTGTCTCATACAGCTCTTCTCACGAGTTGGGTTTCCAACTGAAATTCTCACTGACTGTGGAACTAATTTTCTGTCCACTTTGTTGAAGCAGGTGTACCAACTCCTTGGAATTAAGAGCTTGAAGACCACTCCATACCATCCTCAGACAGATGGCCTGACGGAGCGCTTCAATCAGACCTTGAAGCAAATGTTGCGCAAGTTTGTCAATGAAACCGGTACAGACTGGGACCAGTGGCTACCTTACCTTCTCTTTGCATATAGAGAAGTGCCGCAGGCCTCTACTGGTTTTTCACCCTTTGAATTGCTGTATGGCTATGAGGTCCGGGGTCCCCTATCTCTGTTAAGGGAGACGTGGGAGGGTGACAAAGAAAGATCTCAAGCTGTAAATGTTGTCTCTTATGTTGTTCAGATGCGGGAACGACTGGAAAAGATGATGGCGTTGGCCCAAGCTCATAAGGAAGAAGCACAGAAACATCAGAAAAACTGGTATGACCAGTCGGCGCGCCAGAGGTCTTTCAGTCCTGGCCAGAAAGTGCTGGTGCTCCTTCCCAGTGCCGACAGTAAACTGTTGGCGAAATGGCAAGGTCCGTATGAAATCCAGAGCAAACTGGGGCACACAACCTACAAGATTGCCATTCCAGATCAGCCCCGTTCCACCAGAGTGCTCCATGTCAACCTGCTTAAAGAATGGGTGGAGAGGCCAAAGGCAGATGTTTTTCTTATTCAAGATGTGACAGAGGAGGAGGAAGAGGATAACCAGTACCTGCCAAAGCCCTCACCTCAATTGCTGGTTCTGGACCACCTCTCGGAAGAAAGGCAGGCTCAGGTGAGAAATCTGTGCAACTCAAATATGTTTCAGGGAAATCCTGGTAAAACAGACCTTATCCAGCATGACATAGTATTAAAGGATGGAGCGTCTGTGAGAAGGTTGAGTTACAGAATACCTGAGCGTCTGTTGGTTTCACTGAAAGAGGAAGTCGATCTGATGCTGTCACTCGGAATCATTGAGCCATCAAGAAGCGAGTGGTGCCATCCAGTGGTTTTGGTGCCAAAGAAGGATGGCAGCATACGTTTCTGCATTGATTTCAGGTATTTGAATGGAATAACACAATTTGATTCATATCCAGCTCCCCGCATTGATGACATGGTGGAGCGGATTGGGAAGGCCAGATATTTAACAACCATAGATCTCTGCAAGGGTTATTGGCAGGTACCTCTGACGGCACGGTCAAAAGAGCTTACTGCTTTCCGGACACCGTGGGGCCTGTTCCAGTTTAAAGTCATGCCCTTTGGACTACATGGTGCCCCGGCAACATTCCAGAGACTGATGGATCAGGTACTGTCTGACATGTCTGATTTTGCTGCAGCCTACCTTGATGACATAGTCATTTTCAGTTCTACCTGGGAAGATCACCTGAAATGTCTGGAGAAGGTGTTGGAGCGCCTCCAGTCTGCAGGGTTGACTATTAATCCAGCCAAGTGTGTGATTGCCAAAACTGAAACTGAGTACCTGGGGTTTGTTATAGGAAATGGAGTGATAAAGCCTCAAATAAATAAAATTACAGCTATAGAGGCCTGCCCTCTGCCGGAGACCAGAAAACAATTAAGATCCTTTCTGGGTATGGCAGGGTTCTATCATCGTTTTATCCCTCATTTCTCAGCCAGGGCCGCGCTATTAACGGACCTCACTGGTTCCCGAAGCCCCATCAAGATCATCTGGACAGAGGAGGCCAAAACCGCTTTTCTGGACCTACGGCAATCTCTTAGTAAGAGTCCAGTCCTCCACAGCCCTGATTTTGAGAGATCTTTTATTCTACAGACTGATGCCTCTGAGAGAGGTTTGGGAGCTGTTCTGTTGCAGGGACCCCCTGGAGAGCGCCATCCAGTGGCTTTTATTAGCCGCAAGCTGTTTCCCAGGGAAGTACGATACTCAACCATTGAGAAAGAGGCACTGGCCATTAAATGGGCCCTGGATTCCTTCAAGTACTACCTTCTAGGCAGGGAGTTTACCTTAGAAACCGACCATAAAGCTCTCCAATGGATAGAGAAGATGAAAGATACTAATGGAAGGATTACGCGATGGTACCTTGCCATCCAACCATTTCGATTCACCATCCACCATATCCCGGGCAAGGACAACTGCATCGCAGACTGCCTCTCTCGCTGTCCCAGCGAGAGATCTGAAGAGGGGAGTGTGTGATGGCTGCCGTGACAGCCACACAAATGTGGTAACATTCACTTTCACCACACGCAACAGGTTCACATTCACTCTCACTACAAATGGGTTCACCTCACTTCTATTTGAGTTTCTTTAAGTCTAGGGTTCAATTTACAGAATAACTGGTTTTTGTTTAGAAGGCAACACATCACATTGTATTCTAGAATAAGTGCGCACATTTTAGTCTACATTGTTGTGTTATGCTTGATTTAACCTTTGTTTGGTTTTTGAGTTTCCTCAGGGCTGGCTGCTCCAATCCTTTAGGAGAGCAGAGAGGTGGAGATGGGGTGGAGCAAGCCAGCTGAGACTGCAAATTGGTTCATACCACTACTCATCATCCAGAGGGGGGGAATGGGATTTTTCTGTTAGTTTCAGTTAGGTTTTTGTGTATTTTCCCCTTAGTGTGTTGTATGTGGCCTGATCAGCCAGTATTTAAGTTTCCCCTTTTGTCTGTGTTAGTTAGGTCTGTTTGTTTGAGTTATTATGAGTTGATGTCTGTTACTTTGACCTCTTTTATGGGCCCAATTTTTGTCATTTTTCTATTATTTACCCAAGTGTTGTTTGGGTTAAATAAAAAACAATTATTTTTGACTTAAAACTGGTGCCTGGCTGTTCCTCTACTGCTCGGTCCATCACACGGTACTTGATTTTATACTTTAATCTACTTTATTTAAACCAGTAGTTCCCTAGTCTGGTCCTCATGTACCCCTCCACTGCATGTTTTAAGTGTCCTGCTTGCAAACAGCTTACTTAAATGATTAAAAGGCTTCTGCAGCACTTGTTGGGAACCACTGGTTTAGACTGTTATTTCTCTCTTTTTCTTCTGTGGCATGTTGGCCTTTTCCTTTGGTACAAATATGGATTATCCAGTCCGATCAACCAGAAGTTCCAGGAAATTCTTTGAGATAACAAAGAAATGACTGTGTATATATCTGTACCAATTTTTTTATTTCTTATTTTTTAAGGAGACCCGGTGTGACTACAGAGGTTTTCCTGGATGGGAGGCAGTTGACAGCTTGGCAGAGAACCTTTTGAGCCCCAACAGAACAATAACTGCATTGTCAACAACAGAGGTAGAAAATGTCTTGCAGCTGTATTCTAACCTGCATGCTATGGACAAGCAGCCCCCCAAATACACCTTAAAAAACAAGAAGAGCACGTTACCAGGACCATGGAGGGCTTCCCGGAAACAAAGTGGCTCTGCACCTGGTCAGCAAGCAGCTGAAAGGTAACCTGTCTGATATTTGACACAATGGATAACTTGTTTGCATATTCACTCATGGAAGCCAAATACATTTTTTTTTTTCTCAGCGTTGTAAAGTTTTAAGCTTAGGAGATTAATGTGGGTTTGCTGAGCTCATCAAAATGAGAAGTACTTTTCTACTGCACTTCATTGCTGCTCCAATCAAATCAGTGTTGATGAACTTTAGTGTTTTTCTACTATTTCAATGACCCGTTTGTCACACAGACTCTTCATGGCCAGGCTGCCCAGAGACCTGTGACTCAGAGTGTCTGAGTGCATTTGCCTTAAGCTGTTGAAAGAATATCAGCAAGCAAGAAACCGGCCAAAAGACACCAAGGGGAAGGTTTTACCCATCCCGCAGTCTATTGTTCAAACATACTGCCACATTAAACAACTGCTTGAGGACCCCCAGCCCATACAGGACGAGACCAACTTGTTGTTAGTCACCATCAACAATACCACTGTGTGTGCTTGGTAAGAAGTCCTTTATTTTCAACAGATATTGCACTTTAAAGATGGCTTGACTTTGAAAGGAAACAATTTCTGTTTTTATCTTTCAGGCTACATGAGCGGCAGACGAGAACAGACAGGGACTCTCTTCTCCAAGGTGTGAAACTTCCTCCGAAGGTGTCCGTGGCTGACGCCTCCTTCCCAGAAGCGAGACGGCTCCCCTCCATTCCTGTGGAACACGGACATAAAAGCATGGAGTTTAAGGAACCTGAAAACAGTGAAGGCGAGGCACTGATCAGTCAACGGGTTGGTGGAAAAGCTGGCTTCACACAGCATTATCCTCCATCATACCAGGAAGGACACTTTTCACAGGCACCAGTTAATTATGTAAATATTAAATATTTAGCACAGATAGGATTTAAATATAATTACTAGATCATGTCAAGTCTTTTTTCACGTTCCTGTCGATCCAAACAAACATGCAGTCAGTTTCTAGAGTTTCTGACTCAGAACCTTTCATTCAGTGTAATGTAGCTCAAGTGCTTCGATGTCCCAGGTGGTCATCAAGGGCACAGCAGGAGTCGCGGCACGGAGGACCGCCAGGCGCATGATGGTTACGTGCCTCTTAATTTCTTCACGAACATCGCTTAGCAGCAATGTGGGCAACTCCGAGTGGAACTTGGAGGAGAGGTGGATGTCAAGGCGGGATGCGGCATAGCTGCACCACTCTACGGGACAGGGCTGTCCCCTGATGTTAACGCGCCCTGACCCGTAGTTGACGAGGATCCGCCTCTCCTCCAAGTTCTCCACACCATGAGCCGTTTTCAGATGCCCAGCCAGTTTGGGTGTAAGGTGATGACACAACGGGCATCTATAGGGAGACATTCTTGAAAAAGAATTTGATCAATCAATGACAAATTAAATCAATTTTTAATTGACAGAATTGTTTAATGTAGCCATTCTTGTACAGCAGCTGGATCAGGTTCCATTATCCCCTGTGCAGATATACTTAAAATATTTCACAGAAGTCTGAAAGAATTTGCATTTAGAAGGGGACAGTTTGAGACCAAAATTAGCAATGCGTTGGAGGACCCTCATTAACCTCACCTCATGTTCTTCAACCGAGCTTGAAAATATGATATCATCTAAGAAGGCAACAACCTCCAACAATTTTTAATTGTTATCAACAAACATACTGTAAGTATTTGTTAAGCATAACAGTTATGTGTCACATCCAGGGTAGCTTGCTACCAAGTGAGCAGCTGGCGGGCTACCCTGGATGTGCTAACCAGTCCACTTGGTAGCAAGGTATCGTGGAGCAAACAGGTGTTTCCACAGTTACAAATTCGAAGGTTTTCTGCTTTCAAAGTTACATTAACTCACCCATTGAATGGTTGAGGAAGGGGAAGAGTGAGGCCGATCCCAGAGTCGTGAGTTCGATCCTACCAGTCGCCATACTATGTTTTAGTGAAAAGATTTCGCACAATCAATGTTTAAGTGTTATGAAGTAATGACTGTTTGTTTTTTTGTATCTTGAACATTTTAAATGCTTTTTTGTACAGATGGTGTAGTACTGTAAAGTAAAACACAACACTTTGTAATAAAAGGCTTTCGTTTTAAAACTGATGAATTCCTTAATTTTTTTTTATTCTACCAATATAGTCAAATTGATGTTAAATTATACTGTATGCTATATACAGTATATTTTAATGTCCGTAATCATACCCAGTGCTTATTTTCATTTTTCACAGCTAAACAATGACTGAAACTAAAATATTCTTTCAAGTGTCTTTCCTTAAGTACTTTTTGAGTGAAGTGAATATTTTTTTTCTAGTGTATGCTTAAAATTATTACCAATAATTCAGAATTGGAAGCAGCTAACATTTACTCACAGTAAAAGACCATAGACCTCATCGATTTCAAAGAACCAAATATTTATTCATCAACAATTAAGACGGTGAATTAAACATTTTTAGTTAGTCCAAAAACATTGTAGCATTTGGATGCAACACATTTCCATTGAAGTCTCCCATTTCTTTCTTAACCAAGAAATGTGTGGTTTGCTGAAGGACTTGAAACCTTTTACACTATGGTTTGTTGAATTACTTGGTGTACACAATGACATCAATCAACCTAAAACAAAATAAATATCACTCTGTGAACTAAATAAAAACTATATGAAAAGTTTGTGAAGTTATTTAAAGTAAAGAAAACATTTATTTTTTTCTTTTTAATTTGTTCCAGTCACTGCTGGAACAATTCAGCTCACTGGGAGGTGAAAGTGAGACTTTCATTAGAGGGACAGTAAATTTGCCCCCTATATTGGCTGTGTCCTGTTTCAGCTATTCTAAACTGCCCACATTTTTTGCATGTGTTGTGCAAAATTTGCACGTCAGTTTTCAAGGTTCTCTACCAGGTTGAGCATGGGCCACAGCAGTGTCCAGAGCAGGGGCCACAGCATAAGCATGTGGAGGAGGGGTGAGAGGCTCCACAAACTCTGTTGCTGTTGGGTAGTGAGGATAACGGATCCCTGTGGTGCCACTGGAGTAATTGCCACTAGCTGAGGCCTTTTGGGTGGGGCAGGGAGAAGCTGCCGCTGTCCTGATGGATTTGTCCCATCAGTGAATTGTAGCTTTTTTTTATTTTGACTGCCCCACAGTGTTGGATGGTAGCCTGTACGAATGCAGTGGCCCTGAATGTGGTACGCCGTAATGCAGACGTATATTTGCAGGCAGAAGTGGGTCAGCAGGAACAGAAAAGCGGCTTGGAAGGTTTAACCTTTGAAGTACCACAGCGGTTTCTTGCTTTTGACCCTTCTGTTATGCCACTGAACCAGGGTGGTGTAGCTCACATCCACTAGCTGCAGGTTTGTCTGCCCCATCACAGCTCCATTTGCCAGAACGAGCTGCCTGATCTTCCTTTACTCTTGAAGGATTAAATCCCACCTGGAGACTGTGCCTGCCCCTCTTTTCTTTGGACTACGACGGATATTGCACAGCCGGACAAAGATGGTCTCCACCAGGCGGCAGCTGTCTGGCCATTGGGCAGATGGGGCTGGAGTGGTTAAAGCATGCCTCTTCACACTCTCAACCCCAGGAGTAAATTCCTGCCTCTTCTTGGGGGACCAAAACCTCCCAGTGTTCAATTTCTCTTGATGCCTTGCAGCAAATACCACCCTCTGTTTATCAAACTCCAGCAGGTTCTGCCACAGAGCAACAATGCAGGAAACTCATCAGTCTGAAAATAAATAGATATTGATTGAAGCTATTCAATTTTATATAACCAATTGTTAATTTAGTAAGAGCTTCTATATGGAAATCCCGATCAATGAATCATAATTTGTATTGACACACGGAGCATAAAATCAGCCAAAATCATTCAGACTTTACTTATTTTATTCACTTTCAGCGCTGAAAGGAGACGCTTTTACCATTACATCCGAGAAGAGTTTCTAAAAAAGTCTGTGCAGCGTCTGAGGAGGAAGAGGAGGGTAGCTGATAATATGGACTGAAGACACTCCCTGAAATCACACCATGTCTCTGTGGCCTGGGAAAACGTTTCTTTTTCGTGAGAAATGGACCTTAGTGTCTAACAGAGTCAAACATGTAACTCTTTACTACGGGCCTTTGTCTAACGTGTGACTCTTTCTCGACCTTGGTGAAGCGTCTCAACACGACTCAATGTAAAATGCCACGCCATGGCGGAAAATGCTCCTTAGGGCAAATTTACTGTCCCTCTAATGAAAGTCTCACTGGGAGGTGAGACTTTCACCTCCCAGTGAGCTGAATGTGTTCCAGCTAATTAAAAAGAAAAAAATAAATGTTTTCTTTACTTTAAATAACTTCACAAACTCCCTGCGACAGACTGGCGACCTGTCCAGGGTGTACCCCGCCTCTCGCCCGAAACGTTGGCTGGAGATGGGCACCAGCACCCCTCCCGACCCCACTGAGGGAAAAAGGGTGCAAGAAAATGGATGGATGGATGGACTTCACAAACTGCTTCATATAGTTTTTTATTTAGTTCACAGAGTGATATTTATTTTGTTTTGGGTTGATGTCATTGTGTACACCAAGTAATTCAACAAACCATAGTGTAAAAGGTTTTAAGTTCTTCAGCAAACCACACATTAGGGTTCGGGGGAGTCAACAGCCATTTCGTGGCATTTGAACGGGGAATGAGGGAGCGTTTTGAGCCATGCGGTGGCATGTGTAGTAACATGCAAAATCCACCGAGTGGAGCTCTTGTCTTACTTTTTGACGATCTGGATTTCGGCGTGGGGCTGCTGGGAGGTTTTGGGTTCAGCATTGGGGTTTATTTCGGCCATGAGGTGTCATGGTGTTTCCCGGGTCCCGTCAAGTGGGGATTTGGGCTCGGTGGGCTCGTGGGGTTCTACGGGGTTGTTAGGGGAGGGTCCTGGGGCCGTGAGGGAGCATGTTTAGCCATATGGACCTTTGGTTATTTTCCAAAGGGTGTATTTGTGGGGTGAACTGATGCGGGTGGGTGTGTGTGTGTGTGAGAGGCCAACCATGGGGGATGTTTTGGCTCTGCGCACGTCGACCTCCAAAGAGCGGAGGAACTGCACTACCGGAGCACAGTGGTGAAAAACGATAGCGCTTTTATTTTTATTTATTTATTTATTTTTCCTGTTGCGGCTCAATTCCACACCCACACGCTGAAGAAGTACCCGTGGTGCTTTTTGCGGCACGCACATGCCAAGAGCAGTAGCAGTACCAACGCTGCTTTTTGCGGTACACGACCACACAGTGGATGCTGTGGTTTAGCGGAGGATGCGGGTAGCTTCGCCGACGCAACCCTGGTATTATTGGGAAGACCCCCCCACCGAACACCAAGAATGCGTGGCTGCTGCGATCCACTGCAATTGTGTCGGGTGGAGGGGCAACCCACCTCAAACCACATGGCTGCAACAAATCCGCTGCAAGCGGGGGCCAAACGTGGCTTGCAATCCATTGCGATGCGGGGCAGCTTAAAAGACAAGACTACTGGAGCCACAAGTGGGTCACCTTTGCTCATAGCGCTGCTAGCAGCTGATAGAAAGCGATTTGGAGCAGCGAGGAGCATCATCACCACCAGCAGCTTCCTCTCCACGTCAGAAAATCACCAAACTATAGAAGCCGTCCGTCCGTGCTGGGGGGCTGGTGAAAAAAAAATGACACGTTGCTTGTGTAACCCACCTTCCCTTTAACCTCTGGGATCCTCATGTGTATTTCTGGGTTTCCACTATTCTGCTGCTCACTGTTGGTTGTGGCGTCGGTTGTTAATAAAACAATCTAAAATCTCCAACTCGACTATTACTGAACAAGACTATTCTCCCTTTGCTCTTGGACTCCTTTTGAACTACAATTGGTTTTGAAGTATCACTGATTATTATTTGATTGGTTTGTTTTTTCCTTCTTTGTTTCTTTTGAACAATTTATTTGTTTAGTTGTTGCTGTTATTATTATTGTCACTATCATTATTTCCACTGCAATAAATGGCAATATAAACAAACCTCTTTGCATCAGCTGCATCAATTATCCACCCAATCATGACTCCATGCCGTACCTTCTTCTGATTCTACAAAGTGGTCAACACTAAATCTTGCAGTCAGACCTGCACATTTAAATAGAGCGTTACACATGGATGGATGGATGGATGGATGGATGGATGGATGGATGGATGGATGGATGGATGGATGGATGGATGGATGGATGGAGAAGGCTCCATTTCGCAGTGGCGAAATGGATGGAGGCTAAAAATCCACCAAGCTGCAGGAGACACGTGGAATAAATTGCTGCCGCCGAATGGGATGACGCTCTTAGCTGTTCCTGACCAATAAATGAGCCTGTAAGTGAGCCGCAAAGCTACATGAGCCACGTTGTGATTGACAATAAGCAGCCAGCTGGCGTCCTTCCTTCCTTCGACCTAATCGAGACCCTCTCTGCTGGACATACGGAATAATTCTGGGGTGCTTCCGAATGTCCGCCTTAACAGGGGCACCAGCGATGAGGAGGGTCCGGCCGGTTAGAGGGAATGTCAGGGGGGAAGCAAGCTGTATTTTATTTGTTTGTTCTGTGTTATTTGCTTTTCTGTATTGTTTTTACTTTATGGGTAGTGTCCCTTTAAGAGCAAGGTACGACATCACTTTACGGCAGCGTTCCGACTGCAGTTACTAGGGAAACTCCCGGGCTTTAGAGTTCCAGAGCTTTCAGAGGAGATTTGTAATGTATGTGTTCTAATTTTATGTACTAAGTCGTCGCTAATTCTGTAATGTTTTAGAAACCAAACTCCTGTTTTTCCGTGGGTATTGTGAGTTAAAATGACTGTCGAGTTTGTGTGTTAAATGAAATATTTCATTTTCATCTATGTTCATGAGGTGCTTATTATTTTATGGAGTTATAGTCCTGATAAAAAATCTTAAGTGTTGTTTTAAAATGGAGCTGACTGCTCTTAGTTACTAGGGAAACTCCCGGGCTTTAGAGTTTCAGAGCTGCTGCGGAGCAGAGACGTGCCAGTCTCTGCACACAAATATAGAGCTCTATATGAAGATTTTTGTTTTTTTTTGCTGGCCAGCTTATTTTAATTTAATTAAATTTTTTACCAAGGACCCTGAAAGGATTCCTTATGACCTAAATGTTTTGTTTTTCTTTTCTCTTTGTGGGTTTTCCAGGAAAACTATGACAAAGTGTTGAAACAAAGTTGGATGTGTTTCAGTCCAGTAATTTGTAATAAATAAACTGGTTGATAGTAAACTGCTATCTGAACCTGAGTAAATTCTGTTCTTTGGTTACATCCAAAGTAATAGAGAAAATTTGGCGCCCGAACAGGGACTTGAAAGGCATTCATCTCGTCTCTAATATGGTTGAACAAACCATATTTTCCCAGGATAACATCTGAGTAAAAAAAAAAAAATGGAGCTTTGTGAAATATATGACTTTGACCCTGAGTGCATTGTCATTCTTAAGGGTGTCCCAGCTACAATTTAACTGGATGATGTAAAAAGGGCCTTTTCAGCGCTTGATGTTATCAAAGTGCAATTCATTGACAGTCTCCCTGATTCCATTCTGTGCCAGTTTGCCGAAGGTATTACTCCTATGTTGTTGGACTGTGAGTACTCAGTTGTTGATCAGTATGGAGGTTGTACAGATCGATGATTACTGTTCCCCTAAATGTGAGTCATTCTGTCAGGAAGTAATACCTCTTGCACGTGCCATTGGTAACATGACAATGAGTTTTCAGGAACAAGTTCACGAGTTGGCCCTAACATATAAAATGGACCCTGCTACAATAAGTCAGGTAGCTGCAAGTCGCATTTGTGGAAAACATGATGAAAATAACTTGTATCATCAACTCCAGTATCTGCACTCAAAACCCAGCCGGTCACCCATTCAAGACCAGCTGTCGCAGATGATGAGAATCATACATCAAATCATACACAGGCAGCAAACGAGACTATATTAATCAGCCCTCTGCCTGCTGAGGTCCAAAAAGTTATAGTAGAACATATTGTAAAACATGACTCACCAGTGCACCAGCCTCCTCCAAGAGAATTAAAGCTTTTCTCTGGCAACTCTCCAAAACCTCCAACAGAAGTAGATTTTAGCATATGGCGGCTTCGAGCTAAGCAAGTGATAAATGACATTAGCCTGTCAGAAGGGCAGCAACGTCGTATGATACTTGATAGCTTACTTACCCCTGCTTTAAATGTGGCTCTTTTCATTGGAGCTCAAGCCACACCAAGTGCTTATCTTCAAGAATTAGAGAAAGCATATGGTAATGTTACAGGAGGGGAGGAGCTGTATATTCAGTTTCTAGAGACACATCAGAACAGTGGGGAGAAGGCATCTGACTACCTCCGTCGACTTCAAACTCTGCTGCAGGAAGTTGTAGAAAGCAGTGGTGTGGCTAAGCAGAACTTTGACTCTCAGTTGTTAAAGCAGTTCCTCCGAGGCTGTTGGGATGATTCCTTAATAACTGCACTGCATCTGAAAGAGTCAGATTATAGCCCAAATACCATTTTGACGTTTTCAGAACTACTGTTCAAAATAAGAACATATGAAAAAGAGAGCCATTTAAAGGAAATGAGAAGGAAGCGACATATGGGGGCAAGCTCAACCAAAGTCCATACCAGGACTCATTTCACTAGTGACGCTTCAGAGCCCTGTAGCAACACTTTTCCTCTAGGACCAGATGTCCATTCTAGAGAACAACTGGAAGAGAAGACCAGGCAGTTGGAAGCTGAACTTCAGAGAAACTTGCCTGTTAAGCACCCTCATCCTTCCAAAGAAGAGAAACATACGGAAGCTTCACCAAAGAACTAAAGGCAGTCCTGCAACTTCAGCAGCCCCAGCAACTTCAGCAGGAAATCTTACAAAAGTTGGAAAGTTTTGTTATAACTGTGGAGACGACGCTCATTTATTGCCACAATGCACCAATCCAACCAATGCTGTCCTGGTGCAACAGAGACTGTGTGTGAAACATCATACCAGGCAGAATCAACTCACACTAAACCCACAACACAAAACGTCTTTGCCAAACATGGCTTTAAACAAGTAAGGGCTCCTGCTATGGAACAGGCAGGGGCCCAAAGTCAAACTAGTTCCCTTGTTTTGAATCAGAGTATTACTGAGCCATCCCATGTAACAGAACTCTCTCAGATCCCCGTTGGACTGGTGAGGAAACCCTGCGACAGTGAAGCATGGTTGGATGGAGCTCAGTGCAAATGTATTATTGACACTGGGTCACAGGTGACCATAATATCTCAGTCATTTTACTCTCATTACCTTTCCCACCGACAGTTATTCTCTATTAAAGGGGCACTCGACATTGAAGGAGCAGCGGGGCAAAAGGTCCCTTATGTGGGATATGTAGAGGTGGAGGTTCAGTTCCCAAAAGATGCATGTGGGACAGGCCAAGGCTATCACATCTTAGCTTTAGTCAGTCCAGACCAGGCCTACAACAACGAGTACCCTCTCCTTGTTGGTACAAATGTTTTGTGTCTAATGACACGAGATTGCAGGAAGAGAGGTGGGTCAAAATTTTTAGAAACTTTGCCCATTCAGGCCAATTGGGTAATGGCTTATGCCAAGTGTCGTGAATTGACAGATTTTCAAACAAAGAGTGCAAAAGTTCTCCGTGTCACACTCAGCAGCAAAGTACCTGTACACCTAAAGAGTGGTGAGTTATACACTTTAAAGGGTATCTGCCATTCTAAGCAGGAAAAGGGTGAGTTGCAAGCTCTGGTGGGTGGTGCAGAGGAAGCCCCTATACCAGGAGGCTTAATAGTTTATGACCAGATTGTGGAAGTAAAGTCTGAATCCCACAATAAATTCCGCCTAGCGGTTAAAAACATTTCAGAACATGACATAACTTTGTATCCAAAAACTCTCATTGCTGATTGCTCTCCCATTGACTGGGTTGTGCCTATCACATCCAGCAAACCAAACATTTTATCAGATGCTGAAGTTCCCCAGGCACATTCCTTTTTGATAGCTAGTGATGTAAAAGTAGCACCAACAACTGAAACTCTCAATCTTGACTTTAGTGACAGCCCAATACCAGCCCAATTAAAAGAACACATACAACGTAGAATCAACACTGAAGCTGCTAGTGCTTTTTCTAGGCATGATCTAGATGTCGGTATCATTGAAGGTGTCTCTCACCATATTGAGCTAGAACCACATGTGCCGTTCAAAGAGAGGACAAGACGTGTCTCACCTGCAGACTTCAATGACTTGAAACGGCATCTTCAAGATCTTCTGGCTGTGGGTGTGATAGAAGAATCTCATAGTCCTTATGCCTCTCCTGTTGTTCTAGTCCATAAAAAGAAAGGAGAGTTGCGAATGGTGGTGGATTACCACAGACTGAACAATTTAACTAAGAAAGACGCCATTACCTCGGATAGAGGAGACATTTTCCCTGTTGTCAGGTTCAAAGTGGTTCACCGTGCTGGATCTTAAGAGTGGGTATTATCAGCTGGATGTTGAACCTGCAGATCGACCAAAGACAGCGTTTACTACGCCCTTTGGTACCTGGCAGTTCCGCAGAATGCCACAAGGTTTAACTAACTCCCCAGCCACATTTCAACGAACTATGGAGAAAGTGATGGAAGGAATTAACCTCCAGGAGGTTGTTGCCTTCTTAGATGATATCATATTTTCAAGCTCGGTTGAAGAACATGAGGTGAGGTTAATGAGGGTCCTCCAACGCATTGCTAATTTTGGTCTCAAACTGTCCCCTTCTAAATGCAAATTCTTTCAGACTTCTGTGAAGTATTTGGGGCATGTGATATCTGCACAGGGGATAGAACCTGATCCAGAAAAGGTAGCTGCTGTAAAAGAATGGCCTCGACCTCAAACAGTTAAGGAGCTGCGGTCTTTCTTAGGTTTCACTGGCTATTACCGACGCTTTGTTAGGGATTATGCCAAAGTGGTTAGACCTCTGAATGATTTGTTGAAAGGAGACTGGAGCCCTAGGCATAAAAATTCCAGCTATTGGCCCCGCAAACAGTCACATCCACTTGGGGACAGATGGGCCCCTATGTGTCAGACTGCATTTGAGCTCATCATTGAAAAGCTAACATCAGCTCCTGTGCTTGCTTTTTCCAACTGGCTTCTCCCTTATCTGCTTCATACAGATGCTAGCTTGACAGGTTTAGGCGCAGCTCTTTATCAGGTTCAGGATGGTCAGATCAGAGTGATAGCTTATGCGAGTCGTGGTCTCTCTAAGAGTGAAAGAAATTATCCTGTGCACAAGTTAGAGTTTCTCGCACTTAAATGGGCGGTCAGTGAGAAGTTCCACGACTATTTGTATGGGGCTAGTTTCAAAGTACTGACAGATAATAATCCTCTAACGTACGTGTTGACCAGTGCTAAGCTTGATGCCACAAGCCATAGGTGGCTTGCAGCACTGTCACTGTACAACTTTGACATTCATTACAAGTCCGGTCAACACAATGCTGATGCTGACGGGCTCTCCAGGAGGCCCACGAGCCACCTCAAGATGATGATGAGTCTCAAGAGATAGACAGGAGAATCACGACCCTATTGGATCGTGCCAGCCCATCCTCATGAGTTTAGGTTTTGGATAGAGAACTAGTGACAGCTTGTACATGTGCCTTGGTGTGACCGATGTTGCAGATGCAGGGATAGGCAGGAATGGATAGCGAGATACCTGCAGTTGAGCCACTTTTGTGCGATGAAGTGTGTCCAGAGGACCTGGAAGACCCAGTCTTAGGGCCAGGTCTCTCTGCATTGCCTGAAATGTCTAGAGAGGACTGGTATCATTTGCAGAGAAGGGATCATTCTTTGGCTAGAGTTATCCATCTTCTAGAAAATGAACCTGATACTATGACACTAACATGGTTGAGGAGTCAGAAGTATCTTTACTTCTGCGTCAGGTCAAAACTAGTTTTGGTAGAAGGAGTACTGTATCGTAAAGTTTGCAACCAAAGAGGTCAAGCTTTTAATCAGCTTGTGCTGCCTAGCAGCCACAGAGAAAGAGCTTTTGAAGGTGTCCATACAGAGACAGGGCACATGGGCATAGAAAGAACTCTCGAGCTTGCTAGAGCAAGATTTTTCTGGCCAAAAATGGCTAAGTTATATCGAGGCAAAGTGTAAAATCTGTGAAAGTGTGTGAGAAGAAAGGCAAGGGTGCAGAGAGCATCTAAATTAGTAAACATCAAAGTCAGTGGTCCTCTTGAACTTGTTGCATGGATTTTTTATCTTTAGAACCCGACTCCAAAGACACTCGAAATATTTTGGTGATAACAGATCACTAAACCAAATATGCCCAGGCATATCCAACCAGAGATCAGACTGCAAAAACTGTTGCTGCAGTGTTGTGGGGGAACTTCATCAGTCACTATGGTTTTCCCCGGAGGCTGCATAGTGATCAGGGAGCCTGCTTTGAGTCTGAAGTTGTGACTGTACTCTGCAAACTTGCTGGAATTTCCAAATCTCGAACTACACCCTACCATCCAAGAGGCAATCGAGTAGAAAGATTTAACAGAACTCTGATCGATCTTTTGGGGACACTGGAGGACAAAAAGGAAAGAAGAATGGAGAAAATATGTCAGGCCTCTGGTGCACACCAGGAATGATGTGACTGGAGAAGCTCCTTTTCTTTTCATGCTTGGCAGAGAACCACGTCTCCCCATGGACATTTGTTTCGGCATCAACCCTCAAGGTTACAACCACAAAACGCATTCACAGTATGTGAGAGACCTAAAGAAAAGACTTAAACATGCTTATGAGTTGGCCTCCAAAAATGCAGAGAAGAGAATGTTGCTGAACAAAACGCGCTGGGATGCCAAAGTGACTGCCATGCCCTTGGAAATAGGTGACATAGTTCTTATAAGGAATCTGAGTCTAAGAAAGAAACACAAGATTTCTGACAAGTGGGAAGCCATTGTTCATATTGTTGTCAAACAGCCTGACGAAAGTATCCCAGTCACGCCGGAGGATGGAGAGGGCAGAGAGAGGGTTCTGCATCGAGACATGCTTCTCCCCTGCGGATTCCTACCAGCAGCTTGGAGACCAGATGTTGGAGACGGAGTGGCCCCGAATCCCCTGCTTCACTCTTCAGCGACAAATTAGGAGGAGGAATGTGTGATCAACATGTCTAATGTGGTAGAGAATACAGATCAGGAACCACAGGGGGAGGTCGCAGGAACTTCTTTGCAAAGTATGCCACAGTCACAAAATACCCTGAATTCCCGATGCTTCTGAGTTCATTTCAGGACAAACAGATTTGGCAGGGTCAGTGGCTGAAGTTAGTCCACGTTCAAGATCCCAAAGACGGCGAGTTCAACCAGCCTACCTTAGTGACTATCAGGTCGGCTCTAAAGTTCATTATCAACCACACAGTTCATGTTCACCGACACAGCAGACACTGGTTTGTAGTTTTTTGGTGTCCTTGCAACAACAACTTGCAGGGTTAGTTCAGTCGCTGACTACTGGTAGTGACGAGGACGTCACATTTTAAGTGGGGGAGGATGTAACCCAGCTGTATTTTATTTGTTTGTTCTGTGTTATTTGCTTTTCTGTATTGTTTTTACTTTATGGGTAGTGTCCCTTTAAGAGCAAGGTACGACATCACTTTACGGCAGCGTTCCGACTGCAGTTACTAGGGAAACTCCCGGGCTTTAGAGTTTCAGAGCTGCTGCGGAGCAGAGACGTGCTAGTCTCTGCTGCCCTTCTGCATAGCCTTGACTTTTTTATGCCTGATATATGATGTTTTCCTGCTAGTGCATTATTGTGGCCGATATTGGGGAAGGGAACACTGGGAAGGTGCTCCTGTGCCTGCGGAGGAAGAGAGAGAGGCTGCGGGGTTTCTGTGTCTGTGGACGTCGGCTGCCATCGTCATTCTGGGTCGCCATCCCAGCCAGGACAACCTCTTTCATCGTTTCGTACCCATCAGACACGCACACAAATATAGAGCTCTATATGAAGTTTTTTTTTTTTGCTGGCGAGCTTCTTTTAATTTAATTTATTACCAAGGACCCTGAAAGGATTCCTTATGACCTAAATGTTTTGTTTTTCTTTTATCTTTGTGGGTTTTCCAGGAAAACTATGACAAAGTGTTGAAACAAAGTTGGATGTGTTTCAGTCCAGTAATTTGTAATAAATAAACTGGTTGATAGTAAACTGCTGTCTGAACCCGAGTAAATTCTGTTCTTTGGTTACACTTCCATTATTATTTTTGAGATACTTGCATTTACTTTATTTATATGCATATTAAAATCTACCTTTTCTAAATACATTTCACTCAAATATCTAAACTTACTCCAATCTGCCTTATTAAAGTTTAATCTCTCCCCACTCTTTTTATTCTCATTTCCAATTATTCTTACCCTTATAATTATAGGATAATGATCACTTCCTACTGTATTTCTTTATCAGTCTTGTGAAGTCTCGGAGAGAAGGTGAAGTCCTTCCCACTTCCTGCGTCACACGCACCTGTGTCCAATTAAATTAGCTGTTAATTGAAAAGAGGTGAGAGAGGAGCAGGAGTTCCTCAGACACGGACAGCAGAACAGAGTCGCGGCACCACAAATGTACTCACCAGAAGAGTAAGTTTTTATTTAATGTAAAATGTGATGTTTGGAATAGAAGCAGGTTTAATGTGCAACTTTACCATTCAATGGGTGAGTTAATGTAACTTTGAAAGCAGAAAACTTTCGAATTCGTAACTGTGTGAAAACACCTGTTTGCTCCACGATACCTTGCTACCAAGTGGGCTGGTTAGCACATCCAGGGTAGCCCGCCAGCTGCTCACTTGGTAGCAAGCTACCCTGGATGTGACACATAACTGTTATGCTTAACAAATACTTACCGTATGTTTGTTGATAACAATTAAAAATTGTTGGAGGTTGTTGCCTTCTTAGATGATATCATATTTTCAAGCTGGGTTGAAGAACATGAGGTGAGGTTAATGAGGGTCCTCCAACGCATTGCTAATTTTGGTCTCAAACTGTCCCCTTCTAAATGCAAATTCTTTCAGACTTCTGTGAAGTATTTGAAGTATATCTGCACAGGGGATAATAGAACCTGATCCAGCTGCTGTAAAAGAATGGCTACATTAAACAATTCTGTCAATTAAAAATTGATTTCATTTGTCATTGATTGATCAAATTTTTTTTCAAGAATGTCTCCCTATAGGTGCCCATTGTGCCAACACCGCACTCAAAAACTGGCTGGGCACCTGATGGCAACTCATGGTGTCAGGAACTTGGAGGAGAGGCGGATCCTCGTCAACTACGGGACAGGGCGAGTTAACATCAGGGGTCAGCCCTGTCCCGTAGAGGGGTGCGGCTATGCCGCATCCCGACTTGACGTCCACCTCTCCTCCAATTTCCACTCGGAGGTGGCCAGGTCGCTGAGTGACGTTATTCAAGGCGTCAAGAGGCAAGTCACAATCATGCGCCTGGCTGTCCTCCGTGCCGCGACTCCTGCTGTCCCGTTGCTGACGACCTGGGACATCGACGACACACTTGAGGTACATTACACTGAATGAAAGGTTCTGAGTGAAACTCTAGAAACTGACTGCATGTTTGTTTGGATTGACAGGAACGTGAAAAAAGATTTGACATGATCTAGTAATTATATTTAAATCCTATCTGTGCTAAATATTTAATATTTACATAATTAACGTTATGTTTTTGACTGTTTGGATTTTAATGCAAAGTGGTAATTGTTTTGTAGATTTTCTTTTGATACTATACAATATTTATGTTCTTCAAACTACTTTCATTCAAAACTTAATTCATGTCGACATGTGTCAAGTTTATTTTAAACTAGAAATGAAAAATAAACAAGTTAATATTGTAGTAGTTGGATTATCTGTGTGCTTAGATTTTCTAACACTTAGATGTGTGGCTCTCCTTCAGCTTCCACACCTTGACTCCTCTTGTTTTTTGTGTCTTTCTTGTAAGATTTTAGTCGCCTTTCTTCTGCCAGCTAACCAGCAGCAGACTCTTTCTTTTCTCTTTTGTGAGTTCTCTATTTTGACCGGTTTTTGTCCTCTGTCTTCAGCCGAGTATGTCCCAGCGGCAGTCATGTCATCGAGGAGCGTTCTCACCAGCAGCAGCTCTGAGAATTCCCTGGACATGTCTCCTCTTCAGGTTTGTGATAAAGACTCTTCCTACATCTCAGTTTGATTCTGTCAGAAGATGTAGAGAAAATACACTGCTCAAAAAAATAAAGGGAACACTTAAACAACACAATGTAAATCAAACTTCTGTGAAATCAAACTGTCCACTTAGGAAGCAACACTGATTGACCCGACGAGGGTCTCTGTTAATCGGTGTTGCTTCCTAAGTGGACAGTTTGATTTCACAGAAGTTTGATTTACTTGGAGTTGTATTGTGGTGGTCCCTTTATTTTTTTGAGCAGTATACTTTTTCAGTTTTTTCATAAGTTTGTGTGCAGTTTGTTCATGAACCAGTATATGTTGAGAAAAGTCGAGCTCATACCACTTCCCCATGCTGGAGATTTTAGTTTAATAGTAATAATAAATAAAATTACACAGGGGACATCAAGACCCAACAGTAGAGTCAGACGGTAATAAAATTAATCTGGTTGTGTGTTATTGTCCTGCAAACTTTGCTTTAATTCTACTTTTTCTATTTAATCATTTAATCACATTTAATCACTTGACATCCACCTCCCTCAAAGCCCACTCCCAGGTGAGACTTGTGGATGCAAGTTGGCCCACTATGCAGCTGAAGGACTTGAACCACAACTTCAAGCGGTGGATCAGGCTCTTGGAGCAGGTATGTAAAATCGATGACCACATTCAATGACCTACCTGTGTTCTCCTTTCCTGCAGGACTGACCTGCTTCTGGTATTGACTCCTTCCCTTCCGGTAGTCTGGCTGCCATTCCCCGCTGGTTGAGTGGCTGACGTCCGGGAGCGGTGGGTCCTGCTGGGGAATGGTCCCGGCAGGACCCGCCGCTCCCTGATGGAGGCGGTATCCCAGCGGGCGTGAGCGCTGGGAGACGGCAGCCATTAGGGAGCGAAGGGTCCTGCTGGGGAATGGTCCCCGCAGAACCCGCCTCTCCCTGTTGGCGGCCGTCTCCCAGCGAAGAATGGCAGCCAGACTACCAGAAGGGAACGAGTCAATACCAGAAGTGGTTCAGAAACTACCACCAGGGACTGAGAGCTTGGAGCCATGGGAGGTACCCACAGAGCCATCGGTCCAGGAGGGACCTGCCTCTGCTCCAGAGCCCGCCGTCCAGGAGGGACCTGCCTCTGCTCCAGAGCCCGCCGTCCAGGAGGGACCTGCCTCTGCTCCAGAGCCCGCCGTCCAGGAGGGACCTTCCTCTGCTCCAGAGCCCGCCGTCCAGGAGGGACCTGCCTCTGCTCCAGAGCCCGCCGTCCAGGAGGGACCTGCCGCAAAACTCATGTCCCCTCCTCCTGTCCGATGACTGCAGTCCGTTAGAACTTTTTTGTCCAGCGTCGACGACGACGGTAGACGGTAGAGGAGGCGGACGAGCAACTTGAAGTTCTACTTTAAGGAAGTAGAACTTCCTTGAACTTTGTACGAGTGGCTTTTGTAACCATTTGTTTTTTTTTGTCATGTGAATTTCCCCTGCACTTAATTTTTTTTTTATTCCACTTATTAGGTTTGAAGTCTTTTTTTTTTTTTTTTTTTTTTACGTTTTTGCACCTTATTTTCTTTAATATTTTGCACTTTATTATAGTCCATCGAGTCTTTGTGTTTCATTTTTTCATACAAGTACTTGCATTTCCTTTTTTGCACTTGTATTATTTTGAGTCTTGTGTTTTTGTTAATACATGTACTTACCATGTCCTTTTTTTTGCACTTTATTTATAAATAAAAAAATGTGTCAAAATCAAAACTCTATCATTTAAAATGGCAACAATCCGGGAGCATTGTGTCGTGTTGGGTAAGTGCCTTCCTTCCTTTCCAAGACTTTTTTTTTTGTACATGAAGGGTTCTCTGCTCTGAGCATGCCGACCTCGAACCGGGGACTCCCTGCCGGCAGTGGCGGAGCTAGACTTTTAACGTTGGGGGGGCCAGGACTACCTCTGGGGGGGCAAAATTTTAAATGTGTGTGTGCACATATATATAATTTAAAAAAATAACAACTGAATATTTGGTTAGTTTTTAAGCCCCTCTGTCATTTGACATGTTATAATTAACACCTTTGACTGGCGCACATGGAGACATGATACGCAGAGTTGATCGCAGAGGAAACTAAAATCAATCAAATTAAAGATCCTTTCTGAATATCATCTCATGGACACTGAACTAAATGCGTCTTTCTGACCGGGAGCTGACAGCGTGTTGAAGAGTTATGGACACCTTGGTTAGGAAGCTCTGATTGGACAGGTAATTTGACGGGTAACAATATTTCGGGTCGCACCAGAATTATTTGCCTGATGGTGGTTCGGGCTTCTGATGAGTTTACATTTAATGAGTTTGGAGCACACAGAGAAAACCTAAAGAGAATGTGATCTACTTATTGTAGTTTATGTAGAGGAATAACAGCTGACTGTTGAGAGAGGAAAGAAATTAAAGTGCAGATCCGTTAGGCAGAAACAAGCGCAGAGCGCTGGGCAATAAATGCGCATAAATGCTCCAATTAATCACACATGAGATGACAAACGCCAAATATACAATATATAGTTACACTGCTTACGTTAATGGTGTTTTAAAAACAAAAGCAGTAAAAACTTAACCTAGTTAATATGTCAGATTCCCTCCTGACCTCATCTTGATGAGAACAGAGAGCAGTTCGCTGGTTTCTGTCCAGACTGTGATCAGCTGACCACTTGGTGCGCAGACAGTTTCAACTTTACGCACAGAGAACATCGTGGAGCTCATTATTAATCAGACTAAGAACAACATCAGTCAGAGGATCATCTCTGATCTGGACGATTTAACGGACCAGAGACTTTGGAGCTCCTAGCGCAGCTGATCCGCTTCTGCTGGTTTTTCTCCCGCAGAGGGAAGTGATGCGGGATCAGGAAACGATCAGAGTTCTGCCGTCTTCTAATCACGTCATTTTGTGAAATGTTACCTGATTTCAAAAACGTTCTAGCAGAGAAATAATAAATGTTTCGTTTGATGACTACAAATTGGAAATAAAATTATTTTTTTTTTGACAGACAACAAAAAAACTCCAGCGCCACCTCTGATCCAAACTAGGAACATTGTCGGCCCCTCTTCGGTTTTTTCTCTTTTTGCGGAGGATCAATAAATAACTTATTGGTGTTTTACAACCACCAGGTATGAAGTGCTTTAGCCTTTGAGTTGCACCACAGCGCAGCATAACTGAAACACCCAGGAGAAGAATATCAGCTTGTTGTTATGAGTATAAAGGAGGCTGGTATCGCGCCTGATAAAAATCTATTTATTTATGTCATCACATGGACTTATATAAAGTTTTATACATTTTCTTTTCATATATTTATTATTGTTTTTCTTCTTTAGATATTAGATTGACTTAGAATGATTCCAAATAATGTACTGGAATAACCTGGTGCCGTTACATTTCAATCATCAGGGGGCCACTGGGGGCCAATCAGATGACAGGGGGAGCCATGGCCCCCTGCCCCCCCCCCCCCCCCCCTCTGGCTACGCCACTGCTCACAACGTCATGTGAGAATCACAAGCAAAACTTTGAGTCAAACAAAAACTTAGAATATCAAGAAAAGATTTATGACATGCACAAATAAGTTTGTTTAACAAAAACAATCACTGAGACATGAGACTGCTGTTCATGAGACAAATGTGTGATTTAAATGTTTAAAAAGGTTTTTTAAGCAAAACTCAGTAGGCTTTTCTCATGGTGACATGCATTAACAATTCAATTTTTGCTTTGTTTTTTTCTTTTTTCTGCAGTTCCACCTTAAAGTTTGATGCAGCTCTGCTTTCCTGATTGGACCGTCTTCATCTCCACTGCAGCAAACAGGAAGCTCTTTTTAGAGATTACAGTCCACTAATCTGTAATCTATAAAAAGATTACAAGGGCACAAAGGTGGCTTTGTGCCCTTGTTTATATTTTTAATAGTGTAATTATGTAAAGACAAAATATGTAAACCAGAGCTAGACCACCAGCTCTGATTTACAAAATAGACCTGCAGAACGAAATTACTAATAAAATATCTTACATATGCATAGTGTTATGCTCTATGAAGAGATTTCCTTTAGCTCTGAATGTATGTCTCACAATTTGTAATTTATCATTGTTTATTAAACTCTGAAAGCTGAGAGGCTGTTAATATTCTGTCCTAGAAGGCGGTTAGATGGGCCCTTTTTTGTTGTTGAGCACCTGCCCCTGTACTGGTCTCTGTACGGCCCTGGCCATATCTCTCTCGTAGCTAATACTAGGGACATTCTGTCATGTGTGCGTGGTTGTAGGTGAGGAAGACGCCGGTAAACCCAGGTAGTAATGAGGAAATTATGTATTTAATAAAGAATCAGGAACAAACTCAGAAAGACATGCGGCACTGCAAACGGACAGAAGAACGATGAACTAATGACGAGGACCCAACGAAGGACAGAGACAACAGGTGGGGTTAAATACACAGGGAAGCTAATCAGAAAGACATGGACACGCTGGAGGGACTATGTCTCTCGGCTGGCATGGGAACGCCTTGGGATTCCCCCGGAGGAGCTGGAAGAAGTGGCTGAGGAGAGGGAAGTCTGGGCCTCCCTTCTGAAGCTGAAAACCTATCTATCGTTTTTGTAGGGAAACTGGAGCACCCAGAGAAAACCTATCTATCTATCTATCTATCTATCTATCTATCTATCTATCTATCTATCTATCTATCTATCTATCTATCTATCTATCTATCTATCTATCTATCTATCTATCTATCTATCTATCTATCTATCTATCTATCTATCTATCTATCTATCTATCTATCTATCTATCTATCTATCTATCCATCTATCCATCCATCCATTTTCTTCAGGTCATGGGGGCAGCAGCCTAAGTAGGGAGGCACAAACTTCCCTCTCCTAAGCCACTTTGGTCAGCTCCTCCGGGGGATTCCCATCACATTCCATGGGCAGCTGAGAAACAGCTATTCTGTTATTCTGGGACTGGAAATGGACGGGAATTTTACTCTTTTATTTTGCTGTTGGTGATCCTCAGCATAGTGCACAGAGGTGGATTTGAGTAAAGGTAATGTGACAGGCTTCCTAACTTTCTGACTACTCAGTATATGTCTGTTTCTTGTGTCGTCATGTTGGTCAGCAGTACCCACCGATCTTCTTGAAGATCTTCTTGCAGATCTTCTTGCAGACTCTGCCAGGGAGGTACTTCTCCCTGGCAGAGTCTGGTGGCTTGGCTTACTGTTTTCAGCTCCACACACTCTGTCTAATTCCATCAAGGTCTGCATGTTTTTCCTTTCAATCTCACACAGTTCCTTTTTCTCCTGCCGTTTGAGTTGAATCTGGGAATCCCAAGAATTAGTCAGACTCTTTATAGCTGCAGCTTTTTTCTCTTTCTCCAGTTTTTCACGCTTTTGCTCTGTAGATTCCCGCTCTTTCCTTTCTTTCAGTAACTTATCCTCCATAAAAGCCCGTTTTTTAGCTTCTTCCTTCTTTGTAAGTGACAGTTGGTCGTACACAATTTTTTTACGTATTTCACGACTTCTGTCCTTATCAGGAATGTCGCAGTCACTCTCATAGTCTAGAAAGCCAGATTCATACTGAACATCTCTTTCTTGCTTAGTTACACTGTGCTGTATTTCCCACTGCATTATTACTAAATTTTCCGTATGTTTTTTAGTCTCGTCCTGTGTCTTCAGTTTCTGCTGGGGATCCTTCTTCTGTCTCCTGGCTACAATTTCCTCAGCTGGATATCCAGGAAGCACCCCTTCCCTTTCAGCCCTGTCCATTTCCCTCTTCTGTTCCTGTTTATTTTCATAACTAGCGAAGACTTTATCAGCCAGAGTCTTTGGCTTTGGAGTTTCCTTCTTCTGCTGATGTGCTTCATGTAGCATTTTGGCAACCTTCTCTTTAGCCATGCTGTTGCATAGCTTCTTTTGCAAAACAGAGTCGTAGGCAGCTTCTTTCCTCAATATATCCTGTAAATTGTCATCCACAGTCTTCTTTTGGTCTTCCATGTTTGGCTCAGTCTCATTCTGCCTCCAAAAAAAATTTCAGTCTTTCTCTTTCTTCTGTCTCCTGATCTCAATTTCATCAATTTGATGCAGTCTATCTGACTCCATTGTGGCAGCCATTTGTTGCCTTTCATGTTCCGCTATTTTCTTCTTATTCTGTTTATTGGCTTGAATTTTGGCATCCCATGTGTCAGACACTGACTTTTTCAATATGGCTTTCTTGTCCCTCTCCTGTTCCTCTTGTAACTTTTGGCCTAACTGCTGCTTAACCCTCTCTTGAAATTGCTTTTCCTCCAAAAGAGCAAAGTTTGCAGCTTCCTTCTTCTTGATATTATCCAGATTTTCATAAACAATCTGCTTACATTCCTCTAAGGAATTCAACTTTTGGTCCCTCATGTTTTGCTCAGTCTTGTCCTGTGTTCTGAGTTTCTGCTGCTTCTTCTGTTTCTTCTTCTCAACGTCCTCCGTTCGATGCGACTGCTCTGATTCCATCAAGGAATCAGACCCTTTATTTATGATCTTGTCCATTTCAATCTGCTTTTGCCGTTTGTATTCAACTTGATCATCCCATGCATCAGTCAAATACTTTTGCATTTTGACTTTCTTTTCTTTCTCCTGTTTGTCAAGTAACTTTTGGGCAAACTCCTGCTTAGCTTTTTCTTGATTAAGCTTTTTCTCCTCAACAGCTTCTTTGACATATTCTTTTCTCCTTATATTCTCTATATTTTCATAGGCCATCTTCTTACATTTCTCTTGAAATTTAACCTGCTCGTGAACATTTTTCTCCCTCTCGTTATGTACATATTCTGACCGTTTGCCTTCACTAACTCTGGGTGTTTGCCTTGGCTTTACCAATCGTTCCTCTGCCTTCTCTCTAACCTGTTTGTTGAGTTTTTGTTCATTTCTACGTGACAAAGACTTTTTAAACTGTATGCCATGTTTGTCCATTCCAGAATCCTCATTGGAAAGGACAATGAGTTTTGGACAAGCTCTCAACTTGTCAGCTCTAAACTTGTCCACATCCGTGGACAAGTTGAGAAGTTTTTGCCCATCTCTGTCAATTTGCAGCAACGTTTTTGATGGAGTTTTCTCCCGCTTGTCTCTCCAGTTTTGCACATCCCGTGCGTAGGCATTCGTTGGTCTTGGCTTTGTTAAGGAAGTATTTTTATATTACTGGTAAATTTAGCAAAACTCTGGCTCTGATACTTCCTTTTGATCCCGGGTTCTCTCGCGTGGCCACGTGCGGGGACAAAAACACAACAATGCGTGTTGACGTCACAGAATTACAGAATTTAATCCAATCAGAAGAAAGTATAAAATAGTACAGGAAACTGAAGAAACACAGACACAAACATTGTTACCTGAGACAAGAAGACATAGAAATATCAAGGACGTCCTTTTAGAAAGAGCTGGTGCAGAAGTAAAATAAATCAGCTTTTTTTCTGAATTGTTTCCCTTGTGCACAAACTTTTATACCTGTAGGTGTGTTTTCCTCTTTAATGTATTCAAATAAGGCGTATCTCTACTTGACCAATTGGAAGGCATCTCTGGCTTTTAAATTTAGAAAAAGTCCCGCAGTTTGTTCGCAAGATCAAACACCTTTTGTTAAATAAGGTAGAAGCAGACTCTCCGAATTCATGGTGGTTTATGGCTTTCACAGATCAGTGTGAAAAGCTAGAACTTCCTACTGATTGTTTCCCAGACAGACAAAGAGCAGATCAGAGATCTTGACAAACCATCTGCTTTAACTACAGTAAAATAAAGATCAATAGGTCAGACTATGTTATAAATTTTAAAACTATAATTATGGTATTTCAATCAAGTCATGATAAATTCTAAAACTAACTTATTTTAAATGTATTTTCTTAACGCTGTCCGGCTCTACAGCCGTCTGGGCCAAGAGAAACAGATGCAGGAACCTCACAGGTAGCTGTGAAATTCTGGTTTCTCTTCTGCTCTGCCAGGAACAAACATTTAATACTTTATTTTAATTCAATGAAAAGTTCTCCAAAAACCCAATTTGTTCTTCTGCACTCAGCATCTCCAAAGTTTAGTCCTGATATCAAACCAAAAGAAATAGACAATATTAACAGACAATAATGAAGTACAATTCCTGTTTCTAATTAGGAATTAGAAACAAATAGGAATTAAGACATTCATTCACCATAAACCTAAGTATTTTCTAATACTAAACGAAACATTTTCATGTGATTCTAATATAGTCAGAAATAATACAATTTCAAATACATTCATCATTGACTAAATTCATTCTAAAACAAGATAATAGAATTTTCAGTCAAAACATTAATAACTAAGAAAAATGTCTTACAAATTAACTGTTAGTGATTTAAAACATTTTATGTTCAGTTTTTTTGCCCCATGTCAGATGTTAGTTTGGAAGAATTCTCATCCTGGTTACGTGAACCGACCAAAGTTCCCTTTCTCAGAGTAATTCAAGTGATACTGTCCTCCACCTTCCTGCATATGTTGATTTATGACCTCCTGTCTTTAATGATAAGACCCCAGGGGTCTGAGCCGAAATTCTCTTGCAGATCCTCTATTCTCCTTTGTACTTTAAATACTTAACCCAGCAATAGTTCTTCTGGTTTTAAATCACTAACACAAACCTGTTCAAACTTAAGAAATGTGTTCTAAAAGGTTTAAACTGTGTTAAACACTAAAAATAGTCATTTTTCCTCAACAAAACCAAACTCCTGTTTTTCCGTGGGTATTGTGACTTAAAATGACTGTCGAGTTTGTCGTGTTAAATGAAATATTTCATTTTCATCTATGTTCATGAGGTGCTTATTATTTTATGGAGTTATATTCCTGAAAAAATCTTAAGTGTTGTTTTAAAATGGAGCTGACTGCTCTTAGTTACTAGGGAAACTCCCGGGCTTTAGAGTTTCAGAGCTGCTGCGGAGCAGAGACGTCTGCACACAAATATAGAGCTCTATATGAAGTTTTGTTTTGCCAGCTTATTTTAATTTAATTTAATTTTTTACCAAAGACCCTGAAAGGATTCCTTATGACCGAAATGTTTTGTTTTTCTTTTCTCTTTGTGGGTTTTCCAGGAAAACTATGACAAAGTGTTGAAACAAAGTTGGATGTGTTTCAGTCCAGTAATTTGTAATAAATAAACTGGTTGATAGTAAACTGCTGTCTGAACCCGAGTAAATTCTGTTCTTTGGTTACACTTCCATTATTATTTTTGAGATACTTGCATTTACTTTATTTATATGCATATTAAAATTACCTTTTCTAAATACATTTCACTCAAATATCTAAACTTACTCCAATCTGCCTTATTAAAGTTTAATCTCTCCCCACTTTTTATACTAATTTCCAATTATTCTTACCCTTATAATTATAGGATAATGATCACTTCCTACTGTATTTCTTTATCAGTCTTGTGAAGTCTCCGAGAGAAGGTGAAGTCCTTCCCACTTCCTGCGTCACACGCACCTGTGTCCAATTAAATTAGCTGTTAATTGAAAAGAGTGAGAGAGGAGCAGGAGTTCCTCAGACACAGACAGCAGAACAGAGTCGCGGCACCACCAATATACTCACAAAAGAGTAAGTTTTTATTTAATGTAAATGTGATGTTGAAATAGAAGCGGGTTAATGTGCAACTTTACCATTCAATGGTGAGTTAATGTAATTTGAAAGCAGAAAACTTTCGAATTTGTAACTGTGGAAACACCTGTTTGCTCCACGATAGCTTGCTACCAAGTGGGCTGGTTAGCACATCCAGGTAGCCCGCCAGCTGCTCGGTTGGTAGCAAGCTACCCTGGATGTGACACATAACTGTATGCTTAACAAATACTTACCGTATGTTTGTTTAACAATTAAAAATGTTTCAGACTTCTGTGAAATATTTGAAGTATATCTGCACAGGGATATAGAACCTGATCCAGCTGCTGTAAAAGAATGGCTACATTAAACAATTCTGTCAATTAAAATTGATTTCATTTGTCATTGATTGATCAATTCTTTTTCAAATGTCTTTAGATGCCCCATCTGTTTCAACTGCACCTCGAACTGGCTCTTACCTGAAGACAGACCATTGTGTGGAGAACTTGGAGAGGCGGATCCTCGTCAACTACGGGTCAGGGCGACTTAACACCCTGTCCCGTAGAGGGGTGCGGCTATGCCGCATTCCGGCTGACATCCACCTTCCGAGTTGGCCAGGTCGCTCCTCAGTGACATTATTCAAGGCGTTAAGAGGCACGTCACTGAGGAGCGCCTGGCTGTCCTCCGTGCCGCAGCCCTACAGTGCCCATGATGACCACTGGACATCGACGACTTCAGGTACATTACACTGAATGAAAGGTTCTGAGTCAAACTCTAGAAACTGACTGCATGTTTGTTTGGATTGACAGGAACGTAAAAAAGATTTGACATGATCTAGTAATTATATTTAAATCCTATCTGTGCTAAATATTTAATATTTACATAATTAACGTTATGTTTTTGACTGTTTGGATTTTAATGCAAAGTGGTAATTGTTTTGTAGATTTTCTTTGATACTATACAATATTTATGTCTTCAAACTACTTTTCATTCAAACTTAATTCATGTCGACATGTGTCAAGTTTATTTAAACTAGAAATGAAAATAACAAGTTAATATTGTAGTAGTTGGATTATCTGTGTGCTTAGATTTTCTAACTCCTCTTGTTTTTTGTGTCTTCTGTAAGATTTTAGTCTCCTTTCTTCTGCCAGCTAACCAGCAGCAGACTCTTTCTTTTCTCTTTTGTGAGTTCTCTATTTTGACCGGTTTTTTGTCCTCTGTCTTCAGCCGAGTATGTCCCAGCTGGCAGTCATGTCATCGAGGAGCGTTCTCACCAGCAGCAGCTGAGAATTCCCTGGACATGGCTCCTCTTCAGGTTTGTGATAAAGACTCTTCCTACATCTCAGTTTGATTCTGTCAGAAGCTGTAGAGAAAATACACTGCTCAAAAAATAAAGGGAACACTTAAACAACACAATGTAAATCAACTTCTGTGAAATCAAACTGTCCACTTAGGAAGCAACACTGATTGACCCACGAGGGTCTCTGTAATCGGTGTGCTTCCTAAGTGGACAGTTGATTTCACAGAAGTATGATTTACTTGGAGTTGTATTGTGGTGGTCCCTTTATTTTTTTTGAGCAGTATACTTTTTCAGTTTTCATAAGTTTGTGTGCAGTTTGTTCATGAACCAGAATATGTTGAGAAAAGTCGAGCTCATACCACTTCCCCATGCTGGAGATTTTTAGTTTAATAGTAATAATAAATAAAATTACACAGGGGACATCAAGACCCAACAGTAGAGTCAGACGGTAATAAAATTAATCTGGTTGTGTGTTATTGTCCTGCAAACTTTGCTTTAATTCTACTTTTTTCTATTTAATCATTTAATCACATTTAAATCACTTGAACATCCACCTCCCCTCAAAGCCCACTCCCAGGTGAACTTGTGGATGCAAGTTGGCCCACTATGCAGCTGAAGGACTTGAACCACAACTTCAAGCGGTGGATCAGGCTCTTGGAGCAGGTATTAAAAATCGATGACCACATTCAATGACCTACCTGTGTTCTCCTTTCCTGCAGGACTGACCTGCTTCTGGTATTGACTCCTTCCTTCCGGTAGTCTGGCTGCCATTCCCCGCTGGTTGAGTGGCTGACGTCCGGGAGCGGTGGGTCCTGCCTGGGGAATGGTCCCGGCAGGACCCGCCGCTCCTGATGGAGGCGGTATCCCAGCGGGTGTGAGCGCTGGGAGACGGCAGCCATTAGGGAGCGTGGGTCCTGCTGGGGAATGGTCCCGCAGAACCCGCCTCTCCCTGTTGGTGGCCGTCATCCCAGCGAAGAATGGCAGCCAGACTACCAGAAGGGAACGAGTCAATACCAGAAGTGGTTCAGAAACTACCACCAGGGTGACGGAGAGCTCGCAGCCATGGAGGTACCCACAGAGCATAGGTCCAGGAGGGACCTGCCTCTGCTCCAGAGCCCGCCGTCCAGGAGGGACCTGCCTCTGCTCCAGAGCCCGCCGTCCAGGAGGGACTTCCTCTGCTCCAGAGCCCGCCGTCCAGGAGGGACCTGCCTCTGCTCCAGAGCCCGCCGTCCAGGAGGGACCTGCCGCAAAACTCATGTCCCCTCCTCCTGTCCGATGACTGCAGTCCGTTAGAACTTTTTTGTCCAGCGTCGATGACGACGGTAGACAGTAGAGGAGGCGGACGAGCAACTTGAAGTTCTACTTTAAGGAAGTAGAACTTCCTTGAACTTTGTACGAGTGGCTTTTGTAACCATTTGTTTTTTGTTTTTTTTGTCATGTGAATTTCCCCTGCACTTAATTTTTTTTCTATTCCACTTATTAGGTTTGAAGTCTTTTTTTTTTTACGTTTTTGCACCTTATTTTCTTTAATATTTTGCACTTTATTATAGTCCATCGAGTCTTTGTGTGCGTTTTATTTTTTCATACAAGTACTTGCATTTCCTTTTTTGCACTTGTATTATTTTGAGTCTTGTGTTTTTGTTAATACATGTACTTACCATGTCCTTTTTTTTGCACTTTATTTATAAATAAAAAATGTGTCAAAATCAAAACTCTATCATTTAAAATGGCAACAATCCGGGAGCATTGTGTCGTGTTGGGTAAGTGCCTTCCTTCCTTTCCAAGACTTTTTTTTTTGTACATGAAGGGTTCTCTGCTCTGAGCATGTGTACCTCAAACCGGGGACTCCCTGCCGGCAGTGGCGGAGCTAGACTTTTAAAGTTGGGGGGGGCCAGGACTACCTCTGGGGGGGCAAAATTTTAAATGTGTGTGTGCACATATATATAATTTAAAAAAATAACAACTGAATATTTGGTTAGTTTTTAAGCCCCTCTGTCATTTGACATGTTATAATTAACACCTTTGACTGGCGCACATGGAGACATGATACGCAGAGTTGATCGCAGAGGAAACTAAAATCAATCAAATTAAAGATCCTTTCTGAATATCATCTCATGGACACTGAACTAAATGCGTCTTTCTGACCGGGAGCTGACAGCGTGTTGAAGAGTTATGGACACCTTGGTTAGGAAGCTCTGATTGGACAGGTAATTTGACGGGTAACAATATTTCGGGTTGGACCAGAATTATTTGCCTGATGGTGGTTCGGGCTTCTGATGAGTTTACATTTAATGAGTTTGGAGCACACAGAGAAAACCTAAAGAGAATGTGATGTACTTATTGTAGTTTATGTAGAGGAATAACAGCTGACTGTTGAGAGAGGAAAGAAATTAAAGTGCAGATCCGTTAGGCAGAAACAAGCGCAGAGCGCTGGGCAATAAATGCGCATAAATGCTCCAATTAATCCCACATGAAATGAGAAACGCCAAATATACAATATATAGTTACACTGCTTATGTTAATGGTGTTTTAAAAACAAAAGCAGTAAAAACTTAACCTAGTTAATATGCCAGATTCCCTCCTCACCCTCATCTTGATGAGAACAGAGAGCAGTTCGCTGGTTTCTGTCCAGACTGTGATCAGCTGACCACTTGGTGCGCAGACAGTTTCAACTTTACGCACAGAGAACATCGTGGAGCTCATTATTAATCAGACTAAGAACAACATCAGTCAGAGGATCATCTCTGATCTGGACGATTTAACGGACCAGAGACTTTGGAGCTCCTAGCTCAGCTGATCCGCTTCTGCTGGTTTTTCTCCCGCAGAGGGAAGTGATGCGGGATCAGGAAACGATCAGAGTTCTGCCGTCTTCTAATCACGTCATTTAGTGAAATGTTACCTGATTTCAAAAACGTTCTAGCAGAGAAATGATAAATGTTTCGTTTGATGACTACAAATTGCAAATAAAATTATTTATTTTTTTGACAGACAACAAAAAAACTCCAGCGCCACCTCTGCTCCAAACTACGAACATTGTCTGCCCCTCTTCGGTTTTTTCTCTTTTTTGCGGAGGATCAATAAATAACTTATTGGTGTTTTACAACCACCAGGTATGAAGCGCTTTAGCCTTTGAGTTGCACCACAGCGCAGCATAACTGAAACATCCAGGAGAAGAATATCAGCTTGTTGTTATGAGTATAAAGGAGGCTGGTATCGCGCCTGATAAAAATCTATTTATTTATGTCATCACATGGACTTATATAAAGTTTTATACATTTTCTTTTCATATATTTATTATTGTTTTTCTTCTTTAGATATATTGACTTAGAATGATTCCAAATAATGTACAGGAATAACCTGGTGCCGTTACATTTCAATCATCAGGGGGGCCACTGGGGGGCCAATCAGATGACAGGGGGAGCCATGGCCCCCCTGCCCCCCCCTCTGGCTACGCCACTGCTCACAACGTCATGTGAGAATCACAAGCAAAACTTTGAGTCAAACAAAAACTTAGAATATCAAGAAAAGATTTATGACATGCACAAATAAGTTTGTTTAACAAAAACAATCACTGAGACATGAGACTGCTGTTCATGAGACAAATGTGTGATTTAAATGTTTAAAAAGGTTTTTTTAAGCAAAACTCAGTAGGCTTTTCTCATGGTGACATGCATTAACAATTCAATTTTTGCTTTTGTTTTTTTCTTTTTTCTGCAGTTCCACCCTAAAGTTTGATGCAGCTCTGCTTTCCTGATTGGACCGTCTTCATCTCCACTGCAGCAAACAGGAAGCTCTTTTTAGAGATTACAGTCCACTAATCTGTAATCTATAAAAAGATTACAAGGGCACAAAGGTGGCTTTGTGCCCTTGTTTATATTTTTAATAGTGTAATTATGTAAAGACAAAATATGTAAACCAGAGCTAGACCACCAGCTCTGATTTACAAAATAGACCTGCAGAACGAAATTACTAATAAAATATCTTACATATGCATAGTGTTATGCTCTATGTAGAGATTTCCTTTAGCTCTGAATGTATGTCTCACAATTTTGTAATTTATCATTGTTTATTAAACTCTGAAAGCTGAGAGGCTGTTAATATTCTGTCCTAGAAGGCGGTTAGATGGGCCCTTTTTTGTTGTTGAGCACCTGCCCCTGTACTGGTCTCTGTACGGCCCTGGCCATATCTCTCTCGTAGCTAATACTAGGGACATTCTGTCATGTGTGCGTGGTTGTAGGTGAGGAAGACGCCGGTAAACCCAGGTAGTAATGAGGAAATTATGTATTTAATAAAGAATCAGGAACAAACTCAGAAAGACATGCGGCACTGCAAACGGACAGAAGAACGATGAACTAATGACGAGGACCCAACGAAGGACAGAGACAACAGGTGGGGTTAAATACACAGGGAAGCTAATCAGAAAGACATGGACACGCTGGAGGGACTATGTCTCTCGGCTGGCATGGGAACGCCTTGGGATTCCCCCGGAGGAGCTGGAAGAAGTGGCTGAGGAGAGGGAAGTCTGGGCCTCCCTTCTGAAGCTGAAAACCTATCGATCGTTTTTGAAGGGAAACTGGAGCACCCAGAGAAAACCTATCTATCCATCTATCCATCCATCCATTTTCTTCAGGTCATGGGGGCAGCAGCCTAAGTAGGGAGGCACAAACTTCCCTCTCCTAAGCCACTTTGGTCAGCTCCTCCGGGGGATTCCCATCACATTCCATGGCCAGCTGAGAAACAGCTATTCTGTTATTCTGGGACTGGAAATGGACGGGAATTTTACTCTTTTATTTTGCTGTTGGTGATCCTCAGCATAGTGCACAGAGGTGGATTTGAGTAAAGGTAATGTGACAGGCTTCCTAACTTTCTGACTACTCAGTATATGTCTGTTTCTTGTGTCGTCATGTTGGTCAGCAGTTCCCACCGATCTTCTTGCAGATCTTCTTGCAGACTCTGCCAGGGAGGTACTGCTCCCTGGCAGCGTCTGGTGGCTTGGCTTCCTGTTTTCAGCTCCACACACTCTGTCTAATTCCATCAAGGTCTGCATGTTTTTCCTTTCAATCTCACACTGTTCCTTTTTCTCCTGCCGTTTGAGTTGAATCTGGGAATCCCAAGAATTAGTCAGACTCTTTATAGCTGCAGCTTTTTTCTCTTTCTCCAGTTTTTCACGCTTTTGCTCTGCAGATTCCCGTTCTTTCCTTTCTTTCAGTAACTTATCCTCCATAAAAGCCCGTTTTTTAGCTTCTTCCTTCTTTGTAAGTGACAGTTGGTCATACACAATTTTTTTACGTATTTCACGACTTCTGTCCTTATCAGGAATGTCGCAGTCACTCTCATAGTCTAGAAAGCCAGATTCATACTGAACATCTCTTTCTTGCTTAGTTACACTGTGCTGTATTTCCCACTGCATTATTACTAAATTTTCCGTATGTTTTTTAGTCTCGTCCTGTGTCTTCAGTTTCTGCTGGGGATCCTTCTTCTGTCTCCTGGCTACAATTTCCTCAGCTGGATATCCAGGAAGCACCCCTTCCCTTTCAGCCCTGTCCATTTCCCTCTTCTGTTCCTGTTTATTTTCATAACTAGCGAAGACTTTATCAGCCAGAGTCTTTGGCTTTGGAGTTTCCTTCTTCTGCTGATGTGCTTCATGTAGCATTTTGGCAACCTTCTCTTTAGCCATGCTGTTGCATAGCTTCTTTTGCAAAACAGAGTCGTAGGCAGCTTCTTTCCTCAATATATCCTGTAAATTGTCATCCACAGTCTTCTTTTGGTCTTCCATGTTTGGCTCAGTCTCATTCTGCCTCCAAAAAAAATTTCAGTCTTTCTCTTTCTTCTGTCTCCTGATCTCAATTTCATCAATTTGATGCAGTCTATCTGACTCCATTGTGGCAGCCATTTGTTGCCTTTCATGTTCCGCTATTTTCTTCTTATTCTGTTTATTGGCTTGAATTTTGGCATCCCATGTGTCAGACACTGACTTTTTCAATATGGCTTTCTTGTCCCTCTCCTGTTCCTCTTGTAACTTTTGGCCTAACTGCTGCTTAACCCTCTCTTGAAATTGCTTTTCCTCCAAAAGAGCAAAGTTTGCAGCTTCCTTCTTCTTGATATTATCCAGATTTTCATAAACAATCTGCTTACATTCCTCTAAGGAATTCAACTTTTGGTCCCTCATGTTTTGCTCAGTCTTGTCCTGTGTTCTGAGTTTCTGCTGCTTCTTCTGTTTCTTCTTCTCAACGTCCTCCGTTCGATGCGACTGCTCTGATTCCATCAAGGAATCAGACCCTTTATTATGATCTTGTCCATTTCAATCTGCTTTTGCCGTTTGTATTCAACTTGATCATCCCATGCATCAGTCAAATACTTTTGCATTTGACTTTCTTTTCTTTCTCCTGTTTGTCAAGTAACTTTTGGGCAAACTCCTGCTTAGCTTTTTCTTGATTAAGCTTTTTCTCCTCAACAGCTTCTTTGACATATTCTTTTCTCCTTATATTCTCTATATTTTCATAGGCCATCTTCTTACATTTCTCTTGAAATTTAACCTGCTCGTGAACATTTTTCTCCCTCTCGTCATGTACATATTCTGACCGTTTGCCTTCACTAACTCTGGTGTTTGCCTTGGCTTTACCAATCGTTCCTCTGCCTTCTCTCTAACCTGTTTGTTGAGTTTTTGTTCATTTCTACGTGACAAAGACTTTTTAAACTGTATGCCATGTTTGTCCATTCCAGAATCCTCATTGGAAAGGACAATGAGTTTTGGACAAGCTCTCAACTTGTCAGCTCTAAACTTGTCCACATCCGTGGACAAGTTGAGAAGTTTTTGCCCATCTCTGTCAATTTGCAGCAACGTTTTTGATGGAGTTTTCTCCCGCTTGTCTCTCCAGTTTTGCACATCCCGTGCGTAGGCATTCGTTGGTCTTGGCTTTGTTAAGGAAGAATTTTATATTACTGGTAAATTTAGCAAAACTCTGGCTCTGATACTTCCTTTTGATCCCGGGTTCTCTCGCGTGGCCACGTGCGGGGACAAAAACACAACAATGCGTGTTGACGTCACAGAATTACAGGATTTAATCCAATCAGAAGAAAATATAAGATAGTAGAGGAAACTGAAGAAACACAGATACAAACATTGTTACCTGAGACAAGAAGACATAGAAATATCAAGGACGTCCTTGGAGAAAGAGCTGGTGCAGAAGTAAAATAAAATCAGCTTTTTTTCTGAATTGTTTCCCTTGTGCACAAACTTTTATACCTGTAGGTGTGTTTTCCTCTTTAATGTATTCAAATAAGGCGTATCTCTACTTGACCAATTGGAAGGCATCTCTGGCCCTTTTAAATTTAGAAAAAGTCCCGCAGTTTGTTCGCAAGATCAAACACCTTTTGTTAAATAAGGTAGAAGCAGACTTTCCGAATTCATGGTGGTTTATGGCTTTCACAGATCAGTGTGAAAAGCTAGAACTTCCTACTGATTGTTTCCCAACAGACAAAGAGCAGATCAGAGATCTTGGCAAACCATCTGCTTTAACTACAGTAAAATAAAGATCAATAGGTCAGACTATGTTATAAATTTTAAAACTATAATTATGGTATTTCAATCAAGTCATGATAAATTCTAAAACTAACTTATTTTAAATGTATTTTCTTAACGCTGTCCGGCTCTACAGCCGTCTGGCCAAGAGAAACAGATGCAGGAACCTCACAGGTAGCTGTGAAATTCTGGTTTCTCTTCTGCTCTGCCAGGAACAAACATTTAATACTTTATTTTAATTCAATGAAAAGTTCTCCAAAAACCCAATTTGTTCTTCTGCACTCAGCATCTCCAAAGTTTAGTCCTGATATCAAACCAAAAGAAATAGACAATATTAACAGAAAATAATGAAGTACAATTCCTGTTTCTAATTAGGAATTAGAAACAAATAGGAATTAAGACATTCATTCACCATAAACCTAAGTATTTTCTAATACTAAACGAAACATTTTCATGTGATTCTAATATAGTCAGAAATAATACAATTTCAAATACATTCATCATTGACTAAATTATTCTAAAACAAGATAATAGAATTTTCAGTCAAAACATTAATAACTAAGAAAAATGTCTTACAAATTAACTGTTAGTGATTTAAAACATTTTATGTTCAGTTTTTTTGCCCCATGTCAGATGTTAGTTTGGAAGAATTCTCATCCTGGTTACGTGAACCGACCAAAGTTCCCTTTCTCAGAGTAATTCAAGTGATACTGTCCTCCACCTTCCTGCATATGTTGATTTATGACCTCCTGTCTTTAATGATAAGACCCCAGGGGTCTGAGCCGAAATTCTCTTGCAGATCCTCTATTCTCCTTTGTACTTTAAATACTTATCCCAGCAATAGTTCTTCTGGTTTTAAATCACTAACACAAACCTGTTCAAACTTAAGAAATGTGTTCTAAAAGGTTTAAACTGTGTTAAACACTAAAATAGTCATTTTTCCTCAACAAAACCAAACTCCTGTTTTTCCGTGGGTATTGTGAGTTAAAATGACTGTCGAGTTTGTCGTGTTAAATGAAATATTTCATTTTCATCTATGTTCATGAGGTGCTTATTATTTTATGGAGTTATATTCCTGATAAAAAATCTTAAGTGTTGTTTTAAAATGGAGCTGACTGCTCTTAGTTACTAGGGAAACTCCCGGGCTTTAGAGTTTCAGAGCTGCTGCGGAGCAGAGACGTGCCAGTCTCTGCACACAAATATAGAGCTCTATATGAAGTTTTGTTTTTTTTTTGCTGGCCAGCTTATTTTAATTTAATTTAATTTTTTACCAAGGACCCTGAAAGGATTCCTTATGACCTAAATGTTTTGTTTTTCTTTTCTCTTTGTGGGTTTTCCAGGAAAACTATGACAAAGTGTTGAAACAAAGTTGGATGTGTTTCAGTCCAGTAATTTGTAATAAATAAACTGGTTGATAGTAAACTGCTGTCTGAACCCGAGTAAATTCTGTTCTTTGGTTACACTTCCATTATTATTTTTGAGATACTTGCATTTACTTTATTTATATGCATATTAAAATTACCTTTTCTAAATACATTTCACTCAAATATCTAAACTTACTCCAATCTGCCTTATTAAAGTTTAATCTCTCCCCACTCTTTTTATACTAATTTCCAATTATTCTTACCCTTATAATTATAGGATAATGATCACTTCCTACTGTATTTCTTTATCAGTCTTGTGAAGTCTCCGAGAGAAGGTGAAGTCCTTCCCACTTCCTGCGTCACACGCACCTGTGTCCAATTAAATTAGCTGTTAATTGAAAAGAGGTGGGAGAGGAGCAGGAGTTCCTCAGACACAGACAGACAGCAGAACAGACAGTCGCGGCACCACAAACAGTCTCACAAAAAGGGTAAGTTTTTATTTAATGTAAAATGTGATGTTTGGAATAGAAGCGGGTTTAATGTGCAACTTTACCATTCAATGGGTGAGTTAATGTAACTTTGAAAGCAGAAAACTTTCGAATTTGTAACTGTGGAAACACCTGTTTGCTCCACGATACCTTGCTACCAAGTGGGCTGGTTAGCACATCCAGGGTAGCCCGCCAGCTGCTCGGTTGGTAGCAAGCTACCATGGATGTGACACATAACTGTTATGCTTAACAAATACTTACCGTATGTTTGTTTAACAATTAAAAATTGTTTCAGACTTCTGTGAAATATTTGAAGTATATCTGCACAGGGGATAATAGAACCTGATCCAGCTGCTGTAAAAGAATGGCTACATTAAACAATTCTGTCAATTAAAAATTGATTTCATTTGTCATTGATTGATCAAATTCTTTTTCAAGAATGTCTTTTAGATGCCCCATCTGTTTCAACTGCACCTCGAAACTGGCTCTTCACCTGAAGACAGACCATTGTGTGGAGAACTTGGAGAGGCGGATCCTCGTCAACTACGGGTCAGGGCGACTTAACAGCCCTGTCCCGTAGAGGGGTGCGGCTATGCCGCATTCCGGCTTGACATCCACCTCTCCGAGTTGGCCAGGTCGCTCCTCAGTGACATTATTCAAGGCGTTAAGAGGCACGTCACTGAGGAGCGCCTGGCTGTCCTCCGTGCCGCCAGCCCTACAGTGCCCATGATGACCACCTGGGACATCGACAGACTTCAGGTACATTACACTGAATGAAAGGTTCTGAGTCAAACTCTAGAAACTGACTGCATGTTTGTTTGGATTGACAGGAACGTAAAAAAAGATTTGACATGATCTAGTAATTATATTTAAATCCTATCTGTGCTAAATATTTAATATTTACATAATTAACGTTATGTTTTTTGACTGTTTGGATGCAAAGTGGTAATTGTTTTGTAGATTTTCTTTTGATACTATACAATATTTATGTTCTTCAAACTACTTTTCATTCAAAACTTAATTCATGTCGACATGTGTCAAGTTTATTTTAAACTAGAAATGAAAAATAAACAAGTTAATATTGTAGTAGTTGGATTATCTGTGTGCTTAGATTTTCTAACTCCTCTTGTTTTTTGTGTCTTTCTTGTAAGATTTTAGTCTCCTTTCTTCTGCCAGCTAACCAGCAGCAGACTCTTTCTTTTCTCTTTTGTGAGTTCTCTATTTTGACCGGTTTTTTGTCCTCTGTCTTCAGCCGAGTATGTCCCAGCGGCAGTCATGTCATCGAGGAGCGTTCTCACCAGCAGCAGCTGAGAATTCCCTGGACATGGCTCCTCTTCAGGTTTGTGATAAAGACTCTTCCTACATCTCAGTTTGATTCTGTCAGAAGCTGTAGAGAAAATACACTGCTCAAAAAAATAAAGGGAACACTTAAACAACACAATGTAAATCAAACTTCTGTGAAATCAAACTGTCCACTTAGGAAGCAACACTGATTGACCCGACGAGGGTCTCTGTTAATCGGTGTTGCTTCCTAAGTGGACAGTTTGATTTCACAGAAGTATGATTTACTTGGAGTTGTATTGTGGTGGTCCCTTTATTTTTTTTGAGCAGTATACTTTTTCAGTTTTTTCATAAGTTTGTGTGCAGTTTGTTCATGAACCAGAATATGTTGAGAAAAGTCGAGCTCATACCACTTCCCCATGCTGGAGATTTTTAGTTTAATAGTAATAAATAAAATTACACAGGGGACATCAAGACCCAACAGTAGATTCAGACGGTAATAAAATTAATCTGGTTGTGTGTGTTATTGTCCTGCAAACTTTGCTTTAATTCTACTTTTTTCTATTTAATCATTTAATCACATTTAATCACTTGACATCCACCTCCCCTCAAAGCCCACTCCCAGGTGAGACTTGTGGATGCAAGTTGGCCCACTATGCAGCTGAAGGACTTGAACCACAACTTCAAGCGGTGGATCAGGCTCTTGGAGCAGGTATGTAAAAATCGATGACCACATTCAATGACCTACCTGTGTTCTCCTTTCCTGCAGGACTGACCTGCTTCTGGTATTGACTCCTTCCCTTCCGGTAGTCTGGCTGCCATTCCCCGCTGGTTGAGTGGCTGACGTCCGGGAGCGGTGGGTCCTGCTGGGGAATGGTCCCGGCAGGACCCGCCGCTCCCTGATGGAGGCGGTATCCCAGCGGGCGTGAGCGCTGGGAGACGGTAGCCATTAGGGAGCGGTGGGTCCTGCTGGGGAATGGTCCCGGCAGAACCCGCCTCTCCCTGTTGGTGGCCGTCTCCCAGCGAAGAATGGCAGCCAGACTACCAGAAGGGAACGAGTCAATACCAGAAGTGGTTCAGAAACTACCACCAGGGTGACTGAGAGCTCGCAGCCATGGGAGGTACCCACAGAGCCATAGGTCCAGGAGGGACCTGCCTCTGCTCCAGAGCCCGCCGTCCAGGAGGGACCTCCTCTGCTCCAGAGCCGCCGTCCAGGAGGGACCTTCCTCTGCTCCAGAGCCGCCGTCCAGGAGGGACCTACCTCCTCTGCTCCAGAGCCGCCGTCCAGGAGGGACCTGCCGCAAAACTCATGTCCCCTCCTGTCCGATGACTGCAGTCCGTTAGAACTTTTTTGTCCAGCGTCGATGACGACGGTAGACAGTAGAGGAGGCGGACGAGCAACTTGAAGTTCTACTTTAAGGAAGTAGAACTTCCTTGAACTTTGTACGAGTGGCTTTTGTAACCATTTGTTTTTTGTTTTTTTTTATCATGTGAATTTCCCCTGCACTTAATTTTTTTTTTATTCCACTTATTAGGTTTGAAGTCTTTTTTTTTTACGTTTTTGCACCTTATTTTCTTTAATATTTTGCACTTTATTATAGTCCATCGAGTCTTTGTGTTTCATTTTTTCATACAAGTACTTGCATTTCCTTTTTTGCACTTGTATTATTTTGAGTCTTGTGTTTTTGTTAATACATGTACTTACCATGTCCTTTTTTTGCACTTTATTTATAAATAAAAAAATGTGTCAAAATCAAAACTCTATCATTTAAAATGGCAACAATCCGGGAGCATTGTGTCGTGTTGGGTAAGTGCCTTCCTTCCTTTCCAAGACTTTTTTTTTTGTACATGAAGGGTTCTCTGCTCTGAGCATGCCGACCTCGAACCGGGGACTCCCTGCCGGCAGTGGCGGAGCTAGACTTTTAACGTTGGGGGGGCCAGGACTACCTCTGGGGGGGCAAAATTTTAAATGTGTGTGTGCACATATATATAATTTAAAAAATAACAACTGAATATTGGTTAGTTTTTAAGCCCCTCTGTCATTTGACATGTTATAATTAACACCTTTGACTGGCGCACATGGAGACATGATAGCAGAGTTCATCGCAGAGGAAACTAAAATCAATCAAATTAAAGATCCTTTCTGAATATCATCTCATGGACACTGAACTAAATGCGTCTTTCTGACCGGGAGCTGACAGCGTGTTGAAGAGTTATGGACACCTTGGTTAGGAAGCTCTGATTGGACAGGTAATTTGACGGGTAACAATATTTCGGGTCGCACCAGAATTATTTGCCTGATGGTGGTTCGGGCTTCTGATGAGTTTACATTTAATGAGTTTGGAGCACACAGAGAAAACCTAAAGAGAATGTGATCTACTTATTGTAGTTTATGTAGAGGAATAACAGCTGACTGTTGAGAGAGGAAGAAATTAAAGTGCAGATCCGTTAGGCAGAAACAAGCGCAGAGCGCTGGGCAATAAATGCGCATAAATGCTCCAATTAATCCCACATGAAATGACAAACGCCAAATATACAATATACAGTTACACTGCTTACGTTAATGGTGTTTTAAAAACAAAAGCAGTAAAAACTTAACCTAGTTAATATGCCAGATTCCCTCCTCACCCTCATCTTGATAAGAACAGAGAGCAGTTCGCTGGTTTCTGTCCAGACTGTGATCAGCTGACCACTTGGTGCGCAGACAGTTTCAACTTTACGCACAGAGAACATCGTGGAGCTCATTATTAATCAGACTAAGAACAACATCAGTCAGAGGATCATCTCTGATCTGGACGATTTAACGGACCAGAGACTTTGGAGCTCCTAGCCAGCTGATCCGCTTCTGCTGGTTTTTCTCCCGCAGAGGGAAGTGATGCGGGATCAGGAAACGATCAGAGTTCTGCCGTCTTCTAATCACGTCATTTGTGAAATGTTACCTGATTTCAAAAACGTCCTAGCAGAGAAATAATAAATGTTTCGTTTGATGACTACAAATTGCAAATAATTTTTTTTTTCTTTGACAGACAACGAAAAAAAACTCCAGCGCCACCTCTGCTCCAAACTAGGAACATTGTCGGCCCCTCTTCGGTTTTTTCTCTTTTTTGCGGAGGATCAATAAATAACTTATTGGTGTTTTACAACCACCAGGTATGAAGCGCTTTAGCCTTTGAGTTGCACCACAGCGCAGCATAACTGAAACACCCAGGAGAAGAATATCAGCTTGTTGTTATGAGTATAAAGGAGGCTGGTATCGCGCCTGATAAAAATCTATTTATTTATGTCATCACATGGACTTATATAAAGTTTTATACATTTTCTTTTCATATATTTATTATTGTTTTTCTTCTTTAGATATATTGACTTAGAATGATTCCAAATAATGTACAGGAATAACCTGGTGCCGTTACATGTCAATCATCAGGGGGGGCCACTGGGGGGCCAATCAGATGACAGGGGGAGCCATGGCCCCCCTGCCCCCCCCCTCTGGCTACGCCACTGCTCACAACGTCATGTGAGAATCACAAGCAAAACTTTGAGTCAAACAAAAACTTAGAATATCAAGAAAAGATTTATGACATGCACAAATAAGTTTGTTTAACAAAAACAATCACTGAGACATGAGACTGCTGTTCATGAGACAAATGTGTGATTTAAATGTTTAAAAAAGTTTTTTTAAGCAAAACTCAGTAGGCTTTTCTCATGGTGACATGCATTAACAATTCAATTTTTGCTTTTGTTTTTTTCTTTTTTCTGCAGTTCCACCTTAAAGTTTGATGCAGCTCTGCTTTCCTGATTGGACCGTCTTCATCTCCACTGCAGCAAACAGGAAGCTCTTTTTAGAGATTACAGTCCACTAATCTGTAATCTATAAAAAGATTACAAGGGCACAAAGGTGGCTTTGTGCCCTTGTTTATATTTTTAATAGTGTAATTATGTAAAGACAAAATATGTAAACCAGAGCTAGACCACCAGCTCTGATTTACAAAATAGACCTGCAGAACGAAATTACTAATAAATATCTTACATATGCATAGTGTTATGCTCTATGTAGAGATTTCCTTTAGCTCTGAATGTATGTCTCACAATTTTGTAATTTATCATTGTTTATTAAACTCTGAAAGCTGAGAGGCTGTTAATATTCTGTCCTAGAAGGCGGTTAGATGGGCCCTTTTTTGTTGTTGAGCACCTGCCCCTGTACTGGTCTCTGTACGGCCCTGGCCATATCTCTCTCGTAGCTAATACTAGGGACATTCTGTCATGTGTGCGTGGTTGTAGGTGAGGAAGACGCCGGTAAACCCAGGTAGTAATGAGGAAATTATGTATTTAATAAAGAATCAGGAACAAACTCAGAAAGACATGCGGCACTGCAAACGGACAGAAGAACGATGAACTAATGACGAGGACCCAACGAAGGACAGAGACAACAGTGGGTTAAATACACAGGGAAGCTAATCAGAAAGACATGGACACGCTGGAGGGACTATGTCTCTCGGCTGGCATCAGAACGCCTTGGGATTCCCCGGAGGAGCTGGAAGAAGTGGCTGAGGAGAGGGAAGTCTGGGCCTCCCTTCTGAAGCTGAAAACCTATCTATCGTTTTTGTAGGGAAACTGGAGCACCAGAAAAACCTATCTACCATCTATCCATCCATCCATTTTCTTCAGGTCATGGGGGCAGCAGCCTAAGTAGGGAGGCACAAACTTCCCTCTCCTAAGCCACTTTGGTCAGCTCCTCCGGGGGATTCCCATCACATTCCATGGGCAGCTGAGAAACAGCTATTCTGTTATTCTGGGACTGGAAATGGACGGGAATTTTACTCTTTTATTTTGCTGTTGGTGATCCTCAGCATAGTGCACAGAGGTGGATTTGAGTAAAGGTAATGTGACAGGCTTCCTAACTTTCTGACTACTCAGTATATGTCTGTTTCTTGTGTCGTCATGTTGGTCAGCAGTACCCACCGATCTTCTTGAAGATCTTCTTGCAGACTCTGCCAGGGAGGTACTTCTCCCTGGCAGAGTCTGGTGGCTTGGCTTACTGTTTTCAGCTCCACACACTCTGTCTAATTCCATCAAGGTCTGCATGTTTTTCCTTTCAATCTCACACAGTTCCTTTTTCTCCTGCCGTTTGAGTTGAATCTGGGAATCCCAAGAATTAGTCAGACTCTTTATAGCTGCAGCTTTTTTCTCTTTCTCCAGTTTTTCACGCTTTTGCTCTGCAGATTCCCGCTCTTTCCTTTCTTTCAGTAACTTATCCTCCATAAAAGCCCGTTTTTTAGCTTCTTCCTTCTTTATAAGTGACAGTTGGTCATACACTATTTTTTTACGTATTTCACGACTTCTGTCCTTATCAGGAATGTCGCAGTCACTCTCATAGTCTAGAAAGCCAGTTTCATACTGAACATCTCTTTCTTGCTCAGTTACACTGTGCTGTATTCCCCACTGCATTATTACTAAATTATCTGTATGTTTTTTCCTTCTTCTGTCTCCTGGCTACAATTTCCTCAGCTGGATATCCAGGAAGCACCCCTTCCCTTTCAGCCCTGTCCATTTCCCTCTTCTGTTCCTGTTTATTTTCATAACTAGCGAAGACTTTATCAGCCAGAGTCTTTGGCTTTGGAGTTTCCTTCTTCTGCTGATGTGCTTCATGTAGCATTTTGGCAACCTTCTCTTTAGCCATGCTGTTGCATAGCTTCTTTTGCAAAACAGAGTCGTAGGCAGCTTCTTTCCTCAATATATCCTGTAAATTGTCATCCACAGTCTTCTTTTGGTCTTCCATGTTTGGCTCAGTCTCATTCTGCCTCCAAAAAAAATTTCAGTCTTTCTCTTTCTTCTGTCTCCTGATCTCAATTTCATCAATTTGATGCAGTCTATCTGACTCCATTGTGGCAGCCATTTGTTGCCTTTCATGTTCCGCTATTTTCTTCTTATTCTGTTTATTGGCTTGAATTTTGGCATCCCATGTGTCAGACACTGACTTTTCAATATGGCTTTCTTGTCCCTCTCCTGTTCCTCTTGTAACTTTTGGCCTAACTGCTGCTTAACCCTCTCTTGAAATTGCTTTTCCTCCAAAAGAGCAAAGTTTGCAGCTTCCTTCTTCTTGATATTATCCAGATTTCATAAACAATCTGCTTACATTCCTCTAAGGAATTCAACTTTTGGTCCCTCATGTTTTGCTCAGTCTTGTCCTGTGTTCTGAGTTTCTGCTGCTTCTTCTGTTTCTTCTTCTCAACGTCCTCCGTTCGATGCGACTGCTCTGATTCCATCAAGGAATCAGACCCTTTATTTATGATCTTGTCCATTTCAATCTGCTTTTGCCGTTTGTATTCAACTTGATCATCCCATGCATCAGTCAAATACTTTTGCAATTTGACTTTCTTTTCTTTCTCCTGTTTGTCAAGTAACTTTTGGGCAAACTCCTGCTTAGCTTTTTCTTGATTAAGCTTTTTCTCCTCAACAGCTTCTTTGACATATTCTTTTCTCCTTATATTCTCTATATTTTCATAGGCCATCTTCTTACATTTCTCTTGAAATTTAACCTGCTCGTGAACATTTTTCTCCCTCTCGTTATGTACATATTCTGACCGTTTGCCTTCACTAACTCTGGGTGTTTGCCTTGGCTTTACCAATCGTTCCTCTGCCTTCTCTCTAACCTGTTTGTTGAGTTTTTGTTCATTTCTACGTGACAAAGACTTTTTAAACTGTATGCCATGTTTGTCCATTCCAGAATCCTCATTGGAAAGGACAATGAGTTTTGGACAAGCTCTCAACTTGTCAGCTCTAAACTTGTCCACATCCGTGGACAAGTTGAGAAGTTTTTGCCCATCTCTGTCAATTTGCAGCAACGTTTTTGATGGAGTTTTCTCCCGCTTGTCTCTCCAGTTTTGCACATCCCGTGCGTAGGCATTCGTTGGTCTTGGCTTTGTTAAGGAAGAATTTTTATATTACTGGTAAATTTAGCAAAACTCTGGCTCTGATACTTCCTTTTGATCCCGGGTTCTCTCGCGTGGCCACGTGCGGGGACAAAAACACAACAATGCGTGTTGACGTCACAGAATTACAGGATTTAATCCAATCAGAAGAAAATATAAGATAGTAGAGGAAACTGAAGAAACACAGATACAAACATTGTTACCTGAGACAAGAAGACATAGAAATATCAAGGACGTCCTTGGAGAAAGAGCTGGTGCAGAAGTAAAATAAAATCAGCTTTTTTTCTGAATTGTTTCCCTTGTGCACAAACTTTTATACCTGTAGGTGTGTTTTCCTCTTTAATGTATTCAAATAAGGCGTATCTCTACTTGACCAATTGGAAGGCATCTCTGGCTCTTTTAAATTTTAGAAAAAGTCCCGCAGTTTGTTCGCAAGATCAAACACCTTTTGTTAAATAAGGTAGAAGCAGACTCTCCGAATTCATGGTGGTTTAAGGCTTTCACAGATCAGTGTGAAAAGCTAGAACTTCCTACTGATTGTTTCCCAACAGACAAAGAGCAGATCAGAGATCTTGACAAACCATCTGCTTTAACTACAGTAAAATAAAGATCAATAGGTCAGACTGTGTTATAAATTTTAAAACTATAATTATGGTATTTCAATCAAGTCATGATAAATTCTAAAACTAACTTATTTTAAATGTATTTTCTTAACGCTATCCGGCTCTACAGCCGTCTGGGCCAAGAGAAACAAATGCAGGAACCTCACAGGTAGCTGTGAAATTCTGGTTTCTCTTCTGCTCTGCCAGGAACAAACCTTTAATACTGTACTTTTAATTCAATGAAAAGTTCTCCAAAAACCCAATTTGTTCTTCTGCACTCAGCATCTCCAAAGTTTAGTCCTGATATCAAACCAAAAGAAATAGACAATATTAACAGAAAATAATGAAGTACAATTCCTGTTTCTAATTAGGAATTAGAAACAAATAGGAATTAAGACATTCATTCACCATAAACCTAAGTATTTTCTAATACTAAACAAAACATTTTCATGTGATTCTAATATAGTCAGAAATAATACAATTTCAAATACATTCATCATTGACTAAATTCATTCTAAAACAAGATAATAGAATTTTCAGTCAAAACATATTATTAATAACTAAGAAAAATGTCTTACAAATTAACTGTTAGTGATTTAAAACATTTTATGTTCAGTTTTTTTGCCCCATGTCAGATGTTAGTTTGGAAGACTTTCATCCTGGTTACGTGAACCGACCAAAGTTCCCTTTCTCAGAGTAATTCAAGTGATACTGTCCTCCACCTTCCTGCATATGTTGATTTATGACCTCCTGTCTTTAATGATAAGACCCCAGGGGTCTGAGCCGAAATTCTCTTGCAGATCCTCTATTCTCCTTTGTACTTTAAATACTTAACCCAGCAATAGTTCTTCTGGTTTTAAATCACTAACACAAACCTGTTCAAACTTAAGAAATTGGTTCTAAAAGGTTTAAACTGTGTTAAACACTATAAATAGTCATTTTTCCTCAACAAAACCAAACTCCTGTTTTTCCGTGGGTATTGTGAGTTAAAATGACTGGAGTTTGTCGTGTTAAATGAAATATTTCATTTTCATCTATGTTCATGAGGTGCTTATTATTTTATGGAGTTATAGTCCTGATAAAAAATCTTAAGTGTTGTTTTAAAATGGAGCTGACTGCTCTTAGTTACTAGGGAAACTCCCGGGCTTTAGAGTTTCAGAGCTGCTGCGGAGCAGAGACGTCTGCACACAAATATAGAGCTCTATATGAAGTTTTTCGTTTTTTTTTTGCGGGCCAGCTTATTTTAATTTAATTAAATTTTTTACCAAGGACCCTGAAAGGATTCCTTATGACCTAAATGTTTTGTTTTTCTTTTCTCTTTGTGGGTTTTCCAGGAAAACTATGACAAAGTGTTGAAACAAAGTTGGATGTGTTTCAGTCCAGTAATTTGTAATAAATAAACTGGTTGATAGTAAACTGCTGTCTGAACCCGAGTAAATTCTGTTCTTTGGTTACACTTCCATTATTATTTTTGAGATACTTGCAATTACTTTATTTATATGCATATTAAAATCTACCTTTTCTAAATACATTTCACTCAAATATCTAAACTTACTCCAATCTGCCTTATTAAAGTTTAATCTCTCCCCACTCTTTTTATACTAATTTCCAATTATTCCTACCCTTATAATTATAGGATAATGATCACTTCCTACTGTATTTCTTTATCAGTCTTGTGAAGTCTCCGAGAGAAGGTGAAGTCCTTCCCACTTCCTGCGTCACACGCACCTGTGTCCAATTAAATTAGCTGTTAATTGAAAAGAGGTGGGAGAGGAGCAGGAGTTCCTCAGACACAGACAGCAGAACAGACAGTCGCGGCACCACGAACAGTCTCACAAAAAGGGTAAGTTTTTATTTAATGTAAAATGTGATGTTTGGAATAGAAGCAGGTTTAATGTGCAACTTTACCATTCAATGGGTGAGTTAATGTAACTTTGAAAGCAGAAAACTTTCGAATTTGTAACTGTGTGAAAACACCTGTTTGCTCCACGATACCTTGCTACCAAGTGGGCTGGCTAGCACATCCAGGGTAGCCCGCCAGCTGCTCACTTGGTAGCAAGCTACCCTGGATGTGACACATAACTGTTATGCTTAACAAATACTTACCGTATGTTTGTTGTTAACAATTAAAAATTGTTTCAGACTTCTGTGAAATATTTGAAGTTTATCTGCACAGGGGATAATAGAACCTGATCCAGCTGCTGTACAAGAATGGCTACATTAAACAATTCTGTCAATTAAAAATTGATTTCATTTGTCATTGATTGATCAAATTCTTTTTCAAGAATGTCTTTTAGATGCCCCATCTGTTTCAACTGCACCTCGAAACTGGCTCTTCACCTGAAGGCAGCTCATGGTGTGGAGAACTTGGAGGAGAGGCGGATCCTCGTCAACTACGGGTCAGGGCGCGTTAACATCAGGGGACAGCCCTGTCCCGTAGAGGGGTGCAGCTATGCCGCATTCCGGCTTGACATCCACCTCTCCGAGTTGGCCAGGTCGCTCCTCAGTGACATTATTCAAGGCGTTAAGAGGCACGTCACTGAGGAGCGCCTGGCTGTCCTCCGTGCCGCCAGCCCTACAGTGCCCATGATGACCACCTGGGACATCGAAGCACTTGAGGTACATTACACTGAATGAAAGGTTCTGAGTCAGAAACTCTAGAAACTGACTGCATGTTTGTTTGGATTGACAGGAACGTGAAAAAAGATTTGACATGATCTAGTAATTATATTTAAATCCTATCTGTGCTAAATATTTAATATTTACATAATTAACGTTATGTTTTTGACTGTTTGGATTTTAATGCAAAGTGGTAATTGTTTTGTAGATTTTCTTTTGATACTATACAATATTTATGTTCTTCAAACTACTTTTCATTCAAAACTTAATTCATGTCGACATGTGTCAAGTTTATTTTAAACTAGAAATGAAAAATAAACAAGTTAATATTGTAGTAGTTGGATTATCTGTGTGCTTAGATTTTCTAACACTTAGATGTGTGGCTCTCCTTCAGCTTCCACACCTTGACTACTCTTGTTTTTTGTGTCTTTCTTGTAAGATTTTAGTCGCCTTTCTTCTGCCAGCTAACCAGCAGCTGACTCTTTCTTTTCTCTTTTGTGAGTTCTCTATTTTGACCGGTTTTTTGTCCTCTGTCTTCAGCCGAGTATGTCCCAGCGGCAGTCATGTCATCGAGGAGCGTTCTCACCAGCAGCAGCTCTGAGAATTCCCTGGACATGTCTCCTCTTCAGGTTTGTGATAAAGACTCTTCCTACATCTCAGTTTGATTCTGTCAGAAGCTGTAGAGAAAATACACTGCTCAAAAAAATAAAGGGAACACTTAAACAACACAATGTAAATCAAACTTCTGTGAAATCAAACTGTCCACTTAGGAAGCAACACTGATTGACCCGACGAGGGTCTCTGTTAATCGGTGTTGCTTCCTAAGTGGACAGTTTGATTTCACAGAAGTTTGATTTACTTGGAGTTGTATTGTGGTGGTCCCTTTATTTTTTTGAGCAGTATACTTTTTCAGTTTCCATTTTCATAAGTTTGTGTGCAGTTTGTTCATGAACCAGAATATGTTGAGAAAAGTCGAGCTCATACCACTTCCCCATGCTGAAGATTTTTAGTTTAATAGTAATAATAAATAAAATTACACAGGGGACATCAAGACCCAACAGTAGAGTCAGACGGTAATAAAATTAATCTGGTTGTGTGTGTTATTGTCCTGCAAACTTTGCTTTAATTCTACTTTTTTCTATTTAATCATAAAAAATCATAGTCGGGCAGAAAGAGAGTCATGAAACGGGAAGAGCTGGTTTCCTGAAGAAAGGGGAAGTTTCTATCTTGCATCGGTATAAAAATGGTTATCAGACGTCCTTCATTTGGAAAAGCTGGAATCCTTTTGGAGATGTTGGAGTTTAGACATTTTAAATGATTTTTGTTTTGTACTTGGACCAGAAAATGTATCCATACTTGATAAATGTATGGGAAGATTGATTTAGTTATGCTAGCCACCATGCCAATGACTATTACTGCTAAATGATAAAAGATGATTAAGTTTTAACTTTAAAGCTCATCTGTTTAAAAAAGTTTTTATTTAAAAGATATTAATCAGATTAACTGTAGGAACATCGGTCGTGTTGTTGTGACTTTGAAAGCAGGTTTCTGATCACTTTTATTGTTTCGGCTCCAGGTTGATGTTCGTGAACATTTCTCCAGAGTCGGACAGCTTTGGAGAAACACTCAACTCTCTGAGGTTTGCCAGCAAGGTCAGTCAGTTTGGTCTGAATTATTTACCACAGATGTTATTTCACTAAAACATTTAGTCAGTTTGACACATGGCTGATATTGGGGCTTTTATTATTCAGTGATTCATAGTTGGATGAATCATGTTCATCACCATCCTGATGAGTTTCTGTTTAAATAGAGCTTCATGTTCAGTTCTGCCATATAAGCTTTTTTTAATTTTCGTTTTGCTGTTTTTCCAGGTGAACGACTGCGTTATTGGGACCTCGAGTTCCAGCAAGAAGTAGAAGTTTTTACATAAATAAACATGGTTTTAATGTTGTTGTTTTTTTTTAACCAGTAAATATTTGTCTGTTTTTAACTGCTTGCATTAAATATCCATCACTGATGTTTTTAGGAAACGGGTCCATTTTATTTATTTCTGATCTTTTAAGTACAAATAAATGTATTGATGTCTTTACTCTTATCGTTCAATTTCTATAACTAATAGTCTGGTTCAACCTGCAGCAACAATAGATATTTATTACTAAACTAGATTTAAACTGTTGTAAAGTTTTTACTATTTGTGTTTTTCCATTTATAGTATGTTTGCTGTTATAAGAACTTTTGTTTTTTTTTTTATCTCAAATTCTGACTTATGTGCATCAAAAAATTGTCATTAAAAATGTCCCACTTTGACTGGTTTTGAGTAAGACTTATTTTAACTAAAACATATTTAAAATATGTCATAACTCGTATAGCAGTTATTGGGAGCATACAACAGCAAGATTTTGCTCAGTTGTGGTTTAAACTGGAGCCATTTTTTTGACAAAGTATGACAAAGCACATCTCTGGGCGAGCAATAAAGAATGGTGCATTAAACGTGTTAAGATGACAGGGCAAATATTGCCTTAAAAATTAAATATTCCTCCCAGATTGATCCTTAATTTTATGTATACAATTATTTTTTTTTGTCTCTTATAGTGATGGAGGAGGACGAAGGATTGGAGGCTGCAATGCTAAACATGTCAGCCTCTAAAATCTTGAGCAGTAAACAGACTATGGTTTCGTTTGCTGAAATTCTAAAATATGTTCTGCTTGCACTTAGTTTCTCTCACACATTTGTCTCTGTGTATCCAGTGTCAGGGTCAGCGGAAACGGAGAGAACCCCAGTGTCAAAAGCATCGTCAAGAGCAAAGACAGGTTTTTCTTAAAATAGGAGTTTTCAGAACTGGAGTATTATTTATTCTCTCTTACGATGAATGACCCTCCAACCCTGACCTTGACCATGTTCCTGTGTTCTGGCCACGTTCCTGTTACAATATTGCTGTTTGCGACCGTTACTATGCATGTCAAAGGATTATGAATTGATGGAGATGCTGGTGAGTATAGATTTCAATTCTGCATGCTTACCTCTTTTTTTATTTGCCAATATTTGTTACCAACAGCATGTTTATTTAAGTGCTGCTGTTCCTCCTGCTATCAATCAATCAATCAAATTTTATTTGTATAGCACATTTCAGCAGCAAGGCATTTCAAAGTGCTTTACATAATTAAAATAAAAACAGCATGTGACATTAAATAAACAGTGAGAAAGAGATAATAAAACAACAACATTAAAACCCCTTTAGGACTTCAGTTAAACGCCGTTTAACTGGGATTCTAACCCTCAGGGACTTTAGTCAAAAACACCGTTTGACAGGGACTCCAACCTCTAGGTTTTTAGTTGAAACTCCGTCAACTGGGACTCTAAACCCCGTAGAACTTTAGTTAAACGTCGTTTAACTGGGACGTTTTCTGGGTGGCTTTACATCATTAAAACATAGAAAAGAAATAAAAAGAAATTAAAAACATTAAAGACATAAAAACCTGGAAGACATCAAAACCCGCACTCTAACCCTAATTTAGCCATAAGCAACTCTAAACAGGTGGGTTTTAAGTTGAGATTTAAAGGCTCCCAGTGTTTCAGCTGTTTTACAGTTTTCTGCACGTTTGTTCCAAATCTGTGGTGCATAGAAACTAAATGCTGCTTCTCCTCGTTTGGTTCTGGTTCTGGGGATGCACAGCAGAACCAGAACCAGAAGATCTGAGGGGTCTAGACGGTTGGTACAACAATAACAGATCTTTAAGGTATCGTGGTGCCAAACCGTTCAGTGATTTATAAACTAACATCAGTATTTTAAAGTCTATTCTCTGAGCTACAGGGAGCTTTACAGTGGAGGGACTTTAAAACTGGTGTTATGTCTCTATCTTCCTGGTTTTAGTGTGAACAGCAGCAGCAGCTTCTGGATCAGCTGCAGCTGTTTGATTGATTTATTAGTCAGACCTGTGAAGACGCTGTTGCAGTAATCAATGCTGCTAAAGATAAACACATGGATGAGCTTCTCTAGATCGTGCTGAGACACAAGTCCTCTAATCCTAGAGATGTTCTTCAGGTGATAGAAGGCCGACTTTGTGGCTGTTGGCTAAAGCTAACAGACAAGTGTTCAATGTGGAGTTTGTTTTGTTTCCCACATTTGGGAAATATTTTTTTTAGAAGTCTGATAAGCAGAAGGAAGAAAAGTACAACTTTTTGAGTTTTCACCAACACCATCTGTCGAGTTCAGTTGTGATTTACACAGTGACTGATATATTCTCTTTATTTAGGACCAACTGCAACAGTATCCAGGCCTTCTGACGCATCAGGCGAACCGGAATCCTCCACAGCTGGCAGTAAAGAGTTTTAAATTATATTCTTGAATATAAATCTTATACTTGTAAATATTTTTAGGCAATAAACTTTCTTTTTTTACTTTCTGAGTATTTACAGTCCTGGCAATCACACAAAAGATGCCTGTGGCCCTTCCATCACAGCTGTCATTTATGGTGAAGGAAACGGCAAGTGCAAAAGAATCAGAGGTTAAAGGTTAGTTTCAACTAATCTTTAAAGATCTGTTTGTTGCATAGGCAGCACTATCACTATTCACAGCTACTTTATCTGTTGTCTTAAAATTATAATGAAGCCACAGAGAAATAACAGAATGATAACACTTCTTTTCAGATTCCAGTGCAAGCGCAGCTTCAACCTCTGCACAGAGTCCTTTCCTTTGCAGACAGTGCTGAAGACGGTAAGAACAGATTGCATCCAAAAAACTTTTTTTTTTTTACTCTGAGTAGTTTGATTTATTAAAAGCATTTCCACACTGTCTTTCAAATATTTAGTAAATAATGTGGCTACTATTTGGAACACATTTTACAAATTTGTAATTGAATTTTTTATTTTTGTATTATTGGGAACCTAATTCCAGGTGTTTTCATACCTTAATGCAGCTTCCTCAGCTCAGCCACCCTTTCATGTGCCCTTGATTCAACATGATCATGACATGAACAGCTGGAACTGTTCTCAGCATCAGAAACTGTGGATGAGGACAGAGCTGCAAGATCTTGGGCTGTGGCCTGGGTCTCGTCCTGTGCGAAATGTTGGAAATGCAATTTCCCTCTGGCGTCAGCCTCCACAGCCTGAGCTCATAGACACAGTGGCTGAGCTCCTGCCGCCCAACTTTTTTCAGCTTCACCCATTCTTTATTTGGAAACCTGAAAATGAAATGATGTCAAGGCTGAAAAATAACTACAACCTCCCATGTCTTCATGGATGTCCTCAACCACAAGTTGTTTCCGCTGGTGTGGGCCGACCTCGGGGGATTGTTGGGACCAGTGGGCAATATGACATCCTGTCCTCTAGACTTTGCTGTAAGTCTTGTCGGAAGACCTGGTTTGCTGACAGTCCTCGTTGGCTGGAGAAGCTGCCCAGAAGATTCACCAACCTGCTGCTAGATATTATTTAAAAATTCTTGAGTTATGTAGATCTTATACTTGGTCAAAATGGCTCCAGTTTAAACCACAACTGAGCAAAATCATGTTATATAGCAGTTATTGGGATCATACGAGTTATGACATATTTTAAATATGTTCTAGTTAAAATAAGTCTTACTCAAAACCAGTCAAAGTGGAATATTTTTAATATGCTGATTTTTTGATGCACATAAGTCAGAATTTGAGATAAAAAAAAAAACAAAAGTTCTTATAACAGCAAACATACTATAAATGGAAAAACACAAATAGTAAAAACTTAACAGTATAACAGTTTAAATCTAGTTTAGTAATAAATATCTATTGTTGCTGCAGGTTGAACCAGACTATTAGTTATAGAAATTGAACGATAAGAGTAAAGACATCAATACATTTATTCGTACTTAAAAGATCAGAAATAAATAAAATGGACCTGTTTCCTAAAAACATCAGTGATGGATATTTAATGCAAGCCAAAACTTAAGCGGTTAAAAACAGACATATTTACATGAGGCCCAATTTATTGTTTAGAAAAAAAACATTAAAACCATGTTTATTTATGTAAAAACTTGGAACTCGCTGTCCCGATGACGCAATCGTTCACCTGGAAAAACAGCAAAACAAAAATTAAAAACGGCTTTTATGGCAGAACATGAGGCCCATGTCGCGGCACGGAGGAACGCCAGGTGCATGATGGTTACGTGCCTCTTAACGTTTTGAAGCACGTCACTGAGGAGCGCACTGGCCAACTCCGAGTGGAACTTGGAGGAGAGGTGGATGTCAAGGCGGGATGCGGCATAGCTGCACCCCTCTACGGGACAGGGCTGTCCCCTGATGTTAACGCGCCCTGACCCATAGTTGACTAGGATTCTCCTCTCCAAGTTCTCCACACCATGAGCCGTTTTCAGATGCCGAGCCAGTTTTGATGCAAGGTGTTTGCAGATGGGGCATCTTGGAGAATTAAGTTTTGAATGAAAAGTAGTTTGAACATAAATATTGTATAGTATCAAAAGAAAATCTACAAAACAATTACCACTTTGCATTAAAATTCAAACAGTCAAAAACATAACGTTAATTATGTAAATATTAAATATTTAGCACAGATAGGATTTAAATATAATTACTAGATCATGTCAAATCTTTTTTCATGTTCCTGTTAATCCAAACAAACATGCAGTCAGTTTCTAGAGTTTCTGACTCAGAACCTTTCATTCAGTGTAATGTACCTCAAGTGCTTCGATGTCCCAGGTGGTGATCATGGGCACTGTTGGAGTCGCGGCACGGAGGACAGCCAGGCGCTCCTCAGTGACGTGCCTTTTGACGCCTTGAATAAAGTCACTGAGGAGCGACCTGGCCAACTCCGAGTGGTACTTGGAGGAGAGGTGGATGTCAAGTCGGGATGCGGCATAGCCGCACCCCTCTACGGGACAGGGCTGTCCCCTGATGTTAACGCGCCCTGACCCGTAGTTGACGAGGATCCTCCTCTCCAAGTTCTCCACACCATGAGCCGTTTTCAGATGCCGAGCCAGTTTTGAGGTTAGGCGATGGCAGATGGGGCATCTTGGAGACATTCTTGAAAAAGAATTTGATCAATCAATGACAAATTAAATCAATTTTTAATTGACAGAATTGTTTAATGTAGCCATTCTTGTACAGCAGCTGGATCAGGTTCTATTATCCCCTGTGCAGATATACTTCAAATACTTCACAGAAGTCTGAAAGAATTTGCATTTAGAAGGGGACAGTTTGAGACCAAAATTAGCAATGCGTTGGAGGACCCTCATTAACCTCACCTCATGTTCTTCAACCCAGCTTGAAAATATGATATCATCTAAGAAGGCAACAACCTCCAACAATTTTTAATTGTCATCAACAAACATACTGTAAGTATTTGTTAAGCATAACAGTTATGTGTCACATCCAGGGTAGCTTGCTACCAAGTGAGCAGCTGGCGGGCTACCCTGGATGTGCTAACCAGCCCACTTGGTAGCAAGGTATCGTGGAGCAAACAGGTGTTTCCACAGTTACAAATTCGAAAGTTTTCTGCTTTCAAAGTTACATTAACTCACCCATTTAAAGGGTGAGGAAGGGGAAGAGTGAGGCCGATCCCAGAGTCGTGAGTTCGATCCTACCAGTCACCATACTATGTTTTAGTGAAAAGATTTCCCACAATCAATGTTTAAGTGTTATGAAGTAATGACTGTTTGGCTTTTTTGTACAGATGGTGTAGTACCGTAAACTAAAACACAACATTTTGTCATAAAAGGCTTGCGTTTTAAAACTTTATTGATGAATTCCTTAATTTTTTTTTATTCTACCAATATAGTCAAATTGATGTTAAATTATACTGTATGCTATATACAGTATATTTTAATGTCCGTAATCATACCCAGTGCTTATTTTCATTTTTCACAGCTAAACAATGACTGAAACTAAAATATTCTTTCAAGTGTCTTTCCTTAAGTACTTTTTGAGTGAAGTGAATATTTTTTTCTAGTGTATGCTTAAAATTATTACCAATAATTCAGAATTGGAAGCAGCTAACATTTACTCACAGTAAAAGACCATAGACCTTATCGATTTCAAAGAACCAAATATTTATTCATCAACAATTAAGACGGTGAATTAAACATTTTTAGTTAGTCCAAAAACATTGTAGCATTTGGATGCAACACATTTCCATTGAAGTCTCCCATTTCTTTCTTAAACCAAGAAATGTGTGGTTTGCTGAAGGACTTGAAACCTTTTACACTATGGTTTGTTGAATTACTTGGTGTACACAATGACATCAATCAACCTAAAACAAAATAAATATCACTCTGTGAACTAAATAAAAACTATATGAAACAGTTTGTGAAGTTAAAGTAAAGAAAACATTTATTTTTTTCTTTTTAATTTGTTCCAGTCACTGCTGGAACAAATTCAGCTCACTGGGAGGTGAAAGTGAGACTTTCATTAGAGGGACAGTAAATTTGCCCCCTATATTGGCTGTGTCCTGTTTCAGCTATTCTAAACTGCCCGCATTTTTTGCATGTGTTGTGCAAAATTTGCGCGTCAGTTTTCGAGGTTCTCTACCAGGTTGAGCAGGGGCCACAGCAGAGTCCAGAGCAGGGGCCACAGCAGAGTCCAGAGCAGGGGCCACAGCAGAGTCCAGAGCAGGGGCCACAGCATAAGCATGTGGAGGAGGGGTGGAGAGGCTCCACAAACTCTGTTGCTGTTGGGTAGTGAGGATAACGGATCCCTGTGGTGCCACTGGAGTAATTGCCACTAGCTGAGGCCTTTTGGGTGGGGCAGGGAGAAGCTGCCGCTGTCCTGATGGATTTGTCCCATCAGTGAATTGTAGCTTTTTTTTATTTTGACTGCCCCACAGTGTTGGATGGTAGCCTGTACGAATGCAGTGGCCCTGAATGTGGTACGCCGTAATGCGGACGTATATTTGCAGGCAGAAGTGGGTCAGCAGGAACAGAAAAGCGGCTGGGAAGGTTTAACCCTTGAAGTACCACAGCGGTTTCTTGCCTTTTGACCCTTCTGTTATGCCACTGAACCAGGGTGGTGTAGCTCACATCCACTAGCTGCAGGTTTGTCTGCCCCATCACAGCTCCATTTGCCAGAACGAGCTGCCTGATCTTCCTTTACTCTTGAAGGATTAAATCCCACCTGGAGACTGTGCCTGCCCCTCTTTTCTTTGGACTACGACGGATATTGCACAGCCGGACAAAGATGGTCTCCACCAGGCGGCAGCAGTCTGGCCATTGGGCAGATGGAGTGGTTAAAGCATGCCTCTTCACACTCTCAACCCCAGGAGTAAATTCCTGCCTCTTCTTGGGGGACCAAAACCTCCCAATGTTCAATTTCTCTTGATGCCTTGCAGCAAATACCACCCTCTGTTCATCAAACTCCAGCAGGTTCTGCCACAGAGCAACAATGCAGCTCACCTAAACAGGAAAATAAAACAATTATACATGAGGACACAGCAATATGCAAGTGAGGTGAAAGGTGTGTGCATGTCTGCAGCAAGCAACAACTCATGTGACTCACCTCCTGGTTGGTCAGCACCAGTGAGGTTTTGCTCCTTAGCTCCACCAGATACTCAGCCAAGCTGTCAACTTTGCCCAGGCCTGGTACACCGACCTCATCTAAACCCTGAGAAAACAACAAAAAATGTTGAAGTTATTTTTTATTTTTCTTCAATTCTACAGCTTACTAAGAATGCCCACCTCTGACAGGCTAGGTTCTGTCGGTTTTATCCTCGGGGAGTGCTGCCCTCGGAAAATAACGCGTTAGCCAATCTGTGACTTACTCGAGAAACACAAAAGTGTTGAGAGGGTCCACCATAGGAAAAAAAAGAGATGAAAAATGAGATAAGGTTGATCGCGATCTGTTCCTCTAAAGAGTAATAAGTGAAATATGAGAAAAAAGAGAACATAGGAGCTGGAAAGCGTGGATCCATTTCTGTGTGTCTGTCAGGTGTGTGTGTGTCTGTCAGCTGTGTGTGTGTCTGTCAGCTGTGTGTGTGTCTGTCAGCTGTGTGTGTGTCTGTCAGCTGTGTGTGTGTCTGTCAGCTGTGTGTGTGTCTGTCAGCTGTGTGTGTGTCTGTCAGCTGTGTGTGTGTGTGTCTGTCAGCTGTGTGTGTGTCTGTCAGCTGTGTGTGTGTCTGTCAGCTGTGTGTGTGTCTGTCAGCTGTGTGTGTGTCTGTCAGCTGTGTGTGTGTGTGTCTGTCAGCTGTGTGTGTGTCTGTCAGCTGTGTGTGTGTCTGTCAGCTGTGTGTGTGTCTGTCAGCTGTGTGTGTGTCTGTCAGCTGTGTGTGTGTCTGTCAGCTGTGTGTGTGTCTGTCAGCTGTGTGTGTGTCTGTCAGCTGTGTGTGTGTCTGTCAGCTGTGTGTGTGTCTGTCAGCTGTGTGTGTGTCTGTCAGCTGTGTGTGTGTCTGTCAGCTGTGTGTGTGTCTGTCAGCTGTGTGTGTAAGCTTCTGCCGCTGAGCAGACCTTATGTGTTTAAATGTACTCTTTTCTGTTTATTGCAATGTGTTTTAAAACCATGGTCAACATTGGGAGATTATAATCTGTGGGAGGTTTTTGATTTTGTCTCCTGTGTTTGGTTTCTTTGCCGCCGTGCGAGCGAAACTGCAATAAAAAGAAAAAGAGAAAAGAGAGAAGAGGTGATTTCTGAGTCTAAATTTTGAGCCTAAACAGATATGATCCAAAGTGGGACACCAGGACATGGATTACGCTCAGTGAGCAAATAGAAGCACTAATAACTTATTTGGCAGAGCATGATGAATATCAAAATAAGAGAAAAACAAAAAAGGATAGAATACCTGGTGCAGAAGAAAGGAGGCGACTTGTTAAACAGACGTCCTTTGGGAAAATACCGGCTGGAAGGAATAAATGACGCTAAGGGAAAACTGGTTGAAACTAAAATAATCCTGCACAATTCACTATTTTCACATGTGGTAAAATTAACTGTATGAAAGATGAATTAAATTACAAAACAGGCAAAATCATAAACAAAATAAAGTGACATCTAATGTGTTGAAGTTTTTGAAACTCAGCTTAGCTGTAGACAGGTTTAAATTTAAACTTAATGAAACTTGAAAAATTGAGATTTATAGCAGACTTGAACTTTATCATGGATTAATCAATATTTTTCTCTCTTATTATCAAAAACAAGATTTCTTTTCATTTGAAACTTGATCACCTTAAAATGTCTAAAGAGGGAACAGAATTGGTAAATAAATATGAGTATGTGTTTGATTCAAAGGGTGATTATGAAACAGCTCTAGATTCAATTATGGCTCATTACATTGGTTACAACATATTCTGTCTGAAAGACAATTAATGATTATAGATCTAGATAATTCAGTTACCTTACTTCAAAGTGGGAAATAATATGTTCGAAAAGGAGTAATCACATTTCAGCTTTGGTTTAAATCCAGACAGCATTTATTACGAGACTTTTCATTTAGTTTGACATGTTTTATTTTCTTTTGATTTTTATTAATATTGTTGTTTTTATTTTCTAATAACAAAACTAACTAACTAACTAACTAACTAACTAACTAACTAACTAACTGCTGCTTTCGAAACACATGCTTGTCTTGGTAGAAAGGCACAAATTGGACATGATGAAACGTTTAAAGTGGATATGATTGATTATGTAAAAACAAACTGATTGGACAACAACTGGCTCACAGCACTTTGTGCCTTAAATTTTGATTGAATTGATGCATAAATTCAAGTCCAACAGAACATTTGATTTGAAACGTAATGACATCTTACAGTACTGCACAATATTTGTCTACATTTTTTTTTATCCTCTGCCACAAAAGAAAAATCTGATCAATTTTTCTTTTGTCAGTTCAGAATAAACATTGACACGGCCTTTTAGGAAAGCAATCCAAATTCTGATCTGAACTCTTTAAAATAATAAAACTTTTGGCCTTTGCAGTACAGTTTCAGTTGGACATTTTAGAAATATGTACAGAAAAAGAATCTCTGAAAAATATTTCTGAGGACAATAGAAATGTTGTCAGAAATGTTTGTTTTCTATTTACATAAGAAAATAAAAAGGGGGAAATGGTAAAAGATAAACATAAAACATTTCTGATAAAACTTTACATTTAAAACATCTGATAGTCTACTTTCAATTCCAGATAGATGATTTGGAAAACTTGTGAAATCCTGTAAAATTTTAGTTCTGGAGAAAAGTAAATGCAAAATCGCTTTCAAATATTTAAATTATGTCAACAGGGGGTGGAGAAGAAAGAGACTCTTATTACTATTCGGTTTAAAGATATGGTTAATTATGAATGTATTCATTTAATATTGTTATATTGTGAGTTCATTTAATGAGCTCTTATACTGGGCCTTCCTGCATGACTGAAATACAGAGTTATAGAGAAGCTCTTACTAAATTAACAATTGGTTATATAAAATTGAATAGCTTCAATCAATATCTATGCCATGTTTATTTTCAGACTGATGAGTTTCCTGCATCACCTCTAATTTTAATTGTATAAAGTTACAGTTGGATGTAATTGTTATCATTGAGAACATTTTGGTTAAAAGTACTTTAAATTCTACGGAGCCCCAAAGGGGACATGGAGAAAAATTCAGACAAAATGTGAACAATTTTTTAATTCTAAAAAGAAAACAATACATTAATAAAACACTCAGCAGTTTTGAAAAATATCAGGATAATGGTAATATTTTCATTAATGGAATAAATAATATTTGATTACAGTTTTCTTTTTGACGTGAATTATTATTAAGGAAATTTAACTGGTTGTCTTAAAGTGTGGCAATATCACAAGGATGCTTTTGTGTAAAATTGTACAATATTGAATTAATTATTTTACATATGCATTTGAATAACCAATATATGAAAAGTGTATGAAGCTGGAAATACTAAATTTTGTCAAAATGTTTAATAATTTCTTAGTTTGATTTTTGAAAGGAGTTGGTTCCACAACCGGTTAATTCTGAAACATCTGAGGGTGAATCATCTTAATGCATTTCTATTTTATCTTTGGAGCTCAGGGTCTGAGGCAGTGGACGTTATCTGAGCCGCTCCAGTGACCCTGAGCCTGGCTGAAACAAAAGAAACAAACAAAAAAAGAGGCAACTCTTCATCTACATCACCAGCTACAGAAAAGACAGTTAATTTATAATTATGTGAGCAAAAGGTGGCATACACTTTTATTTTCTTAATTTACTTTGTGTTTTACTCTAGCAGTGCTGCTTCCTGTGGTCTGACGGGGACCACGGGGGCCGGGTTTTGCGGGTTCAGGGCCGTGCGAGGAGGTGAGGAGAAAGGCCTCTGCTGTTCTTAGCTGTGCTGACTTGGACATTTGCACTTTCTACACCTATGAATTGTACCATTTTCTCCTGGACTGCTGTTTGAGGGCAAAGACCTATTGGTCGATTCCTACAGCTTCTACAGAGGTCAGTGAGGTTGGATTTTTCCTGTTGTCACATGAGGACGGATTGCAGCTTACAGGATCTCGCATTGGATGTTTGACTGTGATCTCTGAGGACACACCTGGCTACAGGACGAGACCCAGGCGTGATTTGTGAGGGTCTCCTATGGCAGAAAAGACCATCGGATTCTGCCCGACGTGATACGGAGGTTTGAAAACAATGACATGCTGTATCTCTCCGTCTCTCCCTCGCTCTCTCAAGGAGGGCCACACACTTTGTCCAGATTTTTCTGCACAGCAGGACTGAATGCTGCCCTGAACAGCTTCTGATGGGGCAAATGGAGCATCACATGTAAAGTCATCCTGAGACTCAGAGGCGGTCCTGCTTGCCTGTTGCCCTGGTTGGTCCTGGTTCTACGCCTCTGGTCATGTGACCTGGGCTCCGGGGCCCCTGGGGTTCCACTCAGTCTACAGGTTGGAGACAAAATGGCTGCCAACAAAACTTGGTAGTTTTTAAAGGTTTTTCTTGAATTTTTGATGCCACTTTTTCTCACCTTTGTTTAATTTACAGCACATTCATGGTCTACTGTCTTTGCACTCTGACCTCTGCTGTTTGACCCCCAGGATAAGTTTAACGGTACAAGTGAAGGCTCGATGCAGCAGGGTGTTAGAACCCTCTGCAGGTTACAGAAATATTTTGTTTGCCTGAATGATTATAACTGATTGTCCAACATCTGGCTAATGTGTTTTTCTCCTCCAGCATGACAACGATTGAAAAAGGATAAAAGTACGGTAAAAATTGTTAATTTCCTGATTTACAAAAGCACAACCAGCCACACTTCAAATACAAAAAAGGATCGTCTAAAATCTATTTGGCTCAAATTACAGTGGCTACAAATATGAGGACTAGTATCTCAAGTTTTGATTTAAGTTTTGTCTGTTACTACCCAATAGTAAGTCCCGCCCACTCCTCACAACTCTTCGGACTCACTACTGCCCAGTTCTCTGTCTAACAGGTCCGGAAAATCCCCAGAAACTCGGGTCTTACCCTAGCGATAGTTTGTGGAGAATAATCTGTTTAAACTGGGGTCGGAAAGGACTCGTCTAGCTCTGACTACCTTCGATCCAGAAGTTATGACCTTTTACAGTTGGGGGGCAATCCGCTGAGTAGCCCTCACAGCGACATAACCCCTACAACCACTCCTGTTAACGGTAGCTCCTTTCCTAAAATAACGGCACTTGTTAACGGCTAGATTAAATTTAGTGACTTAGATTTAAGTCCCAAGGTCATTATTTTAACACTCACCAGAGGAAAACACAAAGCCACCCTGTCTCTAGCATCATGTATGTTAACTTTACTATATTTAGGAGAACCAACAATAATCAAGACTGACACAATTAAACTCACTGTTCACAATTCTCATTAGAATTTTTAGAATTATAATTTTATTAAGCAAGCTTTAGCAGGGGCATACAACAACAAATTAATTTCCAAGAGTTATAAAAGAAGCAAAAATATAATGAAATCAACCAGGATTAATCACCTCCTTTCCTTGTTCTCATTCCTAACCTGTTTTACTAAATTCACTGAGCGAGGCTTTGGGGGAAGCAGGTCAACTCATACCCGATGATTCTTGATCTCAGCAGCTGTAATCTTTCGGTGTCCTTGGTCAGAGTCTTTGTCCAGCCGGAGCAAAGTCCTCTTTACTGAAGAGAAGTGGAGAGAAGGCTCACGCTTGCCTTGAACGTGCAGATTCTTTGTCTTTAAAAGACCTCCGTCTCTTTTCCAAGTCAGCTGCACCGGGGTTGAGAGCGTTGGGTAGAGGCAGAGGATTCGGTCGGATCTGGAACCAGGGGTGTTGGCTGGTGGAACTCGTCCCTTCTAGGCAGCGTGAAGTCAAGGAGTAGTTTCCCTTGGTCCCTCGATGTAATCCTCTGCTGATCTTTAGACAGCTTCCTCTGATGACTCCCTTTCTGCGCTGCGGACGAAGAACCCTCGTTCTGTCCCGTACAGCAGTATTTATGTGCTGTGTTTCCATGGAACCTGCCTATCGCAATATGTCATGCGAGGCAGGGCTGCCTGTGGAAAGCACCGGGCTCTTTCTCAAGTTTCCACTGACTCATCCCTACCTACTCGCTTCATCGGGGCAGTTCCCTTTTTCCGTCGACCATCTGTTTCCAATTCTGCCGCACCCTTGCTTTCCTTCCCCATTTGGTGACTCACCCCTCGCCTTTTGCTCAGTGAGAAGTATTCTTTTCCCCTACCACAGTATCCATGGTTTTTAATAATGCCTACTGATTTTATATAATCATGTTATTTGTTAGTTGATTCAAAAGTATAACCTCCAGCCTTTCATAATGTAAACTATTATCATTCACTTGATTATAAGTACAGAACATCAACTGATTAGGAGTACAGAGTATACATTATTATAACATTTACTTAATCAGAAGTACAGAATACATGTTTTGATCATACATTACAGACACTTCTTTATTGGCCTGTGTATTGTCACTTTATAATCACTTATCACTTATAATCATCATTTAATCATTATTTGGTATACTGTTATTTCCCAGGCCTTTATTCCATTTTTCTGCGTATACCTGGACAGATCTCACACCCATACCAGATTCCTCGACACCCCCTCCGTGAGATCGGACGGGGCTTCGCAGAAAAATCTAAATTCCGACTACCAAAAGTCCAATTCATCACCACCATGGAGAGTTAAAATGTCTCTCTCGTAGCAGGTCGCAGGAGAAGACGAAGGCGTCCATGTGTCCACGATCTCGTATTCCGTTAGGTGGGAAGGTGGAGAAGACCAGATGTCGGTGTCTAGTCCCAATTCCACAGTAGACCCAGACGGCCCAAGGGGGTCTTGACGCTCCAACTGAGGTGGTGAGGTTGGAGAAAGAACGTCGGCCGCCAAATCCTGTGGCGGGGCCGCTGGAAAACTGCAACTTTCCTCGAGTTCCTTTAGCAGGTTCTCGAAGTCAATAGCAAACGAAGGAGACTGTGCCTGGCAGATGCAGGCGACAGAGGAGCTGACGTTGCTACTTTGGTCTTGGGGTGATGGGACAGGTATATCGTCGGTCTGGCATGCCTGCTGAGATGAACTGAGGGGCTCAGTTTGGGTACTCTGTACGTGAGTTGCAATGCTGGTTTGGCACCCGACGTCGATGTACATGTCAGGAGACGCCGGACAAACAGGTGGACGGGGGTCTCCCACCGCCAACACTCGGCCATCCAGAAGGTGTAGAGTGGGTAGGCATTGGCGAGTGATCTGATTCTCCCATAGCTTCTGGACTATGGGTAATATCCGGTCGTTTCCCAAGTACGATGTTCGGAGAGTGCCGTCGTCTTGGTTCAACGCAGAGGTCCACACGACTTTATGTACTTGTTCCAGGGATCGAGATGCAGAGGCCGAGACGTACGGCAGGTCCCGTTGCTCATTGAGGCAGTGGATCGCTGTAACGTTATCAAGGTGCACGCAAGCGTTACACCATCGGGTAGACGATGCTACCCACATGAATCCCAAGGATTCTACGGACGCTCCGCATCCCACACAGCAAGTTGGAGCCTAGGAGAAACAGCAACTCAGGTAATTTTCATGATTAGCGGGTATCGATTAATCAACAATTATAATGGATAAAAAGAAGCTAAATGCGCATAAGCAGGAGCAGGGATCAAGGCTGGTTCTATGCCGATGTGCCGCGTTGAGCCGCGAGCCAAGGGGAATTAATGATGGGGGGAGGATCTTCATATTCCGGGGACCCGGGAGTAGACATCGGGGTTGGATCATGAAATATGGCCCCGTGGGTCATGAGCCATACGGCAATGGGCAGCGGGGACGACTTCCCTAACCAATACAAAAGTACAAAAACTCCCCATCCTGCCGCCCAAAGGGTTAGGGCGGCCCACTTACGAAGCCAGCGGAGCCTACCCTTGCCTTTGATGGATAGGGCTTGGTAGGCTAGGTAAATGAGGATGGACACGGCCAGAATGCCCTCGACGATGGCGGCCAGGATCTTGAGTGGCGCCGCTCGGGTGGCATGAGTTCCCCCGAGGATCAATTCCATCAGGAAGGCTGCGGTGTCGATGGAAAGCCAAAGGCATGCCACCGCGCCTCGTCGCCAGTTGATGCGGGTCCTACCCATGAGGTAACAGGCGAAGAGGGAAGGTGCGAGATCCCATCGCCCCAAAAAGATTGGGCGTAGGATGATCTTGATGAGCCCTTGAACCGAGACAAGCACCCTCAGGAGCTGTCCGGTGGACCAGGACCCGGTGTGGCAGTAGACAACCCAGGCCAGGATAAATCCGAGCTGCTCGGTGGTACTCACTTGGATGGGTGCAAAAAGTGTGGAGGGAAGAGAGAAGTTGGTTGAAGAATTAGATTCCATGTCGTCCTTTCTTGTCCCTTGGTTTGGGTCCAGTCTTGATCGCAGTGGTGAAGATCGGCGACTGGCTCGCTGGCTCCCGGCAGCCCACTTTTATGCTGAAACTGGCTCCTCCTCTGGGGGAGGGCCGGTAGTCCCTCCTCTCGCGATTACAAAGCATTCTTAGCCACTCCTTCACGACAACCACTCCCAGGATTAGGGCAATGGCTGCGCCCAGGAAGCCCAGCAAATATGGCCATAGCATGCTCAGAGCATTTAGCAACCAATGTTCGATAATACTGAGGCCTCCACCAACCACATTTCCAACCTCCTCAACTACATCCATGACGGTAGCAGTCAGGGTAGAGCCCAAAGTTTCGTACCAGTAGCAAGCATGCTGTTGCTCACCCGTTCCACATTTCTGCCACACTTCCTTGGAACTGTTGCAGGTGAGATTAGAATAAAGAAGGTTAGGGCCTACCCAGTCAAAACCCGGGTCCACTTCTCCGTCGCATAGACTTTTCCGGAATGCATGGCCTTCTGCAATGGCTAGGAGGGTGTCGGGGATGGCAGGGACAGGTAGATCTACAATCTTCTTGCGCTTTTGTAGCTGGTATCCCAAAATTGCATCAGTGCAGGTTTTTGCCCTTACAATCGCTCTTCGCCATTTCCCTGCAATCTTTCGCCAAACCACCTCGGATGCATGGGTGCCATACTCATCCGCATAATGATCCTTGCAGTAATCTTCCCAACCTGGGATTGTCTGACATGGTTTTCTTGCCAGCCCAATGGTACATTGGGTCTTGTTTTCATTGCAAGACATGCGCCAGGGCCTTGGGAGGACGTAGTTGTCGGGTCTCCAAAAAATACCCGGCCAAATCATCCGATCTTTGGAGTAGACAGTGGCGATGTATTGGTATTTAATCCAATAGTTGTGGGACGCATTGAGGCAAGGCAGAACCCAAGCCTGCAGTTCCTCCTGTTGGAGTCCCCACCACTCCCAATCCCAGGCACGATGGTAGTCCTCGTACCAGGCACGGAGGACAAGTTTCGCTGTTTTGAAGGTGTCAGGACTCGGGCAGTGATATTTCCATGCAGCGTGGAAGGTGTTGCTGGTTTGCCAAAGGTCACATCGCGGGGAGGACATCGTCTTCACCCATTCTGTGTCGTTAAGGCTATCAAAAATGCGTCGGGCTACACACTCATCAATTTGTGCAAACTGGTCCTTAGGGGCATTCAAGAGGTCATCTGGAGTTGGAAGTGGCTGTGTGCGCATGTCAGCGAAGTGCGGTCCTTTCAGCCCGGCAGGGGAGCGAACTGCTCCCTCCGGGAAATCTCCTATGAAGAGTACTTGATCTTTTGCTATACCAGTCCAGGGAAATGAGTCATTCAACCAAGGTTCTATTTCTATTTGCAAGGGTCTGGCTCGGGTCCACGAGAATGACCAATCTTCCTTCAGAGCCAAAACTATGTGATTTTGTCCGGTGCAACTAACATATTTGTTCCATAGGCATGCATTTAGGATACCAAATTTAGTCTTATAACATTCTTGCTGGTCACTCTGAAACATGAACCGTCTGGATCCTTGTTTAATCAGGAAGGCTGTGATGTTTTCCCAGACGTGCTGTTCTGGTTGCCCCGTCGGTCGTATCCGAGTGCTGTTACTAGCAGTTCGGTTTTGATACAGGGTCTCGGTGTCAATTTCGTCTTCTTCACAATTCAGATGATAATCTCCCCAGAACTCCCTGCGTGGGAGCCAAGTCCTGCAGCCTGAGGACCTATGTGGGGCTGAATAAATTACCTCGGTGTCCCAGTATCCTTGGGATGGTGCCAGCGCTAGGGGTCGGCAGGCTCTGTTGCAATGCCATTCTGGCATGCCGTGGTCTGGGTGGATCCAGTTGCATCGGGCCGTCTGTCGCTCTTTTTGATGCATGATCCTCACCCAGCAAATTACCCCATCTTTGAGGAAGCTATAACTGTAGACCTCCCAGGTGCGATTCAGGAGGTCGTCGATCATGGAGTCATTTAGATTATAAGCTCTGCTTTCCACATATTTCTTTCCGTTTTCTTTCTTGAATAATTGACTCTGGTTCTGAACAGAAGACTCGTTGTCCCATGGCACAAAAATAGAGGTGGTAGTGGTATTCCAACAACTGAAGGTGAAGTACTTGGAACGACCATAGGTAACCTTTGTGTGCGTAAGGTGCCATGGCCCAACTCCTATGAAGTATAGGATGGCGATGAGGATAGTAGCAGTAACTAGTAGCGCCAAAAGCGTAAGCAAAGCTTTAATGCAAAGTGGTATTTTCTTTCTCGTAGTCGTTTTCCGTAGCAAGGGTCGTTCAGGGGTGTCTGGTTCGTCGTCTGTGGTGTTATCCGAATCGGTGAAGTCATCCAGCGAACTGGCTCTTGTCCCCACTCGTCTTAAGCGGGTGTCTTCCATTTCGGGTTCTTTAAAGTGTAGGTCAGTGGAAGCCTGGGATCTGCCGTACCATGTGGGGTGCCAATCTTTGCTAAGGCTCTGGGGCGTCGCCGACGTCCTGCGGTTGTAGCTGCACGTCTGGTGGCTCGTCCTTGTAGCAGCGAGTTATATATTGGAGAGGGGTAGGGCAACTGAGGTTCCAACCCCCTCCACACCCACCTCCACAGGAATACTCTCCAGCAGTCCGGTCGGGCAGGGGGCCTTGAGCCAGACCTTGCCTGAGCACTTGATCTTGCCAGGCTTCACTCGAGTAGCCTATAGGTGCCGGCACTGAGAGGTACGTACACAACGACTGTCCATGTAGTGTCAGTCGTGTGCGATATCCCCAGGGCGGTGGAACGGAGAGCCTCTGGTGGGGTGGATTGGGATAGACTCGGTCCAATTCCAACTTTAGTGGGAGCCTGGTGTTATTGAAAACGTAGTCTTCGGGGTCTCCCTCCTTTTTCACCACTGTTCTGGCCATACCTGATGATGTAGTCCAGATGACCACGCCACTTAACGATATCTCACAGTACTGACCCTGTAGGGGCTCCAGATAATGGGGCCCCCAGCGAATCCGTACCTCTTTCCCTCCTAGGGTCAGGTATACTGCATTGAATATCCAAGGGAGCCGTTGTGGGCAGGTTGGCGTGCCCCCCGCATGACTGATTGCATCGAGCGACATCTTCCCTTTCCAAATAGGGTATTCCACGGGGAAAAAGTAAAACGGATCGTGCCACGGCCGTGGCGCTGCCTCCTCGCTCCTCCTTACTTCCTTCGACGCCTGCCAGTCAGTGGGTCGAAGATAGATGAGGTGGTTAAGGAAATAGGCCTCCGAGAGCGGGTAGGAAGCAGTAAAATCTTCTCGCGGCATGTCCAGTAAAATGGAGCCGTTCGGGAGTTTCAAAAAGGGTCCTTTGTCCGACAATCCGGACCAGACTTCGGGTCCCACTTTAAATAATTTGCTCACAAAATATCTCTTCCCATTTTGGTATTTTTCTTTTCGTTTAATGGTAGACTTGACGACCTGACCCCCTTCTGCCGGTGTATCCATCAGTTCTAATTTTTCTTCCTTCGTGCAAAAGTGGAGGAGAGCGACCGCCAAGCGCCGCTTCCGAGTCTCCTTTTTGGCCTCTCCGTCTCTGTATAGGACACAGTGGGATAGACTTGGTCGTCCGAGACCACGGTGATTGTTGCTCCTACCGAATAGACTCCTTTATATGGGATTGTGAGCATCTGCACTGACAGTTGAACCGAACGGGTAGTGTCAGGATCAGAGGGCGTCTTTACTCTATGGGCCACGCCTCCTGGGACCTGCAGAACCCCGTCACGGAAGTTGTATTCTGCTGTTACACGGAACAGGGCCGACTTCTCCTTGGGTCTTGCTGCGTTGCTGCCCCACCCATCCAGCTCAGTGGTGCAATAGTACAGATCCGACGTGCGTATCTCACCCTCTCTTGGCACGTCCGGCAAATCCACTATCGGGATGGTGCAGTCATTGATGGTTTCCAAAATCAGATGTGCCCAGGTGGTCAGTTCCCAGGGGCCCGTCCAGCCTCCGTTCACCGCTTGTGCTAAGGTGTCGTCCGGGAGCCAACTTAACTCTTCTACAGAACTGGGGCCTACCTGAGGCCGCAGTACTCGGAAGATGACTGGGGAGTACGAGGTATTCACTGGTGGAAAGGACAGGCTTACTCGTGCAGGATCATAGGGCCATGCAGCGTGGACAGATTCCCAAAGAAAGTCATGCGGCCCTTCCGCCTTTCTCCAGATCCAGTCCTCTCTGACCGAGGGTCCCTCTGGGGTGTTAGGGGGAGCCGAAGGTCCCGGAGGCCAATATTCAGAGGGTATGGGGCTCCCATAAGTGGGTTGGGCTCCCACGCAAGGTTGGAAGAATCTTAGGGAGCTGTAGTATCTTCTCACCTGCCAGCCATCAGCCTGTCCCGCTGCTGTCACCTCGTCCCTGCGGATTTGTTCCTCGCAGGTCGCACAGTAGATCAGTTTTTCTCCGTCCCACTGGCAGAGGCATCTTTTTGGTTCTTCTTCTCGCCATCCCCATTGATTTATCACCCGGGTTCGTGGCAGGTATCCTATTCGGCAATTTCCACAAAACGTTATGCTTATAACCGAAACCGGGGAGACGGGGAGGCTTCGCAGCCCGTCTGCCGTTGACTCCTGCCGCCAGGGTTTGTCGCGGCCTGGTCCTTCCCAGGTGAGGGGGAGCTGGAGGACTGTTAGACATACTGGGCAACGGTCTTTGGTGCTACTCCACTTCAGCATTTCAGGTTCGTTTGACAGGACTCCATTTTTGGCCCAATCCAATTTCTTCAGGGCTCGTCCTGCCCAGATCCCTGAAGTTGTTCTCCTAATTACAACCACCCCTTTCACGGTGGCCAGTCCGAGATAGGGTGGAACGATACATGATGCACTGGCCATTTCACCGGCTTCTATTTCTCTCTAGTCAGGAACTGGCTTGAGCTGCTCAACTCCTTGGATCCCCCGTTTCTCTAGCAGTACTGTATTCCTGTCCAGTACTTGCTTGACGGTGTCTGTTGTTTCAAACTTAGGTTTCACTGCTGCGTTCACAGGTTGTTCTCTTGCTTTAATCCACACCCGCTGTCCCACTCTGAATGGCACTTTGGGCGTCAGCTTCTCCTTTTTATCGCTGGAGCCCCGCCCCGTTTCTTTCGTGGTGAACGGTCGTTGGTTGAGTTCCATGGATGGGGCGGGCCTGTCGACTCTGTTCCTGTCATTCAGGGCCCGTCCTATTTCCACAGCCACGGTGCTCCAGCTGCTGTCGTTAGCATTCTTAGCTATCCAGCTTTTGACCAATCCAATGGTCCGTTCCACCACCCCGTTGGCTTGAGGGGTGTAAGGGGGTGAATAAACCCTTATCACGCCAAACTTCTGGCACCATTGGTCAACCTGCGCGTTACGGAAATGAGTCCCATTGTCCGTACGTAGCTCCTTTGGGATTCCCAGGACGCTGCACACTTGTTCCAGCATGCCGACAACACTGTTGCCAAATCCCGACATTGAGTCCACCAGCACTAAAAGGTACTTCTCACCTTTTCTTCCTGTTATTCCCATGGGGCCTGCTACATCCATGCAGACTGAGCCCCAGGGGATCGTGCTTTTGATGGTCAATCCTTCCAACCGCTGCCCTCGGCGGCCTGCGTTGTATTGTCCACATACTTCACAGCCCCGTAGCACGCGTTGGACTTGTTTCACTGGGATCCAAAGCTCATGCTCATCCAGCTCCCTACGGGTAGGCCGTACGCCTGCATGTCCAAGGGCTTCATGCACGCTCCGCACGACCTCATCCACGTATTCTTCTGGGACCTCCCGTCCTCTGGGAGTAGTGTCCCACTTCTCGGCTCCGACAAAGACAATTTTTCTCTGTTGGACATAACAGTCCACTTCATCATTTCCACGCCAATGAGCTCCCTCATGCGTGTGGGCTCGTTGGTGCTCCACTTGGAGCTCCAGATGCATCTTTAGCTCAGCAATCTTCTTCCATAAGTCTCTATGGGCCACCGGCTTGCCCTTTGCTGTCTCAAAACCATTTTCTTCCCAAATGGCTAGGTCCTCTCTCAGGGCCTGTGCACAGTAGTAACTGTCCGTCACTAACCTGGCGCTCTTGATTTTTCTTTTGGCCAACTCCAGTAATCCTTCCAACACTGCGGTGACTTCTCCGACTTGGGCGCTGCCGGGGGCCTTCCCTTTCTGTCTGTACCTCTCTGTACCGTCCTGTTTCAGGATGAACCCCCAGTAGGCCACGTGGTCCGACCCTTTCTTTGATCCATCAGTGTAGAGTGTCCACTCTGGCTGCTCCGCTGTCTCAGGTGCCTCTTGCGGTCGTCTCTTGTTTGGGGGCTGTGCTGGCCCGATTTCAAGCTCTGGGTCCAGCAAGATGTCTTCCCATCTTCCCCATCGTGTGTTTGTTGCTTTAGTACTTTCGACGGTGCCTTTGCGTAGGTACTTGTGGACCTGGCTCTGTGTGATGACTTTGATCGGTTGCCCTTGTGCCAGATCTTTTAGCACACTCCAGTATCGAGCTAGCACCGCCAGTTCTTTCTCTTCCTGCGGGTACTTTTTCTCGACAGAAGTCAGGGTGTAACTCCACAGAGTAACCAGGCCTCCGTTCTCGTTGCTGACTTTGATCATAGCATCGTCATTTTCACAGCTGATTTCCGCCACCATTCGTGCTGACAAACTCCTTGGTTCCAGTCTCACAGCGGCTTGAATGGCTTTTCTTAATTCCTCCAGATCTTGTTGGTTGGCCGCTGTCCAAACCCATTGTTTCTGCCCTGCGTCTTCGTCCTCCACCTTCTTCCTCAGGCAGTTATACAATGGTCTGGCATACTTCTGGTAGTTGGGTACGTGGTCCCTGACATAGTTGCATAGTCCCAATATCTTCTGCAGATCATTCTCTGACTGAGGGGGCTGAATGTCCATCAACTTGTCCCTGTACCCGTCCGAGAGTCCCAAGTCTGACGTGACTTGGAACCCCAAGTAATTCACTTGGAATTGTCCGAACTGGCACTTCTTGAGGTTCAGTTTTAGGCCTGCCTTGGTGAGGTTCTCGATTACAGTCCGTAACCTCACCAAGTGTTCTTCTTCGGTGTCATCGGCAATAAACTCATCATCTATGTACACAGTCGCCCCCACGTCTCCCAGTACTTCCCTCACGGCTGACTGAAAAACCTTCGGTGAATTCTTATAGCCTTGGGGTAATCTCTGCCAAACATAGCTCTTGCCTTTGTGGGTAAATGCTGTCTTACCCTGGGACTGTCTTGCGAGGCGAAGAGAAAAATCCATTAGCCAGATCGATGCAGGACTTGAATTTTTTGACCTGTAGTGTCTTCAGGGTGCCTTGTGGGTTGATCAGGCTGGCTCTATTCGCCACCGTTCTCCGATTCAGAGCCTTAAAGTTGATTACTGGCCTCCAACCCCCTCCTGCCGATTCGGGTTTCTTCACCGCCTGAATGGGGCTGTTTGTGATAGGGTTGAGTTCCTCTCTGATGATTCCCAGGGAACTCAGCTCCTTCACTATTTTGTCCATTTCTTCGACTGCTCCTGGATTCAGGGGGTATTGTCGAACAGGGGGGTGCACCCCACCTTCAATCTGGTGCACGAACCTTTGGCCCAAATCTCCGCAGTCGTTCTTGAATCTGGCCACCTCTGCCGAGGCGATGATCTTAAGCAACTTCTCTTTCCCAGCCGGGGAGAAGTCACTCTCTTCGATTTTCTGCTCCGTCACTGCTGGTATATCCACTGGTTTGTACCAGCCTTGCGCTTCTGGTCCTGTCTGTGTCGGGCCGACTTTCACCAGTCTGGCTTTTAGACTTGTCAACCGTCGTTCGAGAGCACGATAATTACACTTTTTCTTACTTATTTCTTCCAAGTCTCTGACGGTGAGGAGGTTGTATGGACCTTTGATCCATACCACTCCTTTCCAGGTTCCATACGGCATTTTCTCTATTTTTCCGTTGGCAAATTGAACTTTTAGGTGTCCTGTTGTTTTTAGGTCTTTGCGGGTCATCGACACCTCTGCTCCGGTGTCCACTAGGTAGGGTACTCCTTCCACTCTCGCGTAGATCTCGTCCCCCTCCCAGTAGGCATTCTCTAGCGTGACCCGCGACCTGGACGTCATTACTGTGGCGGCCCTCCGGTCCCATTCTCACGGGCAACGCGGAGAGCCGTTTTCTGCTCAGGGCTTAATTTTCTGTATTCCTCATCCGAGAGGTAGGGGCCTCCTCTCGGCTGGCGTGGGGGTGCTGGCTGGCCGCTTGGTCTCCCTTGCGGTCCTTGTGGTCTTGGCTGAAACGTCCTGTTCTGGAAGTTGGGCGGTGGCCTGCCCTGGTAACTGGGTGATGGTCCTCCTTGGAAGCTGGGTGATGGTCTTCCTTGGGAGTTGGATGGTGGCCTTACATTGGTTTTGTTGGTCGGTTTCACTGGCTGACTCGCCTCCTTTTTCCTTTTTTCCTCGTAGTACTGCTGCTCCAGGTCGAATCCTTTCACGGCCACATCCATCTGGGCGATTGTGGTGCCTCTAATCGGCATCTTTACAAACACTATTTCTCCCCTTCGGCCTCTTGTCACGTCACGCAGCACTTTCACATACTTTGCTGGGGGGATGGTGTACTTGAGTGTGTGCCAGAGGGGTTCCAACCGACTCCCTTTGTCGAGCCGCCCCCTGGCTCTTTTCACTTGAGATTCTTCGTCATCCACATCCTCCAGCACCAACCGCTCGTAGTTACTCTGGGCGGATTCTGATCCAACCATCGGATCCACAGTCACACTAGTCAGCCATAGCTTCTTGGCCCCCTCATGGGTGGTGGTAGACAATACTGTTGGCCAGACGTCCTTCAAATATTCCTCATTACTTTCGTTCCCATTCTTTCTTCTGATCACCAGTCTGAGGTTCTTGAGCTCAGCATAGGCGTCCTGGCCGGCACCAGTAGCAACCGGTGGAGTCGGCTCCCTCCCAGGAGCCACAGGGCTCCGTGGCGACAGCCTTGCTGAGGCTTCTGGTGGCTCTTCCTCGTCGGCGGACACCTCATCCAGCCTTTGCTGAGTCTCTCGGGAATGCTTAAAGGCGGCCTTCTTTAGACGCCTCAGCATTACGTCGTGCATGATTCCAATGTAGTTCATCCTGAAGTTGGAAGTCAGGGAATTGTACACCGCCAGCGTGGAACGGGAGGGCGCCATCAGAATATTGGCCCACTCTCCCACGGTCGCCTCGACCCCGAGGGTAACTCGGTCTTCCAGGCGGCCGGACCATTCTGGTGGTACCTGATAGTCGGTTTGGCCGACCTCCGGTACATACGCCCGTCTCCCATCTTTGGCTTGAACCGGGCCCCAGGTTACGTCTCTCGCCAGTCTTTCGGAGGTTCTTTCGATGTCATACACCTCCACTTCATTCTTCTTTCCTCGATGTTGGCCCGTTCGGAGTGGTTTGTAATTAGCCAGGGGGAGTCTTGGGTCGGAAAAAGCGCTCTCATGCTCGCTTTCTCCCCCCTCCTCCGCACGGTCCTCGCCCTCCTGCTGCCCTTGCTCCTCTTCTGGGTCGCTGATGTCGCTAAACTGCGACTGTCGAAGGGGTGTATTCCAGGGGCCATTCAGCGGCTGAATCTTTGCTGGTCTCGTAACTCCGTCTTCAGCGTCCACCTGGGGTCCCTTCTTTAGCTTGTCCACATCATGGTTTTGTTGTCCTTCGTCTTCCGGTTCAATCGAGAGCTTCCGGATGTATTCTGCTGCCCTGTCTGCCGGTTCGACTGGATATGCTCTCAATCTTACTTTCGCCGTCTTGATGACTTTAGCTGGCCCAACCGGAGTATCATCCGGGAGGTCATTTCCCTGGACCCCCCAGGGGTGGTCGTTGGTTTCTGGAGGTTGGCGTTCGGCGCGGTACTGCCTCTCCGTCTCTGCAGCCCTCCGCACGCCTTGCTCGGTCTGAAGTTGGTGTAGGTAGGGGTCAACTACTACCACCACCTCACGCATAGTGAAGAGGTGGCCAGTAGTTGTGACTATGGACATTACCCCTCTCTCCGCGACCGACTGGGCAGTGTCTCCCTGCAGATCCGGTGACCTTAGTCCCTGCACGCTCACCACCACCCTTCTCATGTGTCGGTTATGGGCGGTTATAAGTCCCCGCTCCAAGCCGTGCCACATCTTCTTCCGGTAATCTTCGAGGTTATCTCCTTTCTTATAAGCGTCAATAGGGACCAGGATAATCTCCCCATAGGTCAGGTTGTAGCCATTTAATGTGACTACCTCCCTATCCGTCATCCTACTGTCCGCAGCTCTCAGTCGGTGCAGATCCTTCTGGTAATCGTCCCCAGCCTGGAGTTTAAGTTCTGACCTGAACTTTCGGTTGTGGACTTTGTATTTTTTATCCGTGAATACGATCAACCCGTCGCCTTCGATCCCCCAGGGTTCTCCGATGAGTTGATACACCTTGAGCCCAGTCTGCATTTTGATGTTGAGTGCTTTTTTTGGCAGTGGGGGCAGTTCTCGGGCCCTTCTCCGGGTGTTTGATTTCTGAGTCCTTTTCTTGGGGCTATAAGTTCCTCTTTTGCCCTTGTCCGCGTCGCTCTCCTCGTTGTCCGAGCTGTTTCCCGATGGCGGCGGCGGAGAAGCTGGTGCCTTTCTCTCCGTGCTGTGGGCCTGCGGCAGGGGCTTGTCTTTCGGTTCACTCCAGAGGGACCATTCCTTTATCACTTTATCCCACTGCTCCGCCTCGGGGTCCCGAGCCAGTGTTCCACTTGGGATTCCCTGGCCCGACGGCCCAGGGGATTTGTCCTGGATCTCCTCAGCGTCGTGGTTCCACGTCAGATCTATCAGGGGAGGCACCGGCTGAGGTGACGGGTTTCGGCTATCCTGCCGGGACGGAGGTTCGGCCACCTCCGAGTCCACAAGGTCCCGGGTTTGGTACTCTTCTCTCTTTTCTTGTATAATCCAATTTCCTCCAAGACTTCTGCGCACTCGGTGTAGCGGGGCGTTTGTCGGGCCAAATGGTCCACCAGGATCCCATCCACACCGGCAGTTAACGCCGCCAGCTTTACTATGCCGTCGTACTTCTTAGACGGGCTGTCCATTATCCGTAGTTGGCCGTCAGGCCACTCTTTCAGAAGGTCGGCGAACCACTCTAGCCATTCTTCAACCTCCGTCTTTTTGGCGATCTTCACTGGGCACCGGGCGATCACCAGCCGGTGATTTTCCCTGAGCTGGGGGCAGAAGTAGATCGGTCGGTACTCCAATGTCACTTCCATCAGGGTCCGCGACCCCTTTGGGTTTCCTGCAAGATGGGCCTGGTCGAGCATCTGCTGTTTTGGCATCGTCCAGGTCTCGTACCCGTCGCCCAGCAGTATCAGCCTCACTGGAAGTTGCCGTGACCAACTTTGGGAGAGGCGAAGTCGTTCTTCCCTCTCGGTTCTGTCGGGGCTGGTATCCAGCTCCATGTCCGATGTTGGTGGGAGCCCTGATGCTTCGGTTGCAGCATCCATGGTTGTCTTTGTCTCCGAGTCGCCTATCCCCCAAAGCCTCTCAGGGTACCTCAGAGCAGGGATGGGTCTAGGCTAGGTTGGCTACTGGCTTCCCTCCTGGATATAGCTATTCAGCCTCAGTGGAAGCTTCTCCCTCGCCTGCACGCTGTACAGTTACTGCAAGGGTCGCGACTGATAAGCCTCATCAGTCGCTCCCAACTCTATTTCCTAAGAGCTGGTCTCCCAAGTGAGCTATTCAGACCCTCTCGTCTGTTTTTACTGACTTGGTCAAAGTAGGGCCCTCCTACTCATTAGGGTGGGGCCCACCCAGGGACGCCATGTCTGTTACTACCCAATAGTAAGTCCCGCCCACTCCTCACAACTCTTCGGACTCACTACTGCCCAGTTCTCTGTCTAACAGGTCCGGAAAATCCCCAGAAACTCGGGTCTTACCCTAGCGATAGTTTGTGGAGAATAATCTGTTTAAACTGGGGTCGGAAAGGACTCGTCTAGCTCTGACTACCTTCGGTCCAGAAGTTATGACCTTTTACAGTTGAGGGGCAATCCGCTGAGTAGCCCTCACAGCGACATAACCCCTACAACCACTCCTGTTAACGGTAGCTCCTTTCCTAAAATAACGGCACTTGTTAACGGCTAGATTAAATTTAGTGACTTAGACTTAAGTCCCAAGGTCATTATTTTAACACTCACCAGAGGAAAACACAAAGCCACCCTGTCTCTAGCATCATGTATGTTAACTTTACTATATTTAGGAGAACCAACAATAATCAAGACTGACACAATTAAACTCACTGCTCACAATTCTCATTAGAATTTTTAGAATTATAATTTTATTAAGCAAGCTTTAGCAGGGGCATACAACAACAAATTAATTTCCAAGAGTTATAAAAGAAGCAAAAATATAATGAAATCAACCAGGATTAATCACCTCCTTTCCTTGTTCTCATTCCTAACCTGTTTTACTAAATTCACTGAGCGAGGCTTTGGGGGAAGCAGGTCAACTCATACCCGATGATTCTTGATCTCAGCAGCTGTAATCTTTCGGTGTCCTTGGTCAGAGTCTTTGTCCAGCCGGAGCAAAGTCCTCTTTACTGAAGAGAAGCGGAGAGAAGGCTCACGCTTTCCTTGAACGTGCAGATTCTTTGTCTTTAAAAGACCTCCGTCTCTTTTCCAAGTCAGCTGCACCGGGGTTGAGAGCGTTGAGTAGAGGCAGAGGATTCGGTCGGATCTGGAACCAGGGGTGTTGGCTGGTGGAACTCGTCCCTTTTAGGCAGCGTGAAGTCATGGAGTAGTTTCCCTTGGTCCCTCGGTGTAATCCTCCGCTGATCTTTAGGCAGCTTCCTCTGCTGACTCCCTTTCTGCGCTGCGAACGAAGAACCCTCGTTCTGTCCCGTACATTGGTATTTATGTGCTGTGTTTCCATGGAACCTGCCTATCGCAATATGTCATGCGAGGCAGGGCTGCCTGTGGAAAGTACCGGGCTCTTTCTTAAGTTTCCAATGACTCATCCCTGCCTACTCGCTTCATCGGGGCAGTTCCCTTTTTCCGTCGACCATCTGTTTCCAATTCTGCCGCACCCTTGCTTTCCTTCCCCATTTGGTGACTCACCCCTCGCCTTTTGCTCAGTGAGAAGTATTCTTTTCCCCTACCACAGTATCCATGGTTTTTAATAATGCCTACTGATTTTATATAATCATGTTATTTGTTAGTTGATTCAAAAGTATAACCTCCAGCCTTTCATAATGTAAACTATTATCATTCACTTGATTATAAGTACAGAACATCAACTGATTAGGAGTACAGAGTATACATTATTATAACATTTACTTAATCAGAAGTACAGAATACATGTTTTGATCATACATTACAGACACTTCTTTATTGGCCTGTGTATTGTCACTTTATAATCACTTATCACTTATAATCATCATTTAATCATTATTTGGTATACTGTTATTTCCCAGGCCTTTATTCCATTTTTCTGCGTATACCTGGACAGATCTCACACCCATACCAGATTCCTCGACAGTTTATTTGAATCCATTTCAAATCTTAGGAAAATTACTCTTCAGAAAATTACTGAACCAAATTGTGGGTTTACTGCACATATTGTCAACCAAATATTCAATTCTTTCACTGAGGTGTAAACACCCTGTTTAAATTAAATCCAACTGTTATAGTTAGCAATGAAAGAAATGTGGGCTGAATGATTTGAGTGGGTTTCTTGGGAGTTTCTGTACCGAAACACTTAAACAGTGTTTCAATACAGAAACGGGGAGATGCATGGAATTAATCTAATCTACAAATTGTGAGTTAATCTGATCTATTGAGAAATTTTTCAGTTTTGGGCTTCAGCAAAATATAAAAGAGGTTAAATCAAAATTCACAAATGTTTTAACTATTCGAATGAGTTTCCAAAGTAATACTGAATATTCTGAATTGTATACATTAAAATTAACAATGATGTCACGTGTCAAATAGATTTCTACAAAATAGAGTTGTTTAAAACAGGGAATAAATTGTTTGCTTCTCTCTGGCTATAACTCAAAATAATCTGTTTAACCAAGTCATGCAGAAAGGTCTAACCTGAAAATTATATAATTTAATAAATCTAGTTGTATCAAATTTCTCCCCAAAACTGCCAAAAACATTGATAAATATGATAAACACTACAAAAGAGGGTAATACAGATAAATAAATATATAATAGAAGGGTTACAAAAAAACCAATCATTTAGAATTTAAAAACATGAAGTCAGTTAAATATGGAGTGACGGGGTTAACTTTATGCTTGTAAAAAAAAAAAACAGGCTAATTACATGAGGTTTTAAAATGAGAAGAAAAATACAAAGATTCAAAGTAAATTGGTCTAAATTGGGATTTACAAATGAGCAATTATGGAACTGCTTAAAGCGGGTCAAACAGATTGACAGAATTAAGCTAAAGATCTAGTGCAATATGTAACTATTGATTCAAGGTCTGTCTAAAATGTCTAAACATTTCTCATAATCATAATTTACAGTTTTTGGTTTGAGACAAAACAGGGTTATCTTTTATGACATGAATGGAATATATTACAAAAGATCTTAAATTAACACGTATCATTACCTTTTCACACTATTGACAATATGTTACAAGCCTTTAGTATAGCGGGTTACTTCTTATTGTTAAATGAGGACTATATGACTGAATTTAATTAAAATAACAAAAGCAAAAGATTTATAGAGGGTTTAAATTTTCTGGTAAAGTTTCTATTAGGGATAATTCATATATACATTTCAAATGATATTCCTTTGCTAAAGCATGACTGTGGGCAGTTTTGCACATTCATTTCATAATCTGATCCTTTACATGATTTTTTGTTTGGTTTCTGATTTTGTCTGATCCTATGAATATGTCTACACTTAAAACAAGCAAAACTATTTTTGAAGGTTAAAATGTGTTACTTAATTTAAACATTTCTTTAACTATTATTAAGAGGAGAACTTAAATAACAGATGCTATTGATATATTGATCCTCTATTGGCTTAGTATCTTAAAAAAAACCTGATCTTCAGCTTCAAGGAGCAGCCTTTTAAAAAATAGAAAGAAAAACATTATGATGATGCACAATCTGAAAGAATCGTCCTCCTTGCTCTCCTCATCACCTGTGGATTCTGCTGCTCCCTGCCTGAGGTCCTTGGCTGTTCAGTGCATCACCTCCAACATAGAGAAGAGCAGCGGTACCAATAGAACCCCACCTGCCTATCAGATGGTTTCCCAGAACCAAAAGACGACCGTGGAACTTCAGCTTTCCAGAGCTTAAGGGCAGTACTAGTATCTAGTGACGAAAATATATGCTTTCCTTCACTTTAAATTTCTTTATATAATCCATTGATTTCCCTTTTTTTGTGTTTTTTGTGTTGCAGAATGAAGTCCAATCCTTTCTGGGTGTGCCGGGATGTGAGACTGTGGGCACCTTCCACGATTGGTGGACCAGTTTACAGCTGAAACGCCACTGAAGCCTCGCGGGCCTGTCAGGGTTTCCCATCGAGCTGCGCCGGCTCAACATCTGGACACACGCAGAAACTGATTTGACGTTGATAGGTCTCGCTATAGAGAGACTGATATGATTAAATTTTATTACTATTATTACATTTTACTTAGAAAGCATCTTTACTTGTTTCCTCATCATAGTTCATTCATACCAGTATATTTTGACTGTGCTGCCTTGATCCTGATTTATTGGTTTGCTGTTTAGAATTAGTTGTATGTTCTGTGCCTTTCCATATTCATTACTTCTAAGCTTTTCTTGCCATTTCATTTAACATTGCATCCTTTCTGTGGTTCATTAACTTTTAAATATTACCTTAAAATTTCAAACAAGTTTGGTTTAACGTACTAATAGATCGTTTTACGCATTATTCCTTATTGCTTCATTGACATTAAAGGATAGTATCTTAACATTTCTAATTTTACATTTTATTAACGTTTCAGTAATATCTACCTTTTATTCATTTTACCTTTTATTAAATTTGGTTCCTGTTTTAGTTCTCAACTTTTAAAACATATATTAATCTAACATTTTGTTGACTTTTTGCATGTTGCATAACACTTTGAGTTTGCATTTTAGTAACTCACTCATTTACATTTTATTCATTTGAAAATATTAACCCCAAAAAAATATTTTCGGATTTTGCTTTTTTACAGTTCTTTAACCTTCTATGGCATAGCATTGACCTGAGCTAATATAAAACAAAAAACAAATCTGGTTTAAAATTAAATGAAAAAATAATTTACGGTCCGAAATTAAGATGTGTAGCGTATGCCACGCGTCACGATCGAGGGCGGGGGGGTTAAAAATCCCCCCTCCCCCAAAGCCATAATGGCTCCTCCGCTCTTCAGAGGTCGACGTGCGCAGGGCCAAAACATCCCCCATGGTTGGCCTCTCACACACACACACCCACATCAGTTCACCCCACAAACACACCCTTTGGAAAATAACCAAAGGTTTCCATATGGCTAAACATGCTCCCTCACGGCCCCGGGACCCTCCCCTAACGACCCCGTAGAACCCCACGAGCCCAAATCCCCACTTGACGGGACCCGAGAAACACCATGACACCTCATGGCCGAAATAAACCCCAATGGCTGAACCCAAAACCTCCCAGCAGCCCCACGCCGAAATCCAGATCGTCAAAGACAAGAGCGCCACTCGGTGGATTTTGCATGTTACTACACATGCCACCGCATGGCTCAAAACGCTCCCTCATTCCCCGTTCAAATGCCACGAAATGGCTGTTGACTCCCCCGAACCCCAAGGAGCATTTGCCGCCATTGCGTGGCATTTTACATTGAGTCGCCAAACAATCTTGCACCGACCCCATCAGCAAAGTGGTCCAGTAGCCCGACTCCCTCCCACCCGGCAGGCAGTGGCGGAGCCAGAGGGGGGGCCAGTGCCCCCCCTGTCATCTGATTGGCCCCCCAGTGGCCCCCCCAGATGATTGACATGTAACAGCACCAGGTCATTCCTGCACATTATTTGGAATCATTCTAAGCCAACCTAATATCTAAAGAAGAAAAACAATAATAAATATATCAAAAGAAAATGTATAAAACTTTATATAAGTCCATGTGATGACATTAATAAATAGATTTTTATCAGGCGCGATACCAGCCTCCTTTATACTCATAACAACAAGCTGATATTCTTCTCCTGGATGTTTCAGTTGCTGCGCTGTGGTGCAACTCAAAGGCTAAAGCGCTTCATACCTGGTGGTTGTAAAACACCAATAAGTTATTTATTGATCCTCCGCAAAAAAGAGAAAAAACCGAAGAGGGGCCGACAATGTTCGTAGTTTGGAGCAGAGGTGGCGCTGGAGTTTTTTTCGTTGTCCGTCAAAGAAAAAAAAAATTTATTTGCAATTTGTAGTCATCAAACGAAACATTTATTATTTCTCTGCTAGAACGTTTTTGAAATCAGGTAACATTTCACTAAATGACGTGATTAGAAGACGACAGAACTCTGATCGTTTCCTGATCCCGCATCACTTCCCTCTGCGGGAGAAAAACTCAGCAGAAGCGGATCAGCTGCGCTAGGAGCTCCAAAGTCTCTGGTCCGTTAAATCGTCCAGATCAGAGATGATCCTCTGACTGATGTTGTTCTTAGTCTGATTAATAATGAGCTCCACGATGTTCTCTGTGCGTAAAGTTGAAACTGTCTGCGCACCAAGTGGTCAGCTGATCACAGTCTGGACAGAAACCAGCGAACTGCTCTCTGTTCTCATCAAGATGAGGTCAGGAGGGAATCTGACATATTAACTAGGCTAAGTTTTTACTGCTTTTGTTTTTAAAACATCATTAACGTAAGCAGTGTAACTGTATATTGTATATTTGGCGTTTGTCATCTCATGTGTGATTAATTGGAGCATTTACGTGCATTTATTGCCCAGCGCTCTGCGCTTGTTTCTGCCTAACGGATCTGCACTTTAATTTCTTTCCTCTCTCAACAGTCAGCTGTTATTCCTCTACATAAACTACAATAAGTAGATCACATTCTCTTTAGGTTTTCTCTGTGTGCTCCAAACTCATTAAATGTAAACTCATCAGAAGCCCGAACCACCATCAGGCAAATAATTCTGGTGCGACCCGAAATATTGTTACCCGTCAAATTACCTGTCCAATCAGAGCTTCCTAACCAAGGTGTCCATAACTCTTCAACACGCTGTCAGCTCCCGGTCAGAAAGACGCATTTAGTTCAGTGTCCATGAGATGATATTCAGAAAGGATCTTTAATTTGATTGATTTTAGTTTCCTCTGCGATCAACTCTGCGTATCATGTCTCCATGTGCGCCAGTCAAAGGTGTTAATTATAACATGTCAAATGAAAGAGGGGCTTAAAAACTAACCAAATATTCAGTTATTTTTTTAAATTATATACATGTGCACACACACATTTAAAATGTTGTCCCCCAGAGGTAGTCCTGGCCCCCCAACTTTAAAAGTCTAGCTCCGCCACTGCCGGCAGGGAGTCCCCGGTTCGAGGTACACATGCTCAGAGCAGAGAACCCTTCATGTACAAAAAAAAAAGTCTTGGAAAGGAAGGAAGGCACTTAGTTTACTTTGAGACTTTTGGCAGACAGCCGTACACGAGCACCGACGCCTGCTGGGACATTGCCGCGATTTCCACAGCACGAAACAAGGCCGATGTGTCCCCACCACAGACCTGCTGGGAGAGGAATGCCACTTACCCAACACGACACAATGCTACAGGTTTGTTGCCATTTTAAATGATAGAGTTTTGATTTTGACACATTTTTTTATTTATAAATAAAGTGCAAAAAAAGGACATGGTAAGTACATGTATTAACAAAAACACAAAAAGACTCAAAATAATAAAAGTGCAAAAAGGAAATGCAAGTACTTGTATGAAAAATAAAACGCACAAAGACTCGATGGACTATAATAACGTGCAAAATATTAAAGAAAATAACGTGCAAAACGTAAAAAAAAAAAAAAAAAAAAAAAAAGACTTCAAACCTAATAAGTGGAATAGAAAAAAAAGGGCAGAGGAAATTCACATGATAAAAAAAACAAAAACAAAAAACAAATGGTTACAAAAGCCACTCGTACAAAGTTCAAGGAAGTTCTACTTCCTTAAAGTAGAACTTCAAGTTGCTCGTCCGCCTCCTCTACCGTCTACCGTCGTCATCGACGCTGGACAAAAAAGTTCTAACGGACTGCAGTCATCGGACAGGAGGGGACATGAGTTTTGCGGCAGGTCCCTCCTGGACGGCGGGCTCTGAAGCAGAGGCAGGGCCCTCCTGGACGGCGGGCTCTGAAGCAGAGGCAGGTCCCTCCTGGACGGCGGGCTCTGAAGCAGAGGCAGGTCCCTCCTGGACGGCGGGCTCTGAAGCAGAGGAAGGTCCCTCCTGGACGGCGGGCTCTGAAGCAGAGGAAGGTCCCTCCTGGACCTATGGCTCTGTGGGTACCTCCCATGGCTCCAAGCTCTCAGTCCCTGGTGGTAGTTTCTGAACCACTTCTGGTATTGACTCGTTTCCTTCTGGTAGTCTGGCTGCCATTCTTCGCTGGGAGACGGCCGCCAACAGGGAGAGGCGAGTCCTGCGGGGACCATTCCCCAGCAGGACCCTTCGCTCCCTAATGGCTGCCGTCTCCCAGCGCTCACACCCGCTGGGATACCGCCTCCATCAGAGAGCGGCGGGTCCTGCCGGGACCATTCCCCAGCAGGACCCACCGCTCCCGGACGTCAGCCACTCAACCAGCGGGGAATGGCAGCCAGACTACCGGAACGGAAGGAGTCAATACCAGAAGCAGGTCAGTCCTGCAGGAAAGGAGAACACAGGTAGGTCATTGAATGTGGTCATCGATTTTTACATACCTGCTCCAAGATTCTGATCCACCGCTTGAAGTTGTGGTTCAAGTCCTTCAGCTGCATAGTGGGCCAACTTGAATCCACAAGTCTCACCTGGGAGTGGGCTTTGAGGGGAGGTGGATGTCAAGTCGGGATGCGGCATAGCCGCACCCCTCTACGGAACAAGGCTGTTCCCTGATGTTAACGCGCCCTGTCCCGTAGTTTACTGGAATCCTCTCCAAGTTCTTAACACGAATCTGTCAATGACAAAATAAAATTAATTCTTAATTAACAGACATACAAGTATTTGTTAAGCATAACAGTTATGCGTCACATCCAGGGTAGCTTGCTACCAAGTGAGCAGCAGGCGGGCTAGCTGGCGCTAGCCAGCACGGTAGCGCCCATCTTCCAGCAGGGGCCGCTGCTGGGAGATGGGCGCTACCGTGCTGGCTAGCGCCAGCTAGCGCTCGTTCTACCAAGCTACACTGAAGAAGACGGTTAAAATTTCCAAGACTTTCTGCTTACATTAACTGAGCAATTACATGGATAAGCATCTCACAATTAAATAAAATTCAAACTAATCGGCAAGTATCATATGTAACCGTGTAGAAACACCTGTTGGCTCCACCGTAGCTTGCTACCACGTGAGCAGCTAGCTAGCGTGCTAGCCAGCACACGTGGTTGCAAGCTATGTGGAGCAAACAGGTGTTTCCACACGGTTACGAATTCGAAGGTTTTCTGCTGTCAAAGTTACATTAACTCACCCATTGAATGGTAAAGTTGCACATTAAACCTGCTTCTATTCTAAACATCACATCACATTTTACATTAAATAAAAACTTACCCTTTTTGTGAGTATATTTGTGGTGCCGCGACTCTGTTCTGCTGTCTGTCTGCTCTGAGGAACTCCTGCTCCTCTCCCACCTGTTTTCAATTAACAGCTAATTTAATTGGACACAGGTGCGTGTGACGCAGGAAGTGGGAAGGACTTCACCTTCTCTCGGAGACTTCACAAGACTGATAAAGAAATACAGTAGGAAGTGATCATTATCCTATAATTATAAGGGTAGGAATAATTGGAAATTAGTATAAAAAGAGTGGGGAGAGATTAAACTTTAATAAGGCAGATTGGAGTAAGTTTAGATATTTGAGTGAAATGTATTTAGAAAAGGTAGATTTTAATATGCATATAAATAAAGTAAATGCAAGTATCTCAAAAATAATAATGGAAGTGTAACCAAAGAACAGAATTTACTCGGGTTCAGACAGCAGTTTACTATCAACCAGTTTATTTATTACAAATTACTGGACTGAAACACATCCAACTTTGTTTCAACACTTTGTCATAGTTTTCCTGGAAAACCCACAAAGAGAAAAGAAAAACAAAACATTTAGGTCACAAGGAATCCTTTCAGGGTCCTTGGTAATAAATTGAATTAAAAGAAGCTGGACAGCAAAACAAAAAACTTCATATAGAGCTCTATATTTGTGTGCAGAGACTGGCACGTCTCTGCTCCGCAGCAGCTCTGAAACTCTAAAGCCCGGGAGTTTCCCTAGTAACTAAGAGCAGTCAGCTCCATTTTAAAACAACACTTAAGATTTTTTATCAGGACTATAACTCCATAAAATAATAAGCACCTCATGAACATAGATGAAAATGAAATATTTCATTTAACACGACAAACTCGACAGTCATTTTAAGTCACAATACCCACGGAAAAACAGGAGTTTGGTTTCTAAAACATTACAGAATTAGCGACGACTTAGTACATAAAATTAGAACACATACGACATTACAAATCTCCTCGGAAAGCTCTGAAACTCTAAAGCCCGGGAGTTTCCCTAGTAACTGCAGTCGGAATGCTGCCGTAAAGTGATGTCGTACCTTGCTCTTAAAGGGACACTACCCATAAAGTAAAAACAATACAGAAAAGCAAATAACACAGAACAAACAAATAAAATACAGCTTGCTTCCCCCCCCCCCGGACATTCCCGCTCAATTCCTGAATATTCCTGACTCAATGGACAGCAATGGCGCATCATGTGTGACTTACGATAAATCACATAATGTCCAGTCCAGTAACATATACATCTATCAATGCTGCTGCCTCCCGCTCTGTCCTTCTCTCGCACTTCCCGCTACTTAGCAGTGGGTGTCAGGTTACATTGTGTTGCATTCAATGTTGTCGGGGAAAAAAGAGTTTCATGCGCTTAATGTCCGATTTATCATAACTATTTATTAAATTCATTGTCGCTAGCTGGGGTGGCAACAGGGGTGGCGAGGCTCTCGTTTGGGGTGGCAACTGCCACCCCTGTTGCCACCCGCTAGATCCGCCCCTGCAGGTAGCCAATCAGGAAGCGCGGTGACGTAAGAACAGAGGGGGATCCCTAACAGCGGACATATCGACATATCGCGCAACTGAGAGTCCGGTGGATATCGGAGATATGTGGAAATGTTTATTATTATATGTAAAGGTCCTTATTATATATGTTTATGTTTATTCAGTTAAAAATGTTAACTATGAAAAAACAGTCACCTCCAAATCATAGTGCAGCAAATAGAGCGGCTGCTCCCGTCGTCTTTTATCCACCGCCTTTTCTTTTTGTTACGTCTTTTATCTCTTAAAATGACTCCACAAACTGTCACTATTGCTTCTACATCGTCATCCGTGTTTGGTTATTCTAAATCCCCGTATGCTATGTTGGGAGTTTTGTGGATTTTCTTCTGGAATCGGGATGTTTGTGACTGGAATCGGTTCGTGTGGTGTGTTGCTCCTGCCATGTGGCTGGAGACAAGAACCGATCGAACCTATAGTATTTTTATCAGCTCTGTGGTCACAGAGGTTTGGAGAATCGGCCGACAATCATAGGCGTAGGAAGCGGGTGAGGGGGGGGACGGGGGGGACATGTCCCCCGAAATATTGGAGAGAGACAGAGACACATTCGTCCCCCCCAATAATTTCACCGCAGTTGCGAAGAATTTTAAAATCTTCCACTCGCATGCTTTTATTTTGAAGGCGCACAACAGGGCATTCAGCAGAGCGCTTGCTCCCCCTCCCCGCTCTGAACGGCTCAGAGTAAAGGCAGCAGCAGACGGAGTCAGAAACTCCGTTTGAATCAAGTAAACTGTCTGTCAGGAATGTTGCCATGAATATCGCTCGTTTATAACATCTTGTTGTCAGTTTACTTTTATATATAGAACTAAATCTTTTTGGTTAAGCGGTTTTAATTCTGGAATAGTCACATGTTCAAAATGTTACTGCTTAAAAGTTAGCTAGTTTAGTCACAATGATTTAGAATGAGACTGAAACAGCAGCAAAATTAGCCTTTTTATTATTTAAAGTGAGCAACACCTGATCATACTCGACCACTTAACATGTATTTATATTGTATTATATTATATTATTTAGATATTTAGGAGAACAGCAGAGCTAGAATGATGTTGAAGAAAGCTGATGAAGCTCTGGCGAGGTCTTCATCTAGTTTATTGAAATATGTATTAACTGTTTTTAATTTTTAAATAAACTAAACTATTTTATTATGAGAGGAGCAGGTCAGGGAAGACATAGGAGAGCCAGGTGGAGTTTCAGAGTGTGAAGATATAAAAATTATATTAATTACAATAAAACCAGAAAGGAGAACAGATGAAGGCTGATGTCAGGTTGATTTCTTTCAATGTTTCAATATTTTGTTTTCATTATTTCCACACTATAAGGGTAATGGTTAGGAGACGATAAGAAAAGTGCTGGAGGAGAGGTTTAAAAATTAATTTGTGAACATTTTTGCTACACAGTAAATAGAGTTGAGATGTATAATAATGTACATCTGAAAATGAAGTTGTTTAAATTCTCATTCTGTATGATCATACTTTTTATCTTTAGTTCACATTCTGACACTGTACATTACTGTAGTGTCTGTTGTAAATCCATGAATCCCTGCAGGAACATCAGGCTGCAGAGAGTCAGAGGGAGGCAGAGACAGAAACACGTATCCGTAGATATTTTAGTTAAATGTTTGCGGCTGAAAATGACAGGAAAAAAAACATTTTGGTTTTTTGAATCAGTGCTTTTATGGATCATGTTTGGTAAGTTACTGAATGCAGAGCTGGAAAGTGAGACTGAGTTAACAGTGAGGAGCTAAAGGTCTGTTAGACGTGAAAAGTATCATTTTAATTTATTTTGTAGATCAAACTGTTGCACTGATGTAGAGAGATGTTCAAGAAGAACAAAACTTGTTTTTTAGATTTTATTTTTGTTGGTCAAACTGATGTATTGAGTTTAAAACTGTCGAGTCCTATTTTAGCTGTTTTCTACTTTGGTTTTAGAAAGAGGTAGAACCAGTTCAGTTACCAGTCAATTTATATCAATGCATTTTGACCAATAATCAAATGTCTTTTGACCAATAAGATATATCAGAATCCGGTAGCCTGTCTGTGCTACCAGAGTATTTATCTTTCTAGTTGTGAGGAACATTCTAAAGCAGGGTGTCAAACTCCAGTCCTCGAGGGCCGGTGTGTCCTGCAACTTTTAGAAGTGCCTCTGCTGCACCACACCTGAATAGAATAATTAGGTCATTAGCAAGGCTCTGGAGAACTGAGGAGGTAATTAAGCCTACGACTACGGCGGGTAGACACAGCTGTGCTGTGAGTGGACCAGAGTGGGGAAATGGTGAAAGAGACGGGAGTTCTGAAACATCGAATAGTGAAAGGATGAGTTCAAAAAGAGGAAATTCTTCAGCAACGGCAGGTGGAGAAAAGAAGGGAAGAGTAGTGAAAAGCTGGGATGAGTCTGAAGAGGAAATGGAGAGGTAAGTGAGAGAGTTCAAAGTGATTGTTAGAGTTAATGAGGAGATCAGTCCAGTTAAACTTTCTATGAGAGGCTCCAAGGGACAAAACCTACAAACTCTCTTTCACTGTGCGGTTTATGTTTGATTCATGTTTCTCTCCTGCGGCTTTAAAAATGTAAAACTTTGTGTTGATTTGCTAAAGGAAATCATATATCTGAAAATAAATTAATATGTGGGTAAAAAAATTCTGTAAACCACAAATGTTCTACCTTTATCAAAATTGCTGACATTTGACATGCAAAAAATCTTTCGGATTACATAAGCAATAATTCTTTCACTTCAGGATGACGCAGGGACACCTATAAGACCAATTTTAACTGAGGTTGTACGTATGTGCTTTACAGGATTTTTTTGCCTACACAATATATAAAAAAATTTCAGATACATAATGTTGTTTTGCAAATTAATTAACACAAAGTTTTAGCCTCTTATAGCCGCCGGAGAGAAACTTGACGTGTGAATCAAATATTAACCGGAAATCCACTTTTATTTTGAAAAGAGAGCGCCATAACTTGTGCTGTCGCGCACATTAAAATCAAGTGCAGGCTGGCTTTACTGCCATTTCCGAAGTGGCGGCTAGCTTTTTCCCACTGATAGATGGGGTTTCTGATGCTGGCTGTCGGCTTCAAAACTCTTCTGATATTGCTGACATTACTGTAGGAGCGCTAACGATGTCATTCTGTGAGTCGCTGCCGCTCAGCTATTTTCCTGTCCGCGAAAACCCGCCTACTCTGCCTGGGGTCCAATCAGAAACTGAAATTTTAAGTTGACTTCCGTTGCAATCAAACGATAGTGAATGAAAGAGAGTTTGTAGGTTTTGTCCCTTGGGGCCTCTCATAACTCTCCACTATTCTGAAGAATCAAGTGGGGGATATCACTAATGCAAAAGTACTAAGAGATGGAAACTTAATGGTAAGTTGTAATACAGAGGAACAAAAAGACAGAGCATGTAGGATGAGAGAAATGGGAAAATATAGAGTGTGGTACAAGAAGGAAGTAAATGGAGGAAGGGAGTGATTTGGGGGATCCCAGTGGAGGTGTCAGATGAGGAAATCAAATCAAATCTCAAAGGAGGAAAAATAAAAAAATGTAAGAAGGCTTCAGACCTTTAAAAATGGAGAAAAAACCAACAGTGAAAGTATCCTGATAGAGTTTGATGAAGAAAAACTCCCAGAAAAAGTCTATTTAGGATATTTGTCCTACAATGTAAGAGAGTATGTCCCACGACCAATTAGATGTTTTAAATGTCAAATAGTTTTGGATGGATTATAAACGATGAGATAAGTAAGATGGGAATAAATCATTATTTAATTAGTCCTGTGGTGAGTATTCCCGATACTCCATCTTGGTTAAGTGGAAAACCTGAATTTGATTTAAGCTTATTGGAAAAAGGCAGACAAATAGAAAAAAAAGAGGTGGAAAGGTATATAAATAAAGAATATGCTGAGTATTTACAAGTATATACAGATGCTTATGAAAAATAAAAGAATAACAGACAGATTGACAGTTTATACAGGTGAGCTAATGGCTATATTAATGCCTCTAGAATAGAGTGAGGAAACGAGAAAAAGAGAAATATTGATTTGTTCAGATTCAAGTAGTGCATTAATAAGTATTTTAGAACAGAATTCAGAAACGAGACAAGATATCATATTGAATATTAATTAATTTTTAGAATTAAAAAATATGGGTCCAGGGTTAAGTTAATTTGGATTCCTGCTCATATTGGAATAGTAGGATGAGTTGGCGGATAAATTTGCTAAGAGTGCAACAAAAAGGGATAGTGTTGAGGTAAATATCAAAATAAGCAGAAATGAGGTCAAAAGTAAGTAGCATTTAGCTGTGCGTCACAGCTAAATGCTACCGGTCGATGAGGAAAACAGCAGATCCTCACACCCTCAGCATAAATATAGCTGTGGACAAGATCACTGACACCTATTGTTCTTGCAAGGCTGGATAAGTCGGACATTCATGGTTTTGAGGGTTCGAATGTGCCTAGGACTTTCACACTGTACTGTTTTTTTTTTTATTAATAAATCTGAAACGGTACTTGATTTTAAACTTTAATCTACTTTATTTAAACCAGTAGTTCCCTAGTCTGGTCCTCATGTACCCCTCCACTGCATGTTTTAAGTGTCCTGCTTGCAAACCGCTTACTTAAATGATTAAAAGGCTTCTGCAGCACTTGTTGGGAACCACTGGTTTAGACTGTTATTTCTCTCTTTTTCTTCTGTGGCATGTTGGCCTTTTCCTTTGGTACAAATATGGATTATCCAGTCCGATCAACCAGAAGTTCCAGGAAATTCTTTGAGATAACAAAGAAATGACTGTGTATATATCTGTACCAATTTTTTTATTTCTTATTTTTTAAGGAGACCCGGTGTGACTACAGAGGTTTTCCTGGATGGGAGGCAGTTGACAGCTTGGCAGAGAACCTTTTGAGCCCCAACAGAACAATAACTGCATTGTCAACAACAGAGGTAGAAAATGTCTTGCAGCTGTATTCTAACCTGCATGCTATGGACAAGCAGCCCCCCAAATACACCTTAAAAAACAAGAAGAGCACGTTACCAGGACCATGGAGGGCTTCCCGGAAACAAAGTGGCTCTGCACCTGGTCAGCAAGCAGCTGAAAGGTAACCTGTCTGATATTTGACACAATGGATAACTTGTTTGCATATTCACTCATGGAAGCCAAATAAATTTTTTTTCTCAGCGTTGTACAGTTTTAAGCTTAGGAGATTAATGTGGGTTTGCTGAGCTCATCAAAATGAGAAGTACTTTTCTACTGCACTTCATTGCTGCTCCAATCAAATCAGTGTTGATGAACTTTAGTGTTTTTCTACTCTTTCAATGACCCGTTTGTCACACAGACTCTTCATGGCCAGGCTGCCCAGAAACCTGTGACTCAGAGTGTCTGAGTGCATTTGCCTTAAGCTGTTGAAAGAATATCGGCAAGCAAGAAACCGGCCAAAAGACACCAAGGGGAAGGTTTTACCCATCCCGCAGTCTATTGTTCAAACATACTGCTACATTAAACAACTGCTTGAGGACTCCCAGCCCATACAGGACGAGACCAACTTGTTGTTAGTCACCATCAACAATACCACTGTGTGTGCTTGGTAAGAAGTCCTTTATTTTCAACAGATATTGCACTTTAAAGATGGCTCGACTTTGAAAGGAAACAATTTCTGTTTTTATCTTTCAGGCTACATGAGCGGCAGAAGAGAACAGAAAGGGACTCTCTTCTCCAAGGTGTGAAACTTCCTCCGAAGGTGTCCGTGGCTGACGCCTCCTTCCCAGAAGCGAGACGGCTCCCCTCCATTCCTGTGGAACACGGACATAAAAGCATGGAGTTTAAGGAACCTGAAAACAGTGAAGGCGAGGCACTGATCAGTCAACGGGTTGGTGGAAAAGCTGGCTTCACACAGCATTATCCTCCATCATACCAGGAAGGACACTTTTCACAGGCCCCAGTTCCTGCCAGCTTCTTGTATCCACAGACTGATCAGCCACCATCATCTGCTTGGTCCCACTGTGAGCAGAACCAGGTGCCACAAGCGCCATCCACTTCTTTGGGTTTCTGCTACGGTCCACCAGCTCCAGTTTTGACCTCATTTGGACAAGGACAATTCCTACCCAAACAACAGTCAAAAACATAACGTTAATTATGTAAATATTAAATATTTAGCACAGATAGGATTTAAATATAATTACTAGATCATGTCAAATCTTTTTTCACGTTCCTGTCGATCCAAACAAACATGCAGTCAGTTTCTAGAGTTTCTGACTCAGAACCTTTCATTCAGTGTAATGTAGCTCAAGTGCGTCGATGTCCCAGGTGGTCATCAAGGGCACAGCAGGAGTCGCGGCACGGAGGACCGCCAGGCGCATGATTGTGACGCGCCTCTTAACGCCTTGAATATAGTCACTAAGGAGCGACCTGGCCACCTCCGAGTGGAACTTGGAGGAGAGGTGGACACCTTTCAGTGTAATGTAGCTGAAGTGTGTCGATGTCCCAGGTGGTAATCAACGGCACAGCAGGAGTCGCGGCACTGAGGACAGCCAGGCGCATGATTGTGACGCGCCTTTTGACGCCTTGAATATAGTCACTAAGGAGCGACCTGGCCACCTCCGAGTGGAACTTGGAGGAGAGGTGGATGTCAAGTTGGGATGCGGCATAGCTGCACCCCTCTACAGGACAGGGCTGTCCCCTGATGTTAACGCGCCCTGACCCGTAGTTGACGAGGATCCGCCTCTCCAAGTTCTCAACACCATGGTCCGTTTTTAGATGCCCAGCCAGTTTTGGTGTAAGGCGATGGCATAAGGGGCATCTTGGAGACATTCTTGAAAAAGAATTTGATCAATCAATGACAAATGAAATTAATTTTTAATTGACAGAATTGTTTAATGTAGCCATTCTTGTACAGCAGCTGGATCAGGTTCTATTATCCCCTGTGCAGATATACTTCAAATATGTCACAGAAGTCTGAAAGAATTTGCATTTAGAAGGGGACAGTTTGAGACCAAAATTAGCAATGCGTTGGAGGACCCTCATTAACCCTTTTGGTGAGTATATTTGTGGTGCCGCGACTCTGTTCTGCTGTCTGTGTCTGAGGAACTCCTGTCTCCCACCCCTCTACGGGACAGGGCTGTCCCCTGATGTTAACGCGCCCTGACCCGTAGTTGACGAGGATCCGCCTCTCCTCCAAGTTCTCAACACCATGAGCCGTTTTTAGATGGCGAGCCAGTTTTGATGCAAGGTGTTTGCAGATGGGGCATCTTGGAGAATTAAGTTTTGAATGAAAAGTAGTTTGAACATGAATATTGTATAGTATCAAAAGAAAATCTACAAAACAATTACCACTTTGCATTAAAATCCAAACAGTCAAAAACATAACGTTAATTATGTAAATATTAAATATTTAGCACAGATAGGATTTAAATATAATTACTAGATCATGTCAAATCTTTTTTCACGTTCCTGTCGATCCAAACAAACATGCAGTCAGTTTCTAGAGTTTCACTCAGAACCTTTAAGTGTAATGTAGCTCAAGTCTGTCGATGTCCCAAGTCGTCATCAACGGCACAGCAGGAGTCGCGGCACGGAGGACCGCCAGGCGCATGATGGTTACCTCTTAATGCCTTGAATAACGTCACTGAGGAGCGCACTGGCCAACTCGGAGTGGAACTTGGAGGAGAGGTGGATGTCAAGCCGGGATGCGGCATAGCTGCACCCCTCTACAGGACAGGGCTGTCCCCTGATGTTAACTCGCCCTGACCCGTAGTTGACGAGGATCCTCCTGTCCAAGTTCTCCACACCATGAGTTGCCTTCAGGTGAAGAGCCAGTTTCGAGGTGCAGTTGAAGCAGATGGGGCAACTAAAAGACATTCTTGAAAAAGAATTTGAAAAAGAATTTCATTCAGTGTAATGTACCTGAAGTGTGTCGATGTCCCACGTGGTGATCAACGGGACAGCAGGAGTCGCGGCACGGAGGACCGCCAGGCGCATGATTGTGACGCGCCTTTTGACGCCTTGAATATAGTCACTAAGGAGCGACCTGGCCACCTCCGAGTGGAACTTGGAGGAGAGGTGGACGTCAAGTCGGGATGCGGCATAGCCGCACCCCTCTACGGGACAGGGCTGTCCCCTGATGTTAACTCGCCCTGTCCCGTAGTTGACGAGGATCCGCCTCTCCTCCAAGTTCCTGACACCATGAGCCGTTTTCAGATGCCCAGCCAGTTTGGGTGTAAGGTGATGACACAACGGGCATCTATAGGGAGACATTGTTGAAAAAAAATTTGACCAATCAATGACAAATGAAATCAATTTTTAATTGACAGAATTGTTTAATGTAGCCATTCTTTTACAGCAGCTGGATCAGGTTCTATTATCCCCTGTGCAGATATACTTCAAATACTTCACAGAAGTCTGAAAGAATTTGCATTTAGAAGGGGACAGTTTGAGACCAAAATTAGCAATGCGTTGGAGGACCCTCATTAACCTCACCTCATGTTCTTCAACCCAGCTTGAAAATATATCATCTAAGAAGGCAACAACCTCCAACAATTTTTAATTGTTATCAACAAACATACTGTAAGTATTTGTTAAGCATAACAGTTATGTGTCACATCCAGGGTAGCTTGCTACCAACCGAGCAGCTGGCGGGCTACCCTGGATGTGCTAGCCAGCCCACTTGGTAGCAAGCTATCGTGGAGCAAACAGGTGTTTCCACAGTTACAAATTCGAAGGTTTTCTGCTTTCAAAGTTACATTAACTCGCCCATTGAAAGGTTGAGGAAGGGGAAGAGTGAGGCCGATCCCAGAGTCGTGAGTTCGATCCTACCAGTCGCCATACTATGTTTTAGTGAAAAGATTTCGCACAATCAATGTTTAAGTGTTATGAAGTAATGACTGTTTGTTTGTTTTTTTGTATCTTGAACATTTTAAATGCTTTTTTGTACAGATGGTGTAGTACTGTAAAGTAAAACACAACACTTTGTAATAAAAGGCTTTCGTTTTAAAACTGATGAATTCCTTAATTTTTTTTATTCTACCAATATAGTCAAATTGATGTTAAATTATACTGTATGCTATATACAGTATATTTTAATGTCCGTAATCATACCCAGTGCTTATTTTCATTTTCACAGCTAAACAATGACTGAAACTAAAATATTCTTTCAAGTGTCTTTCCTTAAGTACTTTTTGAGTGAAGTGAATAATTTTTTTCTAGTGTATGCTTAAAATTATGACCAATAATTCAGAATTGGAAGCAGCTAACATTTACTCACAGTAAAAGACCATAGACCTTATCGATTTCAAAGAACCAAATATTTATTCATCAACAATTAAGACGGTGAATTAAACATTTTTAGTTAGTCCAAAAACATTGTAGCATTTGGATGCAACACATTTCCATTGAAGTCTCTCATTTCTTTCTTAAACCAAGAAATGTGTGGTTTGCTGAAGGACTTGAAACCTTTTACACTATGGTTTGTTGAATTACTTGGTGTACACAATGACATCAATCAACCTAAAACAAAATAAATATCACTCTGTGAACTAAATAAAAACTATATGAAACAGTTTGTGAAGTTATTTAAAGTAAAGAAAACATTTATTTTTTTCTTTTTAATTTGTTCCAGTCACTGCTGGAACAAATTCAGCTCACTGGGAGGTGAAAGTGAGACTTTCATTAGAGGGACAGTAAATTTGCCCCCTATATTGGCTGTGTCCTGTTTCAGCTATTCTAAACTGCCCACATTTTTTGCATGTGTTGTGCAAAATTTGCACGTCAGTTTTCAAGGTTCTCTACCAGGTTGAGCAGGGGCCACAGCAGAGTCCAGAGCAGGGGCCACAGCATAAGCATGTGGAGGAGGGGTGGAGAGGCTCCACAAACTCTGTTGCTGTTGGGTAGTGAGGATAACGGATCCCTGTGGTGCCACTGGAGTAATTGCCACTAGCTGAGGCCTTTTGGGTGGGGCAGGGAGAAGCTGCTGCTGTCCTGATGGATTTGTCCCATCAGTGAATTGTAGCTTTTTTTTTGACTGCCCCACAGTGTTGGATGGTAGCCTGTACGAATGCAGTGGCCCTGAATGTGGTACGCCGTAATGCGGACGTATATTTGCAGGCAGAAGTGGGTCAGCAGCAACAGAAAAGCGGCTGGGAAGGTTTAACCCTTGAAGTACCACAGCGGTTTCTTGCCTTTTGACCCTTCTGTTATGCCACTGAACCAGGGTGGTGTAGCTCACATCCACTAGCTGCAGGTTTGTCTGCCCCATCACAGCTCCATTTGCCAGAACGAGCTGCCTGATCTTCCTTTACTCTTGAAGGATTAAATCCCACCTGGAGACTGTGCCTGCCCCTCTTTTCTTTGGACTACGACGGATATTGCACAGCCGGACAAAGATGGTCTCCACCAGGCGGCAGCTGTCTGGCCATTGGGCAGATGGGGCTGGAGTGGTTAAAGCATGCCTCTTCACACTCTCAACCCCAGGAGTAAATTCCTGCCTCTTCTTGGGGGACCAAAACCTCCCAATGTTCAATTTCTCTTGATGCCTTGCAGCAAATACCACCCTCTGTTTATCAAACTCCAGCAGGTTCTGCCACAGAGCAACAATGCAGGAAACTCATCAGTCTGAAAATAAATAGATATTGATTGAAGCTATTCAATTTTATATAACCAATTGTTAATTTAGTAAGAGCTTCTATATGGAAATCCCGATCAATGAATCATAATTTGTATTGACACACGGAGCATAAAATCAGCCAAGAAAATCATTCAGACTTTACTTATTTTATTCACTTTCAGCGCTGAAAGGAGACGCTTTTACCATTACATCCGAGAAGAGTTTCTAAAAAAGTCTGTGCAGCGTCTGAGGAGGAAGAGGAGGGTAGCTGATAATATGGACTGAAGACACTCCCTGAAATCACACCATGTCTCTGTGGCCTGGGAAAACGTTTCTTTTTCGTGAGATATGGACTTTAGTGTCTAACAGAGTCAAACATGTAACTCTTTACTACGGGCCTTTGTCTAACAGCGTGTGACTCTTTCTCGACCTTGGTGAAGCGTCTCAACACGACTCAATGTAAAATGCCACGCCATGGCGGAAATGCTCCTTAGGGCAAATTTACTGTCCCTCTAATGAAAGTCTCACTGGGAGGTGAGACTTTCACCTCCCAGTGAGCTGAATGTGTTCCAGCTAATTAAAAGAAAAAAATAAATGTTTTCTTTAATTTAAATAACTTCACAAACTCCCTGCGACAGACTGGCGACCTGTCCAGGGTGTACCCCGCCTCTCGCCCGAAACGTTGGCTGGAGATGGGCACCAGCACCCCTCCCGACCCCACTGAGGGAAAAAGGGTGCAAGAAAATGGATGGATGGATGGACTTCACAAACTGTTTCATATAGTTTTTTATTTAGTTCACAGAGTGATATTTATTTTGTTTTGGGTTGATGTCATTGTGTACACCAAGTAATTCAAATAACCATAGTGTAAAAGGTTTTAAGTTCTTCAGCAAACCACACATTAGGGTTCGGGGGAGTCAACAGCCATTTCGTGGCATTTGAACGGGGAAAGAGGGAGCGTTTTGAGCCATGCGGTGGCATGTGTAGTAACATGCAAAATCCACCGAGTGGAGCTCTTGTCTTACTTTTTGACGATCTGGATTTCGGTGTGGGGCTGCTGGGAGGTTTTGGGTTCAGCCATTGGGGTTTATTTCGGCCATGAGGTGTCATGGTGTTTCCCGGGTCCCGTCAAGTGGGGATTTGGGCTCGGTGGGCTCGTGGGGTTCTACGGGGTCGTTAGGGGAGGGTCCTGGGGCCGTGAGGGAGCCATATGGAAACCTTTGGTTATTTCCCAGGGGGTGTTTTTGTGGGGTGATCTTGCGCGTGGGGGTGTGTGTGTGTGAGAGGCCAACCATGGGGGATGTTTTGGCTCTGCGCACGTCGACCTCCAAAGAGCGGAGGAACTGCACTACCGGAGCACAGTGGTGAAAAACGATAGCGCTTTTATTTTTATTTATTTATTTATTTATTTTTCCTGTTGCGGCTCAATTCCACACCCACACGCTGAAGAAGTACCCGTGGTGCTTTTTGCGGCACGCACATGCCAAGAGCAGTAGCAGTACCAACGCTGCTTTTTGCGGTACACGACCACACAGTGGATGCTGTGGTTTAGCGGAGGATGCGGGTAGCTTCGCCGACGCAACCCTGGTATTATTGGGAAGACCCCCCCACCGAACACCAAGAATGCGTGGCTGCTGCGATCCATTGCAATTGTGTCGGGTGGAGGGGCAACCCACCTCAAACCACATGGCTGCAACAAATCCGCTGCAAGCGGGGGCCACACATGGCTGCAATCCATTGCGATGCGGGGCACCTTAAAAGACAAGACTACTGGAGCCACAAGTGGGTCACCTTTGCTCATAGCGCCGCTAGCAGCTGATAGAAAGCGATTTGGAGCAGCGAGGAGCATCATCACCACCAGCAGCTTCCTCTCCACGTCAGAAAATCACCAAACTATAGAAGCCGTCCGTCCGTGCTGGGGGGATGGAGAAAAAAAATGACCCGTTGCTTGTGTAACCCACCTTCCCTTTAACCTCTGGGATCCTCATGTGTATTTCTGGGTTTCCACTATTCTGCTGCTCACTGTTGGTTGTGGCGTCGGTTGTTAATAAAACAATCTAAAATCTCCAACTCGACTATCACTGAACAAGACTATTCTCCCTTTGCTCTTGGACTCCTTTTGAACTACAATTGGTTTTGAAGTATCACTGATTATTATTTCTTTGATTGGTTTATTTGTTTTTTCCTTCTTTGTTTCTTTTGAACAATTTATGTTTGTTTAGTTGTTGCTGTTATTATTATTATTGTCACTATCATTATTTCCACTGCAATAAATGGCAATATAAATAAACCTCTTTGCATCAGCTGCATCAATTATCCACCCAATCATGACTCCATGCCGTACCTTCTTCTGATTCTACAAAGTGGTCAACACTAAATCTTGCAGTCAGACCTGCGCATTTAAATAGAGCGTTACACATGGATGGATGGATGGATGGATGGATGGATGGATGGATGGATGGATGGATGGATGGATGGATGGATGGATGGATGGATGGATGGATGGATGGATGGATGGATGGATGGAGAAGGCTCCATTTCGCAGTGGCAAAATGGATGGAGGCTAAAAAGCCACCAAGCTGCAGGAGACACGTGGAATAAATTGCTGCCGCCGAATGGGATGACGCTCTTAGCTGTTCCTGACCAATAAATGAGCCTGTAAGTGAGCCGCAAAGCTACATGAGCCACGTTGTGATTGACAATAAGCAGCCAGCTGGCGTCCTTCCTTCCTTCGACCTAATCGAGACCCTCTCTGCTGGACATACGGAATAATTCTGGGGTGCTTCCGAATGTCCGCCTTAACAGGGGCACCAGCGATGAGGAGGGGTCCGGCCGGTTAGCGGGAATGTCCGGGGGGGGAAGCAAGCTGTATTTTATTTGTTTGTTCTGTGTTATTTGCTTTCTGTATTGTTTTTACTTTATGGGTAGTGTCCCTTTAAGAGCAAGGTATGACATCCCTTTACGGCAGCGTTCCGACTGCAGTTACTAGGGAAACTCCCGGGCTTTAGAGTTCCAGAGCTTTCAGAGGAGATTTGTAGTGTCGTATGTGTTCTAATTTTATGTACGAAGTCGTCGCTAATTCTGTAATGTTTAGAAACCAAACTCCTGTTTTTCCGTGGGTATTGTGAGTTAAAATGACTGTCGAGTTTGTGGTGTTAAATGAAATATTTCATTTTCATCTATGTTCATGAGGTGCTTATTATTTTATGGAGTTATAGTCCTGATAAAAATCTTAAGTGTTGTTTTAAAATGGAGCTGACTGCTCTTAGTTACTAGGGAAACTCCCGGGCTTTAGAGTTTCAGAGCTGCTGCGGAGCAGAGACGTGCCAGTCTCTGCACACAAATATAGAGCTCTATATGAAGATTTTGTTTTTTTTTGCTGGCCAGCTTATTTAATTTAATTCAATTTTTACCAAGGACCCTGAAAGGATTCCTTATGACCTAAATGTTTTGTTTTTCTTTCTCTTTGTGGGTTTTCCAGGAAAACTATGACAAAGTGTTGAAACAAAGTTGGATGTGTTTCAGTCCAGTAATTTGTAATAAATAAGCTGGTTGATAGTAAACTGCTGTCTGAACCCGAGTAAATTCTGTTCTTGGTTACATCCAAAGTAATAGAGAAAATTTGGCGCCCGAACAGGGACTTGAAAGGCATTCATCTCGTCTCTAATATGGTTGAACAAACCATATTTTCCAGGATAACATCTGAGTAAAAAAAAAAAATGGAGCTTTGTGAAATATATGACTTTGACCCTGAGTGCATTGTCATTCTTAAGGGTGTCCCAGCTACAACTAAACTGGGTGATGTAAAAAGGGCCTTTTCAGCGCTTGATGTTATCAAAGTGCAATTCATTGACAGTCTCCCTGATTCCATTCTGTGCCAGTTTGCCGAAGGTATTACTCCTATGTTGTTGGACTGTGAGTACTCAGTTGTTGATTCAGTATGGGAGGTTGTACAGATCGATGATTACTGTTCCCCTAAATGTGAGTCATTCTGTCAGGAAGTAATACCTCTTGCACGTGCCATTGGTAACATGACAATGAGTTTTCAGGAACAAGTTCACGAGTTGGCCCTAACGTATAAAATGGACCCTGCTACAATAAGTCAGGTAGCTGCAAGTCGCATTTGTGGAAAACATGATGAAAAAAAACTTGTATCATCAACTCCAGTATCTGCACTCAAAACCCAGCCGGTCACCCATTCAAGACCAGCTGTCGCAGATGATGAGAATCATACATCAAATCATACACAGGCAGCAAACGAGACTATATTAATCAGCCCTCTGCCTGCTGAGGTCCAAAAAGTTATAGTAGAACATATTGTAAAACATGACTCACCAGTGCACCAGCCTCCTCCAAGAGAATTAAAGCTTTTCTCTGGCAACTCTCCAAAACCTCCAACAGAAGTAGATTTTAGCATATGGCGGCTTCGAGCTAAGCAAGTGATAAATGACATTAGCCTGTCAGAAGGGCAGCAACGTCGTATGATACTTGATAGCTTACTTACCCCTGCTTTAAATGTGGCTCTTTTCATTGGAGCTCAAGCCACACCAAGTGCTTATCTTCAAGAATTAGAGAAAGCATATGGTAATGTTACAGGAGGGGAGGAGCTGTATATTCAGTTTCTAGAGACACATCAGAACAGTGGGGAGAAGGCATCTGACTACCTCCGTCGACTTCAAACTCTGCTGCAGGAAGTTGTAGAAAGCAGTGGTGTGGCTAAGCAGAACTTTGACTCTCAGTTATTAAAGCAGTTCCTCCGAGGCTGTTGGGATGATTCCTTAATAACTGCACTGCATCTGAAAGAGTCAGATTATAGCCCAAATACCATTTTGACGTTTTCAAAACTACTGTTCAAAATAAGAACATATGAAAAAGAGAGCCATTTAAAGGAAATGAGAAGGAAGCGACATATGGGGGCAAGCTCAACCAAAGTCCATACCAGGACTCATTTCACTAGTGACGCTTCAGAGCCCTCTAGCAACACTTTTCCTCTAGGACCAGATGTCCATTCTAGAGAACAACTGGAAGAGAAGACCAGGCAGTTGGAAGCTGAACTTCAGAGAAACTTGCCTGTTAAGCACCCTCATCCTTCCAAAGAAGAGAAACATACGGAAGCTTCACCAAAGAACTAAAGGCAGTCCTGCAACTTCAGCAGCCCCAGCAACTTCAGCAGGAAATCTTACAAAAGTTGGAAAGTTTTGTTATAACTGTGGAGACGACGCTCATTTATTGCCACAATGCACCAATCCAACCAATGCTGTCCTGGTGCAACAGAGACTGTGTGTGAAACATCATACCAGGCAGAATCAACTCACACTAAACCCACAACACAAAACGTCTTTGTCAAACATGGCTTTAAACAAGTAAGGGCTCCTGCTATGGAACAGGCAGGGGCCCAAAGTCAAACTAGTTCCCTTGTTTTGAATCAGAGTATTACTGAGCCATCCCATGTAACAGAACTCTCTCAGATCCCCGTTGGACTGGTGAGGAAACCCTGCGACAGTGAAGCATGGTTGGATGGAGCTCAGTGCAAATGTATTATTGACACTGGGTCACAGGTGACCATAATATCTCAGTCATTTTACTCTCATTACCTTTCCCACCGACAGTTATTCTCTATTAAAGGGGCACTCGACATTGAAGGAGCAGTGGGGCAAAAGGTCCCTTATGTGGGATATGTAGAGGTGGAGGTTCAGTTCCCAAAAGATGCATGTGGGACAGGCCAAGGCTATCAAATCTTAGCTTTAGTCAGTCCAGACCAGGCCTACAACAACGAGTACCCTCTCCTTGTTGGTACAAATGTTTTGTGTCTAATGACACGAGATTGCAGGAAGAGAGGTGGGTCAAAATTTTAGAAACTTTGCCCATTCAGGCCAATTGGGTAATGGCTTATGCCAAGTGTCGTGAATTGACAGATTTTCAAACAAAGAGTGCAAAAGTTCTCCGTGTCACACTCAGCAGCAAAGTACCTGTACACCTAAAGAGTGGTGAGTTATACACTTTAAAGGGTATCTGCCATTCTAAGCAGGAAAAGGGTGAGTTGCAAGCTCTGGTGGGTGGTGCAGAGGAAGCCCCTATACCAGGAGGCTTAATAGTTTATGACCAGATTGTGGAAGTAAAGTCTGAATCCCACAATAAATTCCGCCTAGCGGTTAAAAACATTTCAGAACATGACATAACTTTGTATCCAAAAACTCTCATTGCTGATTGCTCTCCCATTGACTGGGTTGTGCCTATCACATCCAGCAAACCAAACATTTTATCAGATGCTGAAGTTCCCCAGGCACATTCCTTTTTGATAGCTAGTGATGTAAAAGTAGCACCAACAACTGAAACTCTCAATCTTGACTTTAGTGACAGCCCAATACCACCCCAATTAAAAGAACACATACAACGTAGAATCAACACTGAAGCTGCTAGTGCTTTTTCTAGGCATGATCTAGATGTTGGTATCATTGAAGGTGTCTCTCACCATATTGAGCTAGAACCACATGTGCCGTTCAAAGAGAGGACAAGACGTGTCTCACCTGCAGACTTCAATGACTTGAAACGGCATCTTCAAGATCTTCTGGCTGTGGGTGTGATAGAAGAATCTCATAGTCCTTATGCCTCTCCTGTTGTTCTAGTCCATAAAAAGAATGGAGAGTTGCGAATGGTGGTGGATTACCACAGACTGAACAATTTAACTAAGAAAGACGCTTACCCATTACCTCGGATAGAGGAGACATTTTCCCTGTTGTCAGGTTCAAAGTGGTTCACCGTGCTGGATCTTAAGAGTGGGTATTATCAGCTGGATGTTGAACCTGCAGATCGACCAAAGACAGCGTTTACTACGCCCTTTGGTACCTGGCAGTTCCGCAGAATGCCACAAGGTTTAACTAACTCCCCAGCCACATTTCAACGAACTATGGAGAAAGTGATGGAAGGAATTAACCTCCAGGAGGTTGTTGCCTTCTTAGATGATATCATATTTTCAAGCTCGGTTGAAGAACATGAGGTGAGGTCCAACGCATTGCTAATTTTGGTCTCAAACTGTCCCCTTCTAAATGCAAATTCTTTCAGACTTCTGTGAAGTATTTGGGGCATGTGATATCTGCACAGGGGATAGAACCTGATCCAGAAAAGGTAGCTGCTGTAAAAGAATGGCCTCGACCTCAAACAGTTAAGGAGCTGCGGTCTTTCTTAGGTTTCACTGGCTATTACCGACGCTTTGTTAGGGATTATGCCAAAGTGGTTAGACCTCTGAATGATTTGTTGAAAGGAGACTGGAGCCCTAGGCATAAAAATTCCAGCTATTGGCCCCGCAAACAGTCACATCCACTTGGGGACAGATGGGCCCCTATGTGTCAGACTGCATTTGAGCTCATCATTGAAAAGCTAACATCAGCTCCTGTGCTTGCTTTTTCCAACTGGCTTCTCCCTTATCTGCTTCATACAGATGCTAGCTTGACAGGTTTAGGCGCAGCTCTTTATCAGGTTCAGGATGGTCAGATCAGAGTGATAGCTTATGCGAGTCGTGGTCTCTCTAAGAGTGAAAGAAATTATCCTGTGCACAAGTTAAGAGTTTCTCGCACTTAAATGGGCGGTCAGTGAGAAGTTCCACGACTATTTGTATGGGGCTAGTTTCAAAGTACTGACAGATAATAATCCTCTAACGTACGTGTTGACCAGTGTTAAGCTTGATGCCACAAGCCATAAGTGGCTTGCAGCACTGTCACTGTACAACTTTGACATTCATTACAAGTCCGGTCAACACAATGCTGATGCTGACGGGCTCTCCAGGAGGCCCCACGAGCCACCTCAAGATGATGATGAGTCTCAAGAGATAGACAGGAGAATCACGACCCTATTGGATCGTGCCAGCCCATCCTCTGATGAGTTTAAGGTTTTGGATAGAGACGTAGTGAACAGCTTGTACATGTGCCTTGGTGTGACCGATGTTGCAGATGCAGGGGATAGGCAGGGAATGGATAGCGAGATACCTGCAGTTGAGCCACTTTTGTGCGATGAAGGTGTTGTCCCAGAGGACCTGGAAGACCCAGTCTTAGGGCCAGGTCTCTCTGCATTGCCTGAAATGTCTAGAAAGGACTGGTATCATTTGCAGAGAAGGGATCATTCTTTGGCTAGAGTTATCCATCTTCTAGAAAATGAACCTGATACTATGACACTAAACATGGTTGAGGAGTCAGAAGTATCTTTACTTCTGCGTGAGGTCAAAACTAGTTTTGGTAGAAGGAGTACTGTACCGTAAAGTTTGCAACCAAAGAGGTCAAGCTTTTAATCAGCTTGTGCTGCCTAGCAGCCACAGAGAAAGAGCTTTTGAAGGTGTCCATACAGAGACAGGGCACATGGGCATAGAAAGAACTCTCGAGCTTGCTAGAGCAAGATTTTTCTGGCCAAAAATGGCTAAGTATATCGAGGCAATGTGTAAAATCTGTGAAAGGTGTGTGAGAAGAAAGGCAAGGGTGCAGAGAGCATCTAAATTAGTAAACATCAAAGTCAGTGGTCCTCTTGAACTTGTTTGCATGGATTTTTTATCTTTAGAACCCGACTCCAAAGACACTCGAAATATTTTGGTGATAACAGATCACTAAACCAAAAATGCCCAGGCATATCCAACCAGAGATCAGACTGCAAAAACTGTTGCTACAGTGTTGTGGGGGAACTTCATCAGTCACTATGGTTTTCCCCGGAGGCTGCATAGTGATCAGGGAGCCTGCTTTGAGTCTGAAGTTGTGACACTACTCTGCAAACTTGCTGGAATTTCCAAATCTCGAACTACACCCTACCATCCAAGAGGCAATCGAGTAGAAAGATTTAACAGAACTCTGATCGATCTTTTGGGGACACTGGAGGACAAAAAGGAAAGAAGAATGGAGAAAATATGTCAGGCCCCTGGTGCACACCAGGAATGATGTGACTGGAGAAGCTCCTTTTCTTTTTATGTTTGGCAGAGAACCACGTCTCCCCATGGACATTTGTTTCGGCATCAGCCCTCAAGGTTACAACCACAAAACGCATTCACAGTATGTGAGAGACCTAAAGAAAAGACTTAAACATGCTTATGAGTTGGCCTCCAAAAATGCAGAGAAGAGAATGTTGCTGAACAAAACGCGCTGGGATGCCAAAGTGACTGCCATGCCTTTGGAAATAGGTGACATAGTTCTTATAAGGAATCTGAGTCTAAGAAAGAAACACAAGATTTCTGACAAGTGGGAAGCCATTGTTCATATTGTTGTCAAACAGCCTGACGAAAGTATCCCAGTCTATGTTGTCACGCCGGAGGATGGAGAGGGCAGAGAGAGGGTTCTGCATCGAGACATGCTTCTCCCCTGCGGATTCCTACCAGCAGCTTGGAGACCAGATGTTGGAGACGGAGTGGCCCCGAATCCCCTGCTTCACTCTTCAGCGACAAATTAGGAGGACGAATGTGTGATCAACATGTCTAATGTGGTAGAGAATACAGATCAGGAACCACAGGGGGAGGTCGCAGGAACTTCTTTGCAAAGTATGCCACAGTCACAAAATACCCTGAATCCTGATGCTTCTGAGTTCATTTCAGGACAAACAGATTTGGCAGGGTCAGTGGCTGAAGTTAGTCCACGTTCAAGATCCCAAAGACGGCGAGTTCAACCAGCCTACCTTAGTGACTATCAGGTCGGCTCTAAAGTTCATTATCAACCACACAGTTCATGTTCACCGACACAGCAGACACTGGTTTGTAGTTTTTTGGTGTCCTTGCAACAACAACTTGCAGGGTTAGTTCAGTCGCTGACTACTGGTAGTGACGAGGACGTCACATTTTAAGTGGGGGAGGATGTAACCCAGCTGTATTTTATTTGTTTGTTCTGTGTTATTTGATTTTCTGTATTGTTTTTACTTTATGGGTAGTGTCCCTTTAAGAGCAAGGTATGACATCACTTTACGGCAGCGTTCCGACTGCAGTTACTAGGGAAACTCCCGGGCTTTAGCGTTTCAGAGCTGCTGCGGAGCTGCCCTTCTGCATAGCCTTGACTTTTTTATGCCTGATATATGATGTTTTCCTGCTAGTGCATTATTGTGGCCGATATTGGGGAAGGGAACACTGGGAAGGTGCTCCTGTGCCTGCGGAGGAAGAGAGAGAGGCTGCGGGGTTTCTGTGTCTGTGGACGTCGGCTGCCATCGTCATTCTGGGTCGCCATCCCAGCCAGGACAACCTCTTTCATCGTTTCGTACGCATCAGACACGCACACAAATATAGAGCTCTATATGAAGTTTTTTTTTTTTTGCTGGCGAGCTTCTTTTAATTTAATTTATTACCAAGGACCCTGAAAGGATTCCTTATGACCTAAATGTTTTGTTTTTCTTTTCTCTTTGTGGGTTTTCCAGGAAAACTATGACAAAGTGTTGAAACAAAGTTGGATGTGTTTCAGTCCAGTAATTTGTAATAAATAAAGTGGTTGATAGTAAACTGCTGTCTGAACCCGAGTAAATTCTGTTCTTTGGTTACACTTCATTATTATTTTTGAGATACTTGCATTTACTTTATTTATATGCATATTAAAATCTACCTTTTCTAAATACATTTCACTCAAATATCTAAACTTACTCCAATCTGCCTTATTAAAGTTTAATCTCTCCCCACTCTTTTTATACTCATTTCCAATTATTCCTACCCTTATAATTATAGGATAATGATCACTTCCTACTGTATTTCTTTATCAGTCTTGTGAAGTCTCCGAGAGAAGGTGAAGTCCTTCCCACTTCCTGCGTCACACGCACCTGTGTCCAATTAAATTAGCTGTTAATTGAAAAGAGGTGGGAGAGGAGCAGGAGTTCCTCAGACACAGACAGACAGCAGAACAGAGTCGCGGCACCACAAATATACTCACCAAAAGAGTAAGTTTTTATTTAATGTAAAATGTGATGTTTGGAATAGAAGCAGGTTTAATGTGCAACTTTACCATTCAATGGGTGAGTTAATGTAACTTTGAAAGCAGAAAACTTTCGAATTCGTAACTGTGTGAAAACACCTGTTTGCTCCACGATAGCTTGCTACCAAGTGGGCTGGTTAGCACATCCAGGGTAGCCCGCCAGCTGCTCACTTGGTAGCAAGCTACCCTGGATGTGACACATAACTGTTATGCTTAACAAATACTTACAGTATGTTTGTTGATAACAATTAAAAATTGTTGGAGGTTGTTGCCTTCTTAGATGATATTTTCAAGCTCGGTTGAAGAACATGAGGTGAGGTTAATGAGGGTCCTCCAACGCATTGCTAATTTTGGTCTCAAACTGTCCCCTTCTAAATGCAAATTCTTTCAGACTTCTGTGAAGTATTTGAAGTATATCTGCACAGGGGATAATAGAACCTGATCCAGCTGCTGTAAAAGAATGGCTACATTAAACAATTCTGTCAATTAAAAATTGATTTCATTTGTCATTGATTGATCAAATTTTTTTTTCAAGAATGTCTCCCTATAGGTGCCCATTGTGCCATCATCGCACTCAAAAACTGGCTCAGCACCTGATGGCGGCTCATGGTGTTGGGAACTTGGAGGAGGAGGATCATCGTCAACTATGGGACAGGGCGAGTAAACGTAAGGGGACAGCCCTGTCCCGTAGAGGGGTGTGGCTATGCCGCATCTCGCCTTGACGTCCACCTCTCCTCCAAGTTCCACTCGGAGGTGGCCAGGTCGCTGAGTGACGTTATTCAAGGCGTCAAGAGGCAAGTCACAATCATGCGCCTGGCTGTCCTCCGTGCCGCGACTCCTGCTGTCCCGTTGCTGACGACCTGGGACATCGACGACACACTTGAGGTACATTACACTGAATGAAAGGTTCTGAGTGAAACTCTAGAAACTGACTGCATGTTTGTTTGGATTGACAGGAACGTGAAAAAAGATTTGACATGATCTAGTAATTATATTTAAATCCTATCTGTGCTAAATATTTAATATTTACATAATTAACGTTATGTTTTTGACTGTTTGGATTTTAATGCAAAGTGGTAATTGTTTTGTAGATTTTCTTTTGATACTATACAATATTCATGTTCTTCAAACTACTTTTCATTCAAAACTTAATTCCTGTCGACATGTGTCAAGTTTATTTTAAACTAGAAATGAAAAATAAACAAGTTAATATTGTAGTAGTTGGATTATCTGTGTGCTTAGATTTCTAACACTTAGATGTGTGGCTCTCCTTCATCTTCCACACCTTGACTCCTCTTGTTTTTTGTGTCTTTCTTGTAAGATTTTAGTCGCCTTTCTTCTGCCAGCTAACCAGCAGCTGACTCTTTCTTTTCTCTTTTGTGAGTTCTCTATTTTGACCGGTTTTTTGTCCTCTGTCTTCAGCAGAGTATGTCCCAGCTGGCAGTCATGTCATCGAGGAGCGTTCTCACCAGCAGCAGCTCTGAGAATTCCCTGGACATGTCTCCTCTTCAGGTTTGTGATAAAGACTCTTCCTACATCTCAGTTTGATTCTGTCAGAAGCTGTAGAGAAAATACACTGCTCAAAAAAATAAAGGGAACACTTAAACAACACAATGTAAATCAAACTTCTGTGAAATCAAACTGTCCACTTAGGAAGCAACACTGATTGACCCGACGAGGGTCTCTGTTAATCGGTGTTGCTTCCTAAGTGGACAGTTTGATTTCACAGAAGTATGACTTACTTGGAGTTGTATTGTGGTGGTCCCTTTATTTTTTTTGAGCAGTATACTTTTTCAGTTTTTTCATAAGTTTGTGTGCAGTTTGTTCATGAACCAGAATATGTTGAGAAAAGTCGAGCTCATACCACTTCCCCATGCTGGAGATTTTTAGTTTAATAGTAATAATAAATAAAATTACACAGGGGACATCAAGACCCAACAGTAGAGTCAGACGGTAATAAAATTAATCTGGTTGTGTGTTATTGTCCTGCAAACTTTGCTTTAATTCTACTTTTTTCTATTTAATCATTTAATCACATTTAATCACTTGACATCCACCTCCCCTCAAAGCCCACTCCCAGGTGAGACTTGTGGATTCAAGTTGGCCCACTATGCAGCTGAAGGACTTGAACCACAACTTCAAGCGGTGGATCAGAATCTTGGAGCAGGTATGTAAAAATCGATGACCACATTCAATGACCTACCTGTGTTCTCCTTTCCTGCAGGACTGACCTGCTTCTGGTATTGACTCCTTCCCTTCCGGTAGTCTGGCTGCCATTCCCCGCTGGTTGAGTGGCTGACGTCCGGGAGCGGTGGGTCCTGCTGGGGAATGGTCCCGGCAGGACCCGCCGCTCCCTGATGGAGGCGGTATCCCAGCGGGCGTGAGCGCTGGGAGACGGCAGCCATTGGGGAGCGAAGGGTCCTGCTGGGGAATGGTCCCCGCAGAACCCGCCTCTCCCTGTTGGCGGCCGTCTCCCAGCGAAGAATGGCAGCCAGACTACCAGAAGGGAACGAGTCAATACCAGAAGTGGTTCAGAAACTACCACCAGGGACTGAGAGCTTGGAGCCATGGGAGGTACCCACAGAGCCATCGGTCCAGGAGGGACCTGCCTCTGCTCCAGAGCCCGCCGTCCAGGAGGGACCTTCCTCTGCTCCAGAGCCCGCCGTCCAGGAGGGACCTGCCTCTGCTCCAGAGCCCGCCGTCCAGGAGGGACCTTCCTCTGCTCCAGAGCCCGCCGTCCAGGAGGGACCTTCCTCTGCTCCAGAGCCCGCCGTCCAGGAGGGACCTTCCTCTGCTCCAGAGCCCGCCGTCCAGGAGGGACCTTCCTCTGCTCCAGAGCCCGCCGTCCAGGAGGGACCTGCCTCTGCTTCAGAGCCCGCCGTCCAGGAGGGACCTTCCTCTGCTCCAGAGCCCGCCGTCTAGGAGGGACCTTCCTCTGCTCCAGAGCCCGCCGTCCAGGAGGGACCTTCCTCTGCTCCAGAGCCCGCCGTCCAGGAGGGACCTGCCTCTGCTTCAGAGCCCGCCGTCCAGGAGGGACCTGCCTCTGCTCCAGAGCCCGCCGTCCAGGAGGGACCTGCCGCAAAACTCATGTCCCCTCCTCCTGTCCGATGACTGCAGTCCGTTAGAACTTTTTTTGTCCAGCGTCGACGACGACGGTAGAGGAGGCGGACGAGCAACTTGAAGTTCTACTTTAAGGAAGTAGAACTTCCTTGAACTTTGTACGAGTGGCTTTTGTAACCATTTGTTTTTTTTTGTCATGTGAATTTCCCCTGCACTTTTTTTTTTCTATTCCACTTATTAGGTTTGAAGTCTTTTTTTTTACGTTTTTGCACCTTATTTTCTTTAATATTTTGCACTTTATTATAGTCCATCGAGTCTTTGTGTTTTATTTTTTCATACAAGTACTTGCATTTCCTTTTTTGCACTTGTATTTTGAGTCTTTGTGTTTTTTTTAATACATGTACTTACCATGTCCTTTTTTTTGCACTTTATTTATAAATAAAAAAATGTGTCAAAATCAAAACTCTATCATTTAAAATGGCAACAATCCGGGAGCATTGTGTCGTGTTGGGTAAGTGCCTTCCTTCCTTTCCAAGACTTTTTTTTTTGTACATGAAGGGTTCTCTGCTCTGAGCATGCCGACCTCGAACCGGGGACTCCCTGCCGGCAGTGGCGGAGCTAGACTTTTAAAGTTGGGGGGGGCCAGGACTACCTCTGGGGGGGCAACATTTTAAATGTGTGTGTGCACATATATATAATTTAAAAAAATAACAACTGAATATTTGGTTAGTTTTTAAGCCCCTCTGTCATTTGACATGTTATAATTAACACCTTTGACTGGCGCACATGGAGACATGATACGCAGAGTTGATCGCAGAGGAAACTAAAATCAATCAAATTAAAGATCCTTTCTGAATATCATCTCATGGACACTGAACTAAATGCGTCTTTCTGACCGGGAGCTGACAGCGTGTTGAAGAGTTATGGACACCTTGGTTAGGAAGCTCTGATTGGACAGGTAATTTGACGGGTAACAATATTTCGGGTCGCACCAGAATTATTTGCCTGATGGTGGTTCGGGCTTCTGATGAGTTTACATTTAATGAGTTTGGAGCACACAGAGAAAACCTAAAGAGAATGTGATCTACTTATTGTAGTTTATGTAGAGGAATAACAGCTGACTGTTGAGAGAGGAAAGAAATTAAAGTGCAGATCCGTTAGGCAGAAACAAGCGCAGAGCGCTGGGCAATAAATGCACGTAAATGCTCCAATTAATCCCACATGAGATGACAAACGCCAAATATACAATATATAGTTACACTGCTTACGTTAATGGTGTTTTAAAAACAAAAGCAGTAAAAACTTAACCTAGTTAATATGCCAGATTCCCTCCTCACCCTCATCTTGATGAGAACAGAGAGCAGTTCGCTGGTTTCTGTCCAGACTGTGATCAGCTGACCACTTGGTGCGCAGACAGTTTCAACTTTACGCACAGAGAACATCGTGGAGCTCATTATTAATCAGACTAAGAACAACATCAGTCAGAGGATCATCTCTGATCTGGACGATTTAACGGACCAGAGACTTTGGAGCTCCTAGCGCAGCTGATCCGCTTCTGCTGGTTTTTCTCCCGCAGAGGGAAGTGATGCGGGATCAGGAAACGATCAGAGTTCTGCCGTCTTCTAATCACGTCATTTTGTGAAATGTTACCTGATTTCAAAAACGTTCTAGCAGAGAAATAATAAATGTTTCGTTTGATGACTACAAATTGCAAATAAAATTTTTTTTTCTTTGACAGACAACAAAAAACTCCAGCGCCACCTCTGCTCCAAACTACGAACATTGTCGGCCCCTCTTCGGTTTTTTCTCTTTTTTGCGGAGGATCAATAAATAACTTATTGGTGTTTTACAACCACCAGGTATGAAGCGCTTTAGCCTTTGAGTTGCACCACAGCGCAGCATAACTGAAACACCCAGGAGAAGAATATCAGCTTGTTGTTATGAGTATAAAGGAGGCTGGTATCGCGCCTGATAAAAATCTATTTATTTATGTCATCACATGGACTTATATAAAGTTTTATACATTTCTTTTGATATATTTATTATTGTTTTTCTTCTTTATATAATAGGCTGGCTTAGAATGATTACAAATAACGTGCAGGAATAACCTGGTGCTGTTACATGTCAATCATCTGGGGGGGCCACTGGGGGGCCAATCAGATGACAGGGGGGCATTGGCCCCCCTCTGGCTACTGGACCACTTTGCTGATGGGGTCGGTGCAAGATTGTTTGGCGACTCAATGTAAAATGCCACGCAATGGCGGCAAATGCTCCTTGGGGTTCGGGGAGTCAACAGCCATTTCGTGGCATTTGAACGGGAATGAGGGAGCGTTTTGAGCCATGCGGTGGCATGTGTAGTAACATGCAAAATCCACCGAGTGGCGCTCTTGTCTTTGACGATCTGGATTTCGGCGTGGGCTGCGCGGAGGTTTTGGGTTCAGCCATTGGGGTTTATTTCGGCCATGAGGTGTCATGGTGTTTCCCGGGTCCCGTCAAGTGGGGATTTGGGCTCGTGGGGTTCTACGGGGTCGTTAGGGAGCATGTTTAGCCATATGGAAACCTTTGGTTATTTTCCAAAGGGTGTGTTTGTGGGGTGAACTGATGCGGGTGGGTGGGGGTGTGTGTGAGAGGCCAACCATGGGGGATGTTTTGGCCCTGCGCACGTCGACCTCCGAAGAGCGGAGGAGCCATTATGGCTTTGGGGGAGGGGGGGGATTTTAACCCCCGCCCTCGATCGTGACGCGTGGCATACGCTACACATCTTAATTTCGGACCGTAAATTATTTCATTTTGGATTTTTTAATTTAATTTTAAACCAGATTTGTTTTTTGTTTTATATTAGCTCAGGTCAATGCTATGCCATAGAAGGTTAAAGAACTGTAAAAAAGCAAAATCCGAAAATGTTTTTTTTTGGGTTAATATTTTCAAATGAATAAAATGTAAATGAGTGAGTTACTAAAATGCAAACTCAAAGTGTTATGCAACATGCAAAAAGTCAACAAAATGTTAGATTAATATATGTTTTAAAAGTTAAGAACTAAAACAGGAACCAAATTTAATAAAAGGTAAAATGAATAAAAGGTAGATATTACTGAAACGTTAATAAAATGTAAAATTAGAAATGTTAAGATACTATCCTTTAATGTCAATGAAGCAATAAGGAATAATGCGTAAAACGATCTATTAGTACGTTAAACCAAACTTGTTTGAAATTTTAAGGTAATATTTAAAAGTTAATGAACCACAGAAAGGATGCAATGTTAAATGAAATGGCAAGAAAAGCTTAGAAGTAATGAATATGGAAAGGCACAGAACATACAACTAATTCTAAACAGCAAACCAATAAATCAGGATCAAGGCAGCACAGTCAAAATATACTGGTATGAATGAACTATGATGAGGAAACAAGTAAAGATGCTTTCTAAGTAAAATGTAATAATAGTAATAAAATTTAATCATATCAGTCTCTCTATAGCGAGACCTATCAACGTCAAATCAGTTTCTGCGTGTGTCCAGATGTTGAGCCGGCGCAGCTCGATGGGAAACCCTGACAGGCCCGCGAGGCTTCAGTGGCGTTTCAGCTGTAAACTGGTCCACCAATCGTGGAAGGTGCCCACAGTCTCACATCCCGGCACACCCAGAAAGGATTGGACTTCATTCTGCAACACAAAAAACACAACAAAAGGGAAATCAATGGATTATATAAAGAAATTTAAAGTGAAGGAAAGCATCTATTTTCGTCACTAGATACTAGTACTGCCCTTAAACTCTGGAAAGCTGAAGTTCCACGGTCGTCTTTTGGTTCTGGGAAACCATCTGATAGGCAGGTGGGGTTCTATTGGTACCGCTGCTCTTCTCTATGTTGGAGGTGATGCACTGAACAGCCAAGGACCTCAGGCAGGGAGCAGCAGAATCCACAGGTGATGAGGAGAGCAAGGAGGACGATTCTTTCAGATTGTGCATCTTCATAATGTTTTTTCTTTTTTTTTAAAAAAAAGGCTGCTCCTTGTAGCTGAAGATCAGGGTTTTTTTTTAATATACTAAGCCAATAGAGCATCAATATATCAATAGCATCTGTTATTTAAGTTCTCCTCTTAATAATAGTTAAAGAAATGCTTAAATTAAGTAACACATTTTAACCTTCAAAAATAGCTTTGCTTGTTTTAAGTGTAGCCATATTCATAGGATCAGACAAACCAAACAAAAAATCATGTAAAGGATCAGATTATGAAATGAATGTGCAAAACTGCCCACAGTCATGCTTTAGCAAAGGAATATCATTTGAAATGTAAGCGAAGCTCTCGATTTACCGGTCGATCTACGTTCCCACCCTCATCTATGGTCATGAGCTTTGGGTCATGACCGAAAGAACGAGATCACGGGTACAAGCGGCCGAAATGGGTTTCCTCCGCAGGGTGGCTGGGCTCTCCCTTAGAGATAGGGTGAGAAGCTCGGTCATCCGGGAGGGACTCAGAGTAGAGCCGCTGCTCCTCCACGTCGAGAGGAGCCAGTTGAGGTGGCTCGGGCATCTGGTAAGGATGCCTCCTGGACGCCTCCCTGGTGAGGTGTTCCGGGCACGTCCCACCGGGAGGAGGCCTCGGGGAAGACCCAGGACACGCTGGAGGGATTACGTCTCTCGGCTGGCCTGGGAACGCCTTGGGATTCCCCCGGAGGAGCTGGAAGAAGTGGCTGGGGAGGGAAGTCTGGGCCTCCCTTCTGAAGCTGCTGCCCCCGCGACCCGACCCCGGATAAGCGGAAGAAAATGGATGGATGGATGGATGGATGGATGGATAAGTATATGAATTATCCCTAATAGAAACTTTACCAGAAAATTTAAACCCTCTATAAATCTTTTGCTTTTGTTATTTTAATTAAATTCAGTCATATAGTCCTCATTTAACAATAAGAAGTAACCCGCTATACTAAAGGCTTGTAACATATTGTCAATAGTGTGAAAAGGTAATGATACGTGTTAATTTAAGATCTTTTGTAATATATTCCATTCATGTCATAAAAGATAACCCTGTTTTGTCTCAAACCAAAAACTGTAAATTATGATTATGAGAAATGTTTAGACATTTTAGACAGACCTTGAATCAATAGTTACATATTGCACTAGATCTTTAGCTTAATTCTGTCAATCTGTTTGACCCGCTTTAAGCAGTTCCATAATTGCTCATTTGTAAATCCCAATTTAGACCAATTTACTTTGAATCTTTGTATTTTTCTTCTCATTTTAAAACCTCATGTAATTAGCCTGTTTTTTTTTTTTACAAGCATAAAGTTAACCCTGTCACTCCATATTTAACTGACTTCATGGTTTTAAATCCCAAAAGATTGGTTCTTTTGAAACCCTTCTATAAAATATTTATTTAACCGTATTACCCTCTTTTGTAGTGTTTATCATATTTATCAATGTTTTTGGCAGTTTTGGGGAGAAATTTGATACAACTAGATTTATTAAATTATATAATTTTCAGGTTAGACCTTTCTGCATGACTTGGTTAAACAGATTATTTTGAGTTATAGCCAGAGAGAAGCAAACAATTTATTCCCTGTTTTAAACAACTCTATTTTGTAGAAATCTATTTGACACATGACATCATTGTTAATTTTAATGTATACAATTCAGAATATTCAGTATTACTTTGGAAACTCATTCGAATAGTTAAAACATTTGTGAATTTTGATTTAACCTCTTTTATATTTTGCTGAAGCCCAAAACTGAAAAATTTCTCAATAGATCAGATTAACTCACAATTTGTAGATTAGATTAATTCCATGCATCTCCCCGTTTCTGTATTGAAACACTGTTTAAGTGTTTCAATACAGAAACTCCCAAGAAACCCACTCAAATCATTTAGCCCACATTTCTTTCATTGCTAACTATAACAGTTGGATTTAATTTGAACAGGGTGTTTACACCTCAGTGAAAGAATTGAATATTTGGTTGACAATATGTGCAGTAAACCCATCATTTGGTTCAGTAATTTTCTGAAGAGTAATTTTCCTAAGATTTGAAATGGATTCAAATAAACTTAAATCAAAACTTGAGATACTAGTCCTGCTGCATGATGTGGTAAATGACATCAAGAGGGAGGTGACCCTCAGGCGGTTGGCAGCGCTACGGGCATCGAACCCTCATGTTCCTTTGGTGACGACCTGGGACCGGGAAGCCCTGGATCAGGAGGTGACCGGCCCGGGACCCTCGAGCTTCTCCTCGAGACCTTTGTGTTCAATGGACCTTAAGCTTGGTAAGGTCCATTACACTGAATGAAAGGTTCTGAGTCAGAAACTCTAGAAACTGACTGCATGTTTGTTTGGACCCAGCCAGCTGCCTCCAGGCTGGAATAGATGGAATCAGGACCGGGGTTCTGCAGCTGTGACCAATAAACCATCGTCTCTTCTGACATATGCTGGAGACATGACTCGGTCCATAAATCAGAACAGCTTGAAGGTGCTGGGACGAGGGTAAGTCCCACAATTTAAGCCTCCTTCAAAGTACACAGGTATTACAAAATGAAATATGTGAAGGAAAAACAGTTTTAGATGAACTATAGTATTAAAAAAAATCACTAATATGTAACATGTTTTGGACTGTTTTACTATCAATGTGTTTGATTTTCCATAGGTGAGCTACTGGGCGTTGACTACCTTCTAAGTCAAACAGGAAAGCCACTGAAACTCAGAACAGACAGATGTTCTGCTGGAAGGTGTGGAGGCAAATGTAGCGGAGGAAGATGAAGGCTTTGTGGACGAGGAAGCTTGGGACTTTCTAGTATCGGAGCTAGACGATGAGACCCTTTTCTCTGCTACATCACAGCTCGAATCCTCCACCCAGCCTGGCATTGCTGTGCCTATGTCAGAGGTGGGCATTCTTAGTAAGCTGTAGAATTGAAGAAAAATAAAAAATAACTTCAACATTTTTTGTTGTTTTCTCAGGGTTTAGATGAGGTCGGTGTACCAGGCCTGGGCAAAGTTGACAGCTTGGCTGAGTATCTGGTGGAGCTAAGGAGCAAAACCTCACTGGTGCTGACCAACCAGGAGGTGAGTCACATGCGTTGTTGCTTGCTGCAGACATGCACACACCTTTCACCTCACTTGCATATTGCTGTGTCCTCATGTATAATTGTTTTATTTTCCTGTTTAGGTGAGCTGCATTGTTGCTCTGTGGCAGAACCTGCTGGAGTTTGATGAACAGAGGGTGGTATTTGCTGCAAGGCATCAAGAGAAATTGAACATTGGGAGGTTTTGGTCCCCCAAGAAGAGGCAGGAATTTACTCCTGGGGTTGAGAGTGTGAAGAGGCATGCTTTAACCACTCCATCTGCCCAATGGCCAGACTGCTGCCGCCTGGTGGAGACCATCTTTGTCCGGCTGTGCAATATCCGTCGTAGTCCAAAGAAAAGAGGGGCAGGCACAGTCTCCAGGTGGGATTTAATCCTTCAAGAGTAAAGGAAGATCAGGCAGCTCGTTCTGGCAAATGGAGCCGTGATGGGGCAGACAAACCTGCAGCTAGTGGATGTGAGCTACACCACCCTGGTTCAGTGGCATAACAGAAGGGTCAAAAGGCAAGAAACCGCTGTGGTACTTCAAGGGTTAAACCTTCCCAGCCGCTTTTCTGTTGCTGCTGACCCACTTCTGCCTGCAAATATACGTCCGCATTACGGCGTACCACATTCAGGGCCACTGCATTCGTACAGGCTACCATCCAACACTGTGGGGCAGTCAAAATAAAAAAAGAAAGCTACAATTCACTGATGGGACAAATCCATCAGGACAGCGGCAGCTTCTCCCTGCCCCACCCAAAAGGCCTCAGCTAGTGGCAATTACTCCAGTGGCACCACAGGGATCCGTTATCCTCACTACCCAACAGCAACAGAGTTTGTGGAGCCTCTCCACCCCTCCTCCACATGCTTATGCTGTGGCCCCTGCTCTGGACTCTGCTGTGGCCCCTGCTCTGGACTCTGCTGTGGCCCCTGCTCAACCTGGTAGAGAACCTCGAAAACTGACGCACAAAGTTTTGCACAACACATGCAAAAAATGTGGGCAGTTTAGAATAGCTGAAACAGGACACAGCCAATATAGGGGGCAAATTTACTGTCCCTCTAATGAAAGTCTCACTTTCACCTCCCAGTGAGCTGAATTTGTTCCAGCAGTGACTGGAACAAATTAAAAAGAAAAAAATAAATGTTTTCTTTACTTTAAATAACTTCACAAACTGTTTCATATAGTTTTTATTTAGTTCACAGAGTGATATTTATTTTGTTTTGGGTTGATTGATGTCATTGTGTACACCAAGTAATTCAACAAACCATAGTGTAAAAGGTTTCAAGTCCTTCAGCAAACCACACATTTCTTGGTTTAAGAAAGAAATGGGAGACTTCAATGGAAATGTGTTGCATCCAAATGCTACAATGTTTTTGGACTAACTAAAAATGTTTAATTCACCGTCTTAATTGTTGATGAATAAATATTTGGTTCTTTGAAATCGATGAGGTCTATGGTCTTTTACTGTGAGTAAATGTTAGCTGCTTCCAATTCTGAATTATTGGTAATAATTTTAAGCATACACTAGAAAAAAAATATTCACTTCACTCAAAAAGTACTTAAGGAAAGACACTTGAAAGAATATTTTAGTTTCAGTCATTGTTTAGCTGTGAAAAATGAAAATAAGCACTGGGTATGATTACGGACATTAAAATATACTGTATATAGCATACAGTATAATTTAACATCAATTTGACTATATTGGTAGAATAAAAAAAATTAAGGAATTCATCAGTTTTAAAACGAAAGCCTTTTATTACAAAGTGTTGTGTTTTACTTTACAGTACTACACCATCTGTACAAAAAAGCATTTAAAATGTTTTCAAGATACAAAAAAAACAAACAAACAGTCATTACTTCATAACACTTAAACATTGATTGTGCGAAATCTTTTCACTAAAACATAGTATGGCGACTGGTAGGATCGAACTCACGACTCTGGGATCGGCCTCACTCTTCCCCTTCCTCAACCATTCAATGGGTGAGTTAATGTAACTTTGAAAGCAGAAAACCTTCGAATTTGTAACTGTGGAAACACCTGTTTGCTCCACGATAGCTTGCTACCAAGTGGGCTGGTTAGCACATCCAGGGTAGCCCGCCAGCTGCTCGGTTGGTAGCAAGCTACCCTGGATGTGACACATAACTGTTATGCTTAACAAATACTTACAGTATGTTTGTTAACAATTAAAAATTGTTGGAGGTTGTTGCCTTCTTAGATGATATATTTTCAAGCTGGGTTGAAGAACATGAGGTGAGGTTAATGAGGGTCCTCCAACGCATTGCTAATTTTGGTCTCAAACTGTCCCCTTCTAAATGCAAATTCTTTCAGACTTCTGTGAAGTATATCTGCACAGGGGATAATAGAACCTGATCCAGCTGCTGTAAAAGAATGGCTACATTAAACAATTCTGTCAATTAAAAATTGATTTCATTTGTCATTGATTGATCAAATTCTTTTTCAAGAATGTCTCCAAGATGCCCCATCTGCCAACACCGAACATCAAAACTGGCGGGGCATCTAAGGATGGAGCATGGTGTCAGGAACTTGGAGGAGAGGCGGATCCTTGTCAACTACGGGTCAGGGCGAGTTAACATCAGGGGACAGCCCTGTCCCGTAGAGGGGTGCGGCTATGCCGCATCCCGACTTGACGTCCACCTCTCCTCCAAGTACCACTCGGAGGTGGCCAGGTCGCTCCTTAGTGACGTGCTTCAAAACGTTAAGAGGTAACCATCATGCGCCTGGCGGTCCTCCGTGCCGCGACTCCTGCTGTGCCGTTGATGACGACCTGGGACATCGACGACACACTTGAGCTACATTACACTGAAAGGTGTCCACCTCTCCTCCAAGTACCACTCGGAGGTGGCCAGGTCGCTCCTTAGTGACTATATTCAAGGCGTCCAAAGGCGCGTCACAATCATGCGCCTGGCGGTCCTCCGTGCCGCGACTCCTGCTGTGCCGTTGCTGACCACCTGGGACATCGAAGCACTTGAGCTACATTACACTGAATGAAAGGTTCCGAGTCAGAAACTCTAGAAACTGACTGCATGTTTGTTTGGATTGACAGGAACGTGAAAAAAGACTTGACATGATCTAGTAATTATATTTAAATCCTATCTGTGCTAAATATTTACATAATTAACGTTATGTTTTTGACTGTTGTTTGGGTAGGAATTGTCCTTGTCCAAATGAGGTCAAAACTGGAGCTGGTGGACCGTAGCAGAAACCCAAAGAAGTGGATGGCGCTTGTGGCACCTGGTTCTGCTCACAGTGGGACCAAGCAGATGATGGTGGCTGATCAGTCTGTGGATACAAGAAGCTGGCAGGAACTGGGGCCTGTGAAAAGTGTCCTTCCTGGTATGATGGAGGATAATGCTGTGTGAAGCCAGCTTTTCCACCAACCCGTTGACTGATCAGTGCCTCGCCTTCACCGTTTTCAGGTTCCTTAAACTCCATGCTTTTATGTCCGTGTTCCACAGGAATGGAGGGGAGCCGTCTCGCTTCTGGGAAGGAGGCGTCAGCCACGGACACCTTCGGAGGAAGTTTCACACCTTGGAGAAGAGAGTCCCTGTCTGTTCTCTTCTGCCGCTCATGTAGCCTGAAAGATAAAAACAGAAATTGTTTCCTTTCAAAGTCAAGCCATCTTTAAAGTGCAATATCTGTTGAAAATAAAGGACTTCTTACCAAGCACACACAGTGGTATTGTTGATGGTGACTAACAACAAGTTGGTCTCGTCCTGTATGGGCTGGGGGTCCTCAAGCAGTTGTTTAATGTGGCAGTATGTTTGAACAATAGACTGCGGGATGGGTAAAACCTTCCCCTTGGTGTCTTTTGGCCGGTTTCTTGCTTGCTGATATTCTTTCAACAGCTTAAGGCAAATGCACTCAGACACTCTGAGTCACAGGTCTCTGGGCAGCCTGGCCATGAAGAGTCTGTGTGACAAACGGGTCATTGAAATAGTAGAAAAACACTAAAGTTCATCAACACTGATTTGATTGGAGCAGCAATGAAGTGCAGTAGAAAAGTACTTCTCATTTTGATGAGCTCAGCAAACCCACATTAATCTCCTAAGCTTAAAACTTTACAACGCTGAGAAAAAAAAAAAATGTATTTGGCTTCCATGAGTGAATATGCAAACAAGTTATCCATTGTGTCAAAAATCAGACAGGTTACCTTTCAGCTGCTTGCTGACCAGGTGCAGAGCCACTTTGTTTCCGGGAAGCCCTCCATGGTCCTGGTAACGTGCTCTTCTTGTTTTTTAAGGTGTATTTGGGGGGCTGCTTGTCCATAGCATGCAGGTTAGAATACAGCTGCAAGACATTTTCTACCTCTGTTGTTGACAATGCAGTTATTGTTCTGTTGGGGCTCAAAAGGTTCTCTGCCAAGCTGTCAACTGCCTCCCATCCAGGAAAACCTCTGTAGTCACACCGGGTCTCCTTAAAAAATAAGAAATAAAAAAATTGGTACAGATATATACACAGTCATTTCTTTGTTATCTCCAAGAATTTCCTGGAACTTCTGGTTGATCGGACTGGATAATCCATATTTGTACCAAAGGAAAAGGCCAACATGCCACAGAAGAAAAAGAGAGAAATAACAGTCTAAACCAGTGGGTCCCAACAAGTGCTGCAGAAGCCTTTTAATCATTTAAGTAAGCTGTTTGCAAGCAGGACACTTAAAACATGCAGTGGAGGGGTACATGAGGACCAGACTAGGGAACTACTGGTTTAAATAAAGTAGATTAAAGTTTAAAATCAAGTACCGTTTCAGATTTATTAATTAAAAAAAACAGTACAGTGTGAAAGTCCTAGGCACATTCGAACCCTCAAAACCATGAAAGTCCGACTTATCCAGCCTTGCAAGAACAATAGGTGTCAGTGATCTTGTCCACAGCTATATTTATGCTGAGGGTGTGAGGATCTGCTATTTTCCTCATCGACCGGTAGCATTTAGCTGTGACGCACAATGTTGGAGGCATCGCGTGGCCAAAACTCCTTGATGTCGTTCAAAAAAGATGACATGAACTTGTTGGTTCCCCTGTCCATTGTCGTGGCTGATATTTTGCGAACATGTGGCAGAAATGCTACACTAATCGACTCAGAAATTCTCTGCAGAGAGTCAGTCGAAACGAAAAATGCCATAGAAGCTTCTTCTTCTTCTTCTTGTATTATGGCGGTTGGCAAACAACTTATAGGTGCATTACAGCCACCTTCCAGACTGGAGTATAGATTAGATGGCCTATCGCTATAATCTTCCCATAATATCAGACTTCCTAAGAAAACCAAAAATGCTGTCAAATGCTACATCCCCAGACGATCTTTGCAGCAAATTTTTAATATCTAAATCATTTTTATTTCTATTTAACTCTCCAACACCTCTCTTTCCAGACTATACTTATTACATTCTAGAAAAATATGCTGCTCCGTTTCCGACTCTCCACAATAACTACACAAACCAGTACTGTGTTTATTAATTATTTTCAGAGTACTATTGAGCCCCGTATGCCCAAACCTTAATCTGGATATAATATCCTCTTTTTATTCCTATTACTTTCCCTACATTCCCCTACTTTTTTTTTAATGCTATAATAAAATCTTGCCTTTTCTTCTCTATCCCATAGTTCCTGCCATTTCTTTTTAATATATATTTTACTTATACTTTTGACCTCATTTCTGTTTATTTTGATATTTACCTCAACACTATCCCTTTTTGTTGCACTCTTAGCAAATTTATCCGCCAACTCATCCTACTATTCCAATATGAGCAGGAATCCAAATTAACTTAACCCTGGACCCATATTTTTTAATTCTAAAAATTAATTAATATTCAATATGATATCTTGTCTCGTTTCTGAATTCTGTTCTAAAATACTTATTAATGCACTACTTGAATCTGAACAAATCAATATTTCTCTTTTTTTCTCGTTTCCTCACTCTATTCTAGAGGCATTAATATAGCCATTAGCTCACCTGTATAAACTGTCAATCTGTCTGTTATTCTTTTATTTTTCATAATATGCAAGTCCGGAATTATAAATGCTATTCCAATTTTTTCATTTATTATTTTAGAAGCATCTGTATATACTTGTAAATACTCAGCATATTCTTTATTTTTATACCTTTCCACCTCTTTTTTTTCTATTTGTCTGCCTTTTTCCAATAAGCTTAAATCAAATTCAGGTTTTCCACTTAACCAAGATGGAGTATCGGGAATACTCACCACAGGACTAATTAAATAATGATTTATTCCCATCTTACTTATCTCATCGTTTATAATCCATCCAAAACTATTTGACATTTAAAACATCTAATTGGTCGTGGGACATACTCTCTTACATTGTAGGACAAATATCCTAAATAGACTTTTTCTGGGAGTTTTTCTTCATCAAACTCTATCAGGATACTTTCACTGTTGGTTTTTTCTCCATTTTTAAAGGTCTGAAGCCTTCTTACATTTTTTATTTTTCCTCCTTTGAGATTTGATTTGATTTCCTCATCTGACACCTCCACTGGGATCCCCCAAATCACTCCCTTCCTCCATTTACTTCCTTCTTGTACCACACTCTATATTTTCCCATTTCTCTCATCCTACATGCTCTGTCTTTTTGTTCCTCTGTATTACAACTTACCATTAAGTTTCCATCTCTTAGTACTTTTGCATTAGTGATATCCCCCACTTGATTCTTCAGAATCGTGGAAAGTTATGAGAGGCCCCAAGGGACAAAACCTACAAACTCTCTTTCATTCACTATCAAACTCTCTTTCATTCACTATCAAACTCTCTTTCATTCACTATCAAACTCTCTTTCATTCACTATCAAACTCTCTTTCATTCACTATCGTTTGATTGCAACGGAAGTTAACTTAAAATTTCAGTTTCTGATTGGACCCCAGGCAGAGTAGGCGGGTTTTCGCGGACAGGAAAATAGCTGAGCGGCAGCGACTCACAGAATGACATCGTTAGCGCTCCTACAGTAATGTCAGCAATATCAGAAGAGTTTTGAAGCCGACAGCCAGCATCAGAAACCCCATCTATCAGTGGGAAAAAGCTAGCCGCCACTTCGGAAATGGCAGTAAAGCCAGCCTGCACTTGATTTTAATGTGCGCGACAGCACAAGTTATGGCGCTCTCTTTTCAAAATAAAAGTGGATTTCCGGTTAATATTTGATTCACACGTCAAGTTTCTCTCCGGCGGCTATAAGAGGCTAAAACTTTGTGTTAATTTGCAAAACGACATTATCAGAATTTTTTTATATATATTGTGTAGGCAAAAAAATCCTGTAAAGCACATACGTACAACCTCAGTTAAAATTGGTCTTATAGGTGTCCCTGCGTCATCCTGAAGTGAAAGAATTATTGCTTATGTAATCCGAAAGATTTTTTGCATGTCAAATGTCAGCAATTTTGATAAAGGTAGAACATTTGTGGTTTACAGAATTTTTTTACCCACATATTAATTTATTTTCAGATATATGATTTCCTTTAGCAAATCAACACAAAGTTTTACATTTTTAAAGCCGCAGGAGAGAAACATGAATCAAACATAAACCGCACAGTGAAAGAGAGTTTGTAGGTTTTGTCCCTTGGAGCCTCTCATAGAAAGTTTAACTGGACTGATCTCTTCATTAACTCCAACAATCACTTTGAACTCTCTCACTTACCTCTCCATTTCCTCTTCAGACTCATCCCAGCTTTCACTACTCTTCCCTTCTTTTCTCCACCTGCCGTCGCTGAAGAATTTCCTCTTTTTGAACTCATCCTTTCACTATTCGATGTTTCAGAACTCCCGTCTCTTTCACCATTTCCCCACTCTGGTCCACTCACAGCACAGCTGTGTCTACCCGCCGTAGTCTTCGTCCAAAGTTCGTTCACCAGTCCTCGGGATTTCCCGATAGAGTCTTGAACATTCCCCCGACGCCGACTTCCAGAAGTCCGAGGTATTCTTAACTCTTTATCTTCATCTTCTCCTTTTTCAGTTCTTGATTTCAACTTTTAACCATCAATCAGCTACTTAGATTCCACCTGCTCAGACGGAACCTCCCACCTTCCTCCATAGAAGCTATTAGCTCTGCGAGGCTGTTAATGTGAGACATGAAGTCACGTGGGACTTTCGAGGGGCGTTTCTGGGCGGAGCTTGGTAAGGTCCATTTCACTGAATGAAAGGTTCTGAGTCAGAAACTCTAGAACAGTGTTTCTCAACCCTGGTCCTCAATGCCCCTGCTCTGCATGTTTTAGATGTGCCTCTATTCCAGAACAGCTGATTCAAATGATTGCATGACCATCAAGTGGTGCAGAAGCCTGTTAATCACCCAGAGATACAATTCAGGTGTGTGGCAGAAGGGAAATACCTAAGACATGCAGGACAGGGGGGCGCTGAGGACCAGGGTTGAGAAACACTGCTCTAGAAACTGACTGCATGTTTGTTTGGATTGACAGGAACGTGAAAAAAGATTTGACATGATCTAGTAATTATATTTAAATCCTATCTGTGCTAAATATTTAATATTTACATAATTAACGTTATGTTGTTTTTGACTATTTTTTATTTAGTTCACAGAGTGATATTTATTTTGTTTTGGGTTGATTGATGTCATTGTGTACACCAAGTAATTCAACAAACCATAGTGTAAAAGGTTTCAAGTCCTTCAGCAAACCACACATTTCTTGGTTTAAGAAAGAAATGGGAGACTTCAATGGAAATGTGTTGCATCCAAATGCTACAATGTTTTTGGACTAACTAAAAATGTTTAATTCACCGTCTTAATTGTTGATGAATAAATATTTGGTTCTTTGAAATCGATGAGGTCTATGGTCTTTTACTGTGAGTAAATGTTAGCTGCTTCCAATTCTGAATTATTGGTAATAATTTTAAGCATACACTAGAAAAAACACTTCACTAAAAAAGTACTTAAGGAAAGACACTTTAAATAATATTTTGGTTTCAGTCATTGTTTAGCTGTGAAAAATGAAAATAAGCACTGGGTATGATTACGGACATTAAAATATACTGTATCAAGTATATAGCATACAGTATAATTTAACACATCAATTTGACTATATTGGTAGAATAAAGAAAAATTAAGGAATTCATCAATAAAGTTTTAAAAGGAAAGCCTTTTATGACAAAAAGTGTTGTTTTAGTTTACAGTACTACACTATCTGTACAAAAAAGCATTTAAAATGTTTTCAAGATACAAAAAAACCAAACAGTCATTACTTCATAACACTTAAACATTGATTGTGCGAAATCTTTTCACTAAAACATAGTATGGCGACTGGTAGGATCGAACTCACGACTCTGGGATCGGCCTCACTCTTCCCCTTTCTTCTTCCCCCACCCCCTTCTTTCCCCTTCCTTCCTTTCCTCCCCCCCAAGCAGACTATTGTTCCCCAGCTTTAGCTCAGACTAAATCACACTTTGCCACATCACCTACTGTTCGTACGTCTTGTGAAGTCTTCTTCTTCTTGGTTTTTATTGGCGGTAGGCAACAAACTCAGTAGCATTACCGCCACTTACTGGTATGGAGTGTGGTTCGTGATGATCCATATACACTCTCACACACACACCTACTTATATAACTTTACTTTTATATAGCTTATATACCTCTCTTCATTGTTCTTTGCACATTCACAACCATCTTACTCTACTCAGATTCTATGAAATATCTTTGTTTTTTTAAGAAACCGAATAATTATTTGAATATGTCTACTCCCCAAATCCCTCCTCAAAAATCTGATAAATTAAACCTTTCTTTAATACCTACACACTCTCTCAACATGCATCTTCTCTCATCTTCATATTTACAACGCTCTAAAATAACATGCTCTGTTGTTTCAAAATTCTCACAATAATCACACTTTCCAGTTTTATGCTTTCGTATTTTAAAAAGTGAATAATTAAGCCCTGTATGTCCAAACCTTAACCTTGTTATTATTCTTTCCTCCTTCCTGTTTCTTCTACACTTCCTTTTCCTTCCTACAAACGTTTGAATTTTATAAAAACCATCTTCCTGTTAAACCTTCATCCCACCTTCTCTGCCATATTTTCATCAGCTCCTCATGGATTTGACTTTTCCCTTCAGATTTACTTGTCCTAACAGTAAAACTAATAGAATTATGTATTGCCTTCTTTGCCGTTTTATCAGCCCTCTCGTTACCTACTACCCCTATATGTGCTGGAACCCATACAAAAACAACTAATAACCCCATATTTTGTATTCTAAATAGAGTATGATATATTTCTAATAAGATGTCCATCCTACAATCCGTATTGTTATATTTTATGCTTATCAAAGCCAAGCTTGAATCGGAGCAAATTATTGCTTGCAGTGGTTTTACATCCTCTATCCATTGTAATGCTAATAGTATAGCTAATATTTCTCCTGTATAAATTGATAACCCATCCGTAATTCGCTTCCCTATTTTCAAATTGAATTCTGGGATTGCAAATGCTATTCCTATTTTTCCGGCTATTTTTGATGCATCTGTGTAAATTTGGACGTGTCGATAATACTGATTTAAATGTGATTGTGCTGAATATCTATCTACAACATTTGATTGGTCTTGTTTCTTTACCATTAATGATATATCTACTATTGTTTCTGGTAGAATCCAGGGTGATATAATTGATATTGGATCTGTTTACTAATTTCTAAAACATTCATTTTAAATTCCTTTACGTCCTTTTCAATTTTCCATCCATAACTTCTTATGTCTTTCTTTTCCTTTTCCCAACATGACTTTAACATTTCCCGAGTTGGATGATCACATTTATTACCCAATGTGGAAGTCAGCAGAAAAAGACGAAAAAGATTTGAGTCTTGTTTAATTCTCAATGTCTTCCAACATAAAACCAAAAATGGAATGAACCACAACCGTTGGTCACTTCACACCTCACCTTCTCTCCTTCAAAATAAAAGCATACATTCTGGTGTGAAATATATACATTGTATCCGCCACACCATCAAATTTAACCAATAATTAATTCCTAGTTTAGTTCTCCTTAGATCAAATGGCATTTCTCCCGTTTCTATTTCTAAGGCTGCTATAGGTGTTGTTTTGAATGCTCCAGTACACAATCTTAATGTTTGATGTTGAATATTGTCTAATTTATCCAGATGAGTTTTATCTGCTGAACTGTAAACTAAACAACCAAAATCAAAGTCAGATCTTACCATTCCTGTATAAATATGTTTTGGCGATTGTCTGTCTGCCCCCCATTCACTACCAGCCAAACACCTTAATATATTCAACTTTCTCTTACATTTATCAACAATCTTTTGAATGTGAATATTCCATTTTAATTTTTCATCAAACCACAAACCTAAAAATTTTATACTCTTTACCTGCTCTATTTTTTGATTATATAATTTTAATTCTATTACTGTTTGTTTTTATTATGAGAAAATATAATTACTTTTGTTTTATCCACTGAGAATTTAAATCCCCATTTCAGAGCCCACACCTCTATATCAATAATGACCTTTTGTAATTTCTTTACTATAAACTCAACATTTTTTCCTCTTTTCCAAAGTGCTCCATCATCTGCAAAGAGTGAACAACCCATGTCCTTTCCAATGTTTTTGAATACGTCATTTATCATAACCGAAAACAATAATGGACTTATAATACTAACCTGTGGCGTTTCATTTTCCACTACATATTTATCTGAAACTACTTCTCCAATTCTTACCTGTAATTCCCTGTTTGTTAAAAAGTCTTTAATCCATTCATATATTTTTCCTTTAATCCCCAATTTGTGTAACTTAATTAATAACCCCTTTACCCACATCATATTATATGCTTTTTCAATATCGAAAAATACTGCCTCTACACTTTCTTTGTTTACTTGAGCTCTTCTAACTTCATGCTCAAGACATAATGTTGAGTCATTAGTGCTCCTCCCTTTACAAAAACCACTTTGATAATTAGAAATATATCCATTTTTATTTAAATAATACACTAATTTATTATTAATCATTTTTTCCATTATTTTACATAAGTTTGAAGTTAATGCTATTGGCCTATAACTTTCTGGTTTTGAATTATCTTTTTCTGGTTTAGCTATTGGTACAATAATAGATTCCTTCAATAACTCTTGTAATTTTCCCTCCTCCCATATTTTATTGAATAATTGTAATATAGCTTTTGACTTATCACTTAGTTGACTTATCTTTCTATACCAAATTTTATCTTTACCTGGCGCTGTATTTTTGGTCTTTTTAAGCACACAATTTAATTCCACTATGGTAAAATCAACATTCAAAAAATGATTTATTTCTTCGTCACTCTGTATTAAATTTTTATACTTAAGAACAGTATTTTCTCTTCCTTTTCTTCCCTCTTCGCTAATGTTATTTGTGCTATGTATCTTACTAAATAATTTTGCCAATACCTCAGCTTTATCCTGATCTCTAATTATATCAACATTCTCTACTTTTAATACAGGATAATCAAACTCTTTTTTAATACCATTCATTTTTTTAATTACTTTCCAAATCTTCGCAACTTTTGTATCTCTCCCTATTGTACTACAAAATTTCCTCCATTAATCTCTCTTAGCTTTCTTTATAGTCCTCCTAACTACTGCTTGCTTCCTTTTATAATCAATTAAGTTCATATAAACTGGGTTATGTTTTAATACATTCAATGCTTTATTTCTTAATTTAATTGCTTCCTTACACTCACTTGTCCACCATGGCACCTTTTTCTTACCATTATTACTCCCTGACTTTTTAATAGAATTTTCTGCTGCTTCTGTAACCCAGCTGTATTTTATTTGTTTGTTCTGTGTTATTTGCTTTTCTGTATTGTTTTTACTTTATGGGTAGTGTCCCTTTAAGAGCAAGGTACGACATCACTTTACGGCAGCGTTCCGACTGCAGTTACTAGGGAAACTCCCGGGCTTTAGAGTTTCAGAGCTGCTGCGGAGCTGCTGCCCTTCTGCATAGCCTTGACTTTTTTATGCCTGATATGTTTTCCTGCTAGTGCATTATTGTGGCCGATATTGGGGAAGGGAACACTGGGAAGGTGCTCCTGTGCCTGCGGAGGAAGAGAGAGAGGCTGCGGGGTTTCTGTGTCTGTGGACGTCGGCTGCCATCGTCATTCTGGGTCGCCATCCCAGCCAGAACAACCTCTTTCATCGTTTCGTACGCATCAGACACGCACACAAATATAGAGCTCTATATGAAGTTTTTTTTTTTTTTTTTTGCTGGCGAGCTTCTTTTAATTTAATTTAATTTTTTACCAAGGACCCTGAAAGGATTCCTTATGACCTAAATGTTTTGTTTTTCTTTTCTCTTTGTGGGTTTTCCAGGAAAACTATGACAAAGTGTTGAAACGAAGTTGGATGTGTTTCAGTCCAGTAATTTGTAATAAATAAACTGGTTGATAGTAAACTGCTGTCTGAACCCGAGTAAATTCTGTTCTTTGGTTACACTTCCATTATTATTTTTGAGATACTTGCATTTACTTTATTTATATGCATATTAAAATCTACCTTTTCTAAATACATTTCACTCAAATATCTAAACTTACTCCAATCTGCCTTATTAAAGTTTAATCTCTCCCCACTCTTTTTATTCTCATTTCCAATTATTCCTACCCTTATAATTATAGGATAATGATCACTTCCTACTGTATTTCTTTATCAGTCTTGTGAAGTCTCCGAGAGAAGGTGAAGTCCTTCCCACTTCCTGCGTCACACGCACCTGTGTCCAATTAAATTAGCTGTTAATTGAAAAGAGGTGAGAGAGGAGCAGGAGTTCCTCAGACACAGACAGACAGCAGAACAGACAGTCGCGGCACCACAAACAGTCTCACAAAAAGGGTAAGTTTTTATTTAATGTAAAATGTGATGTTTGGAATAGAAGCGGGTTTAATGTGCAACTTTACCATTCAATGGGTGAGTTAATGTAACTTTGAAAGCAGAAAACCTTCGAATTCGTAACTGTGTGAAAACACCTGTTTGCTCCACGATACCTTGCTACCAAGTGGGCTGGTTAGCACATCCAGGGTAGCCCGCCAGCTGCTCACTTGGTAGCAAGCTACCCTGGATGTGACACATAACTGTTATGCTTAACAAATACTTACAGTATGTTTGTTGATAACAATTAAAAATTGTTGGAGGTTGTTGCCTTCTTAGATGATATCATATTTTCAAGCTCGGTTGAAGAACATGAGGTGAGGTTAATGAGGGTCCTCCAACGCATTGCTAATTTTGGTCTCAAAATTTTGGTCCCTTCTAAATGCAAATTCTTTCAGACTTCTGTGAAGTATTTGAAGTATATCTGCACAGGGGATAATAGAACCTGATCCAGCTGCTGTACAAGAATGGCTACATTAAACAATTCTGTCAATTAAAAATTGATTTAATTTGTCATTGATTGATCAAATTCTTTTTCAAGAATGTCTCCCTATAGATGCCCCATCTGCCATCGGCTAACCGTCAAACTGGCTCGGCATCTGAAAACGGCTCATGGTGTTGAGAACTTGGAGAGGAGAATCCTAGTCAACTATGGGACAGGGCGCGTTAACATCAGGGAACAGCCTTGTCCCGTAGAGGGGTGCGGCTATGCCGCATCCCGACTTGACATCCACCTCCCCTCAAAGCCCACTCCCAGGTGAGACTTGTGGATGCAAGTTGGCCCACTATGCAGCTGAAGGACTTGAACCACAACTTCAAGCGGTGGATCAGGCTCTTGGAGCAGGTATGTAAAAATCGATGACCACATTCAATGACCTACCTGTGTTCTCCTTTCCTGCAGGACTGACCTGCTTCTGGTATTGACTCCTTCCGTTCCGGTAGTCTGGCTGCCATTCCCCGCTGGTTGAGTGGCTGACATCCGGGAGCGGTGGGTCCTGCTGGGGAATGGTCCCGGCAGGACCCGCCGCTCCCTGATGGAGGCGGTATCCCAGCGGGCGTGAGCGCTGGGAGACGGCAGCCATTAGGGAGCGGAGGGTCCTGCTGGGGAATTGTCTCAGCAGGACCCGCCTCTCCCTGTTGGCGGCCGTCTCCCAGCGAAGAATGGCAGCCAGACTACCAGAAGGGAACGAGTCAATACCAGAAGTGGTTCAGAAACTACCACCAGGGTGACTGAGAGCTCGCAGCCATGGGAGGTACCCACAGAGCCCGCCGTCCAGGAGGGACCTTCCTCTGCTCCAGAGCCCGCCGTCCAGGAGGGACCTTCCTCTGCTCCAGAGCCCGCCGTCCAGGAGGGACCTGCCTCTGCTCCAGAGCCCGCCGTCCAGGAGGGACCTGCCTCTGCTCCAGAGCCCGCCGTCCAGGAGGGACCTGCCGCAAAACTCATGTCCCCTCCTCCTGTCCGATGACTGCAGTCCGTTAGAACTTTTTTGTCCAGCGTCGATGACGACGGTAGACGGTAGAGGAGGCGGACGAGCAACTTGAAGTTCTACTTTAAGGAAGTAGAACTTCCTTGAACTTTGTACGAGTGGCTTTTGTAACCATTTGTTTTTTGTTTTTGTTTTTTTTATCATGTGAATTTCCTCTGCCCTTTTTTTTCTATTCCACTTATTAGGTTTGAAGTCTTTTTTTTTTTTTTTTTTTTTTACGTTTTTGCACGTTATTTTCTTTAATATTTTGCACTTTATTATAGTCCATCGAGTCTTTGTGCGTTTTATTTTTTCATACAAGTACTTGCATTTCCTTTTTTGCACTTGTATTATTTTGAGTCTTTTTGTGTTTTTGTTAATACATGTACTTACCATGTCCTTTTTTTGCACTTTATTTATAAATAAAAAAATGTGTCAAAATCAAAACTCTATCATTTAAAATGGCAACAAACCTGTAGCATTGTGTCGTGTTGGGTAAGTGGCATTCCTCTCCCAGCAGGTCTGTGGTGGGGACACATCCGCGTCGTTTCGTGCTGTGGAAATCGCGGCAATGTCCCAGCAGGCGTCAGTGCTCGTGTACGGCTGTCTGCCAAAGAGTCTCAAAGTAAACTAAGTGCCTTCCTTCCTTTCCAAGACTTTTTTTTTCTTTTTTGTACATGAAGGGTTCTCTACTCTGAGCATGCCGACCTCGAACCGGGGACTCCCTGCCGGCAGTGGCGGAGCTAGACTTTTAAAGTTGGGGGGGCCAGGACTACCTCTGGGGGGGCAAAATTTTAAATGTGTGTGTGCACATATATATAATTTTAAAAAATAACTGAATATTTGGTTAGTTTTTAAGCCCCTCTTTCATTTGACATGTTATAATTAACACCTTTGACTGGCGCACATGGAGACATGATACGCAGAGTTGATCACAGAGGAAACTAAAATCAATCAAATTAAAGATCCTTTCTGAATATCATCTCATGGACACTGAACTAAATGCGTCTTTCTGACCGGGAGCTGACAGCGTGTTGAAGAGTTATGGACACCTTGGTTAGGAAGCTCTGATTGGACAGGTAATTTGACGGGTAACAATATTTCGGGTCGCACCAGAATTATTTGCCTGATGGTGGTTCGGGCTTCTAATGAGTTTACATTTAATGAGTTTGGAGCACACAGAGAAAACCTAAAGAGAATGTGATCTACTTATTGTAGTTTATGTAGAGGAATAACAGCTGACTGTTGAGAGAGGAAAGAAATTAAAGTGCAGATCCGTTAGGCAGAAACAAGCGCAGAGCGCTGGGCAATAAATGCACGTAAATGCTCCAATTAATCCCACATGAGATGACAAACGCCAAATATACAATATATAGTTACACTGCTTACGTTAATGATGTTTTAAAAACAAAACCAGTAAAAACTTAACCTAGTTAATATGTCAGATTCCCTCCTCACCCTCATCTTGATGAGAACAGAGAGCAGTTCGCTGGTTTCTGTCCAGACTGTGATCAGCTGACCACTTGGTGCGCAGACAGTTTCAACTTTACGCACAGAGAACATCGTGGAGCTCATTATTAATCAGACTAAGAACAACATCAGTCAGAGGATCATCTCTGATCTGGACGATTTAACGGACCAGAGACTTTGGAGCTCCTAGCGCAGCTGATCCGCTTCTGCTGGTTTTTCTCCCGCAGAGGGAAGTGATGCGGGATCAGGAAACGATCAGAGTTCTGCCGTCTTCTAATCACGTCATTTAGTGAAATGTTACCTGATTTCAAAAACGTTCTAGCAGAGAAATAATAAATGTTTCGTTTGATGACTACAAATTGCAAATAAAATTTTTTTTTTCTTTGACGGACAACGAAAAAAAACTCCAGCGCCACCTCTGCTCCAAACTACGAACATTGTCGGCCCCTCTTCGGTTTTTTCTCTTTTTTGCGGAGGATCAATAAATAACTTATTGGTGTTTTACAACCACCAGGTATGAAGCGCTTTAGCCTTTGAGTTGCACCACAGCGCAGCATAACTGAAACACCCAGGAGAAGAATATCAGCTTGTTGTTATGAGTATAAAGGAGGCTGGTGTCGCGCCTGATAAAAATCTATTTATTTATGTCATCACATGGACTTATATAAAGTTTTATACATTTTCTTTTGATATATTTATTATTGTTTTTCTTCTTTAGATATTAGGTTGGCTTAGAATGATTCTAAATAATGTGCAGGAATAACCTGGTGCCGTTACATGTCAATCATCTGGGGGGGCCACTAGGGGGGCCAATCAGATGACAGGGGGGGCACTGGCCCCCCCTCTGGCTCCGCCACTGCCTGCCGGGTGGGAGGGAGTCGGGCTACTGGACCACTTTGCTGATGGGGTCGATGCAAGATTGTTTGGCGACTCAATGTAAAATGCCACGCAATGGCGGCAAATGCTCCTTGGGGTTCGGGGGAGTCAACAGCCATTTCGTGGCATTTGAACGGGGAAAGAGGGAGCGTTTTGAGCCATGCGGTGGCATGTGTAGTAACATGCAAAATCCACCGAGTGGAGCTCTTGTCTTACTTTTTGACGATCTGGATTTCGGCGTGGGGCTGCTGGGAGGTTTTGGGTTCAGCCATTGGGGTTTATTTCGGCCATGAGGTGTCATGGTGTTTCTCGGGTCCCGTCAAGTGGGGATTTGGGCTCGTGGGGTTCTACGGGGTCGTTAGGGGAGGGTCCCGGGGCCGTGAGGGAGCATGTTTAGCCATATGGAAACCTTTGGTTATTTTCCAAAGGGTGTGTTTGTGGGGTGAACTGATGTGGGTGTGTGTGTGTGAGAGGCCAACCATGGGGGATGTTTTGGCCCTGCGCACGTCGACCTCTGAAGAGCGGAGGAGCCATTATGGCTTTGGGGGAGGGGGGGGATTTTTAACCCCCGCCCTCGATCGTGACGCGTGGCATACGCTACACATCTTAATTTCGGACCGTAAATTATTTCATTTTGGATTTTTTAATTTAATTTTAAACCAGATTTGTTTTTTGTTTTATATTAGCTCAGGTCAATGCTATGCCATAGAAGGTTAAAGAACTGTAAAAAAGCAAAATCCGAAAATGTTTTTTTTTGGGTTAATATTTTCAAATGAATAAAATGTAAATGAGTGAGTTACTAAAATGCAAACTCAAAGTGTTATGCAACATGCAAAAAGTCAACAAAATGTTAGATTAATATATGTTTTAAAAGTTGAGAACTAAAACAGGAACCAAATTTAATAAAAGGTAAAATGAATAAAAGGTAGATATTACTGAAACGTTAATGAAATGTAAAATTAGAAATGTTAAGATACTATCCTTTAATGTCAATGAAGCAATAAGGAATAATGCGTAAAATGATCTATTAGTACGTTAAACCAAACTTGTTTGAAATTTTAAGGTGATATTTAAAAGTTAATGAACCACAGAAAGGATGCAATGTTAAATGAAATGGCAAGAAAAGCTTAGAAGTAATGAATATGGAAAGGCACAGAACATACAACTAATTCTAAACAGCAAACCAATAAATCAGGATCAAGGCAGCACAGTCAAAATATACTGGTATGAATGAACTATGATGAGGAAACAAGTAAAGATGCTTTCTAAGTAAAATGTAATAATAGTAATAAAATTTAATCATATCAGTCTCTCTATAGCGAGACCTATCAACGTCAAATCAGTTTCTGCGTGTGTCCAGATGTTGAGCCGGCGCAGCTCGATGGGAAACCCTGACAGGCCCGCGAGGCTTCAGTGGCGTTTCAGCTGTAAACTGGTCCACCAATCGTGGAAGGTGCCCACAGTCTCACATCCCGGCACACCCAGAAAGGATTGGACTTCATTCTGCAACACAAAAAACACAAAAAAAGGGAAATCAATGGATTATATAAAGAAATTTAAAGTGAAGGAAAGCATATATTTTCGTCACTAGATACTAGTACTGCCCTTAAGCTCTGGAAAGCTGAAGTTCCACGGTCGTCTTTTGGTTCTGGGAAACCATCTGATAGGCAGGTGGGGTTCTATTGGTACCGCTGCTCTTCTCTATGTTGGAGGTGATGCACTGAACAGCCAAGGACCTCAGGCAGGGAGCAGCAGAATCCACAGGTGATGAGGAGAGCAAGGAGGACGATTCTTTCAGATTGTGCATCATCATAATGTTTTTCTTTCTATTTTTTAAAAGGCTGCTCCTTGAAGCTGAAGATCAGGTTTTTTTTAAGATACTAAGCCAATAGAGGATCAATATATCAATAGCATCTGTTATTTAAGTTCTCCTCTTAATAATAGTTAAAGAAATGTTTAAATTAAGTAACACATTTTAACCTTCAAAAATAGTTTTGCTTGTTTTAAGTGTAGACATATTCATAGGATCAGACAAAATCAGAAACCAAACAAAAAATCATGTAAAGGATCAGATTATGAAATGAATGTGCAAAACTGCCCACAGTCATGCTTTAGCAAAGGAATATCATTTGAAATGTAAGCGAAGCTCTCGATTTACCGGTCGATCTACGTTCCCACCCTCATCTATGGTCATGACCGAAAGAACGAGATCACGGGTACAAGCGGCCGAAATGGGTTTCCTCCGCAGGGTGGCTTAGAGATAGGGTGAGAAGCTCGGTCATCCGGGAGGGACTCAGAGTAGAGCCGCTGCTCCTCCACGTCGAGAGGAGCCAGTTGAGGCTCGGGCATCTGGTAAGGATGCCTCCTGGACGCCTCCCTGGTGAGGTGTTCCGGGCACGTCCCACCGGGAGGAGGCCTCGGGGAAGACCCAGGACACGCTGGAGGGATTACGTCTCTCGGCTGGCCTGGGAACGCCTTGGGATTCCCCCGGAGGAGCTGGAAGAAGTGGCTGGGGAGGGAAGTCTGGGCCTCCCTTCTGAAGCTGCTGCCCCCGCGACCCGACCCCGGATAAGCGGAAGAAAATGGATGGATGGATGGATAAGTATATGAATTATCCCTAATAGAAACTTTACCAGAAAACTTAAACTCTCTATAAATCTTTTGCTTTTGTTATTTTAATTAAATTCAGTCATATAGTCCTCATTTAACAATAAGAAGTAACCCGCTATACTAAAGGCTTGTAACATATTGTCAATAGTGTGAAAAGGTAATGATACGTGTTAATTTAAGATCTTTTGTAATATATTCCATTCATGTCATAAAAGATAACCCTGTTTTGTCTCAAACCAAAAACTGTAAATTATGATTATGAGAAATGTTTAGACATTTTAGACAGACCTTGAATCAATAGTTACATATTGCACTAGATCTTTAGCTTAATTCTGTCAATCTGTTTGACCCGCTTTAAGCAGTTCCATAATTGCTCATTTGTAAATCCCAATTTAGACCAATTTACTTTGAATCTTTGTATTTTTCTTCTCATTTTAAAACCTCATGTAATTAGCCTGTTTTTTGTTTTTTTTTTACAAGCATAAAGTTAACCCTGTCACTCCATATTTAACTGACTTCATGGTTTTAAATCCCAAAAGATTGGTTCTTTTGAAACCCTTCTATAAAATATTTATTTAACCGTATTACCCTCTTTTGTAGTGTTTATCATATTTATCAATGTTTTTGGCAGTTTTGGGGAGAAATTTGATACAACTAGATTTATTAAATTATATAATTTTCAGGTTAGACCTTTCTGCATGACTTGGTTAAACAGATTATTTTGAGTTATAGCCAGAGAGAAGCAAACAATTTATTCCCTGTTTTAAACAACTCTATTTTGTAGAAATCTATTTGACACATGACATCATTGTTAATTTTAATGTATACAATTCAGAATATTCAGTATTACTTTGGAAACTCATTCGAATAGTTAAAACATTTGTGAATTTTGATTTAACCTCTTTTATATTTTGCTGAAGCCCAAAACTGAAAACTTTCTCAATAGATCAGATTAACTCACAATTTGTAGATTAGATTAATTCCATGCATCTCCCCGTTTCTGTATTGAAACACTGTTTAAGTGTTTCAATACAGAAACTCCCAAGAAACCCACTCAAATCATTTAGCCCACATTTCTTTCATTGCTAACTATAACAGTTGGGTTTAATTTGAACAGGGTGTTTACACCTCAGTGAAAGAATTGAATATTTGGTTGACAATATGTGCAGTAAACCCATCATTTGGTTCAGTAATTTTCTGAAGAGTATTTTTCCTAAGATTTGAAATGGATTCAAATAAACTTAAATCAAAACTTGAGATACTAGTCCTCATATTTGTAGCCACTGTAATTTGAGCCAAGTAGATTTTAGACGATCCTTTTTTGTATTTGAAGTGTGGCTGGTTGTGCTTTTGTAAATCAGGAAATTAACAATTTTTACCGTACTTTTATCCTTTTTCAATCGTTGTCATGCTGGAGGAGAAAAACACATTAGCCAGATGTTGGACAATCAGTTATAATCATTCAGGCAAACAAAATATTTCTGTAACCTGCAGAGGGTTCTAACACCCTGCTGCATCGAGCCTTCACTTGTACCGTTAAACTTATCCTGGGGGTCAAACAGCAGAGGTCAGAATGCAAAGACAGGAGACCATGAATGTGCTGTAAATGTTGAGGAATATAATTATGTTAATAGTTAAAGGTTGTGTTAATTCACATTAAGATATGTTTTACTGAAAAGGAATGTGTTATGTTGTGCTGGTTCAACACCAAATAAGGAGTTGTACGAGACATTCCAGGCAGGCAAGGGACTCAGCCAGAGTCTCTGTTTGGACAGATAAGAACTAACAATCTGACTAATGGTCCTCCTGAGGGAGCAGATTTAACTTCCACGAGGTCGGCCCAGAATTCTCGGAACTTCCAACACACACTCAATGTAAAACAGAGCCAGAAGCAAGATTCAGAATGCCATTGGTCAGATGGTTTCCAATACACAACAGCAGACTGAAAGCGGTATAAATGCTCGAAGCCAGAAGCAGAAGACAAGACATTTTGGATTCTGAGACGATGAAATGAGATGATGAAAATGTAATATGTGATTCCGCAGATGTGCATTAAATGTCTTCCTGGTTGTCAGTGAGCCGGAGAGAATGGAGTTTTGTGTATCGTCTCTTAATTCATGAGTTTAGCACCTTTGAATTCCTCCATAAAGTGGTGACCCCGACGTGCCGATTGAACTGATTCAAGTTAAGGAGGATGGAAGGTGACTCTTCGGACTGGCTGCAGAACAGAACCGCGGGCCCAGACACAAAAAGAGGTGAGAATTTATCTCTTATCTCTTACTTATTAAATTGTAGAGCGGTTTCCTGTCTGCTGCCGGTTTGAAGAGCTAAAAAGAAATGAAGTTCTTTCCTGCTCATTGACAAACAGAACCTTGCGCAAGGTGGGGTTGTCACAAAACGTTAGACTCATAGGTATCTAGTACATTTTGGAAACACAGACAACCTAAAAAATAAGCACCTTAGTCAGTCTGGCACCGCCCGTTTGGCGATGGTAACATTTAGGAATTTTATTCCGCGTTATAAGTTACCACATATCAGTAAGCCTGGTGTAGCTCTTCTGAGCAGGCACTTTCGCGAGCTGACTAATTAATAATATATCACGATTTGTTAGATACGGCAGGAGGCCATGAGTTCAAAAGTACGGCAAGAGGCCGTGAGTTAATACTAAGCCAGCTGAATCTGCGAAGAGAGATTGGGATCTCTGTGAAAAGCGCTATAGAAATAATAAGAGGCCAGGAGGGACGTTTATTCTGCTGTGTGAAAGCCATCGTGTCTCTCGGGAGAGAGAGACGGTGAGTTTTCCGTAGCGGAGGAGCGTGTGTTTTTTCCCTCCATGGAGTGACCAAAAAGCCTATTTTCCATTCATGACAGAGCAAAAGCCGTTTGGTGGAAGAGAAGCTGTAAAATCCTGCATGTAAGAATGAGTAGGCCTGAAGTTGAAAAATGAAAAATGAGAAGTTCAAGTGAATAAAATACAGTTTTTACAGATTATTTTGTGAGTTAAACTGCAGTGATTGTTCTTTAATTTTTGTTTGAGATTTAGGTGAGGAGTTAAGGTATTTCGGTTAGCTAACTTAAGTTCGAATCTAATTAAATGTGTGCACACAAAACTTGGACAGTGACTGGATCACAAGCAAACTACATTTATATACCTTATAAACGAGCATGCTAACAAATTGAGCTCATATTAACTAGTTCCCCGGGGAAGAATGGAAGGAAGGGAGAAATAAAAATAATAAATGAATAAATGGCCTAAGCTGCAGTGAAATCTGAGATCTCTGAGTTAACTCAAATAAACAAAACTTGAAGTAATGATTTAATAAATTGTTCAAAAAGGAAAAATTTTCAATAATGTACACATACAAATTAGGGAATGAATTAAACTTCCATGAGACTAAATTATGTGGATGTGTGTGAGATTAGGCCTATGTGAATGATGTGGATATGTGTGCGATGGGTGTATATTGAATATATGTATGAAAATATGTATGTCTGGATGAGTGTTGGATGAAATGTGGCTGCATATGAAGTTTGCATGTTTTGACTCTAAGCACTAAGAGCTTCGCTTGACATATATCAGCAGAACAGGTTTGAGTGTGTGATCGCCTGCAGTTAGTGTGTGATGCATGAATATGGTAGACATGTGCATGCTTTGGCTTGGCTGCATGAATAGCGGGTTGTGAGACTCAACTATCTCCATGAAGGGTTAAACTTAAGCAGAGCATAATTAGGACAGGCAACGCATATACAAACTAAGACAGAAATGCACTGCCTCGCTCTGTCTCCATCTCAGGAATAAAAATAAGGCAGCCTGAGATCAGCCGACGATTGGAATTTTTGCTCGCTCTCTTGCTGGCGCGTGGCCATAACCTTACACACACACACACACACACACCCTGCCACGACCATGATTATATGTGCGAAGCAGTGGGATGAGTGTGAGCGAGATTTTTTATGATATTGTTTCCATGTCGTCTGTCTAAGTGTTGATTTGTTGTCATATGTACACACTTACACTTACAAATACAAATACCCTTACAATATCTGTACAAACCTGTATAGTTGGTTATATTGCTGAGGTACAATTTCAATTTCACTTTGACGGATCCACATGAAACTACAATTTTAAATATGTTCAAGGCCTTTAGTCATCCACACAGGCCTGATTTCGCAGTACTCGAAAGTCCGGACTGTAGAGCAGGTTGGCAGGACACCTTTAAGATTCTGCAATTGATCATTTCAAACCTGTATGAGTACTGGGTCGACAGAGTCAAATGTGTGGATCTAAATTGTTTCCTATTTCAATAATTATTATCAAGGTTTTGGGGAAAAATGGGCATAAAGCGTACGAAATGTGAAAGAATGTGTTGTATATTGAGCTGTGAAAAATGCTGAATATTGAGCAAAGAGAATTATTTTATTTTTAAGATTTATGATCATGAGACCCAAATGTGTACATTTATATTTTCGCATTTTGGATGAGTCGAAAGTGTTTGTTATGTTGAGTTAATTGTCATGTGAAAGTGTAATGTGTCTTATGAATTGTGTTTCAGTCTCTGCGCCTCTACGTCACACGAGGCAACAGGCCAGCAGCTGCACACAGGACGCAGCTCAGGCAGAGAGAGAAAAGCAGAGAAAGCAAGAAGGGGGGCTTAGCTCCAGCTGCAACATGGGCGATCCAAAGAAAAACAGGGCCCTCACCTACCCATTCAGTTTGAGTGAATCGAAATACAGATTCTTAATTATAAGAAATACAATCAACAATTTAAAACAACTAACTGGCAAATGACTGTTGATTACGTAGAAATTAGTTAATGGAACAGCATACACTATTAGGAATTTGTTGCTCATGATTACCATTACTCATTAATATACACAGGAAACACAGTGAATTATTGAGGAATTGAAGGGTGGCTACTCTCAAATATATAAGTAAGGAAAATAATACAGAGAGACGTAGTTCTTGCTGCTAGGCCATAGACTGCCAAGAGATTTATTACCCCCACGGAATCAGTTTTGTCAGTTCAACACATAAATGTTACATACCAAAAAATCTCTCCTAAGTCTCAAATTCAGCAGTCTTTTTCAACCAATAGGGAAAGGGTGCTGTTTCTGCCAACAAACTCTCAGCTTGTTTTTCTACAGTGTTTGTTGGCCGACCTTTAATACGAGTCCAAATAGGGACTTGGGACCTCATGATTTCAACAGACCTAGTCATCTACTCCTTCTCAGAAGTACCAAATAGACCAATTTGTTGATGCTATCCGTCGAGACCGCATTCCTTCCGAGTCCGTCTGTGCACTTTGTACACAATTGGAAGGAAGGGAGTTAGGTCAGTTTGAACTAGAGAATCCTTTCGCAAAAACAACTCCTTAGATGGTATTTCAGCTCCAACATAATCAGTGCAATAATAGCTAATAATAGGTTATGGGAAACATATTCTGGATAGAAAAATAAGACTTTCTGTAATAAACTACTTACTGCTTTTTAAATTATAGTTAATATGGGGGTGAATTGTTTTGTTATGGGAGACCTCTGCAGTTTGGAACATTAAGACATGGACAAAGCAACAATTATAATTGATCAAAATTAAGTGTGGCAGTGAATAAAATTTAATAAAACAATTAATTGATCACAGGTGGAATACAACAACTCAAATAGTTACAATATTATTCACTCATTAAGAGATGGAACTGTTGGCCATGATAGAGTTGCATATGGCAACTTTGACAACTTTGGCACTGGAGGAGAAGTGCCTATAAAGCTGCTGACTGGTGACATTGGCTCCTCACAGCATGTCAACACGGAGAACCAAAACTCCTCTCCACAGCAGAAACCTGCGTGGACCATGGAGCACTGGCACAACGCCTGCTCAAGGAGTGATGCTCAGGCCAGCAACAACAACGGCTGAGCACAGGAAACAGTCTCCACCTGTTGGCGACAGCCTTGGACGAAGGAGCAGCAGCACAGGAACCATCATGCAACCAAGGCCAACAGACTGTCCATCAGGAATATCATAAAATTACCAATTAATTACATAAGTCTTCATTAATACCCTCTGAACCTTCCTTAACCTTAATTTGGCAATCTTGAAGTTAATTTAATAGATTATCACTTTGAGCATTCCAACAATAGAAATGAATCAAAAATAATTGGGAGGAAATTGAATCAATTTCACAAGTGGGCGTAAATGCTATTTTTATTCTAATAATTTTTCTCCCAATTCTAGTTCCAAGGTTGCTGATTAACACATTGTCTAAATTGTTCTAAACTAACAATTCTGTCAAAACTGACATATTCTGTCAAAATTGAAGGTCATGAGTTCTCCCATGACAAAATAATTTATAACACTATACTCTGCTAAATAGGAGACAGATAGTGTTCCTTTAGGAGTGAAAGAAAAAGAATGAAGAAACAACTGGATAGTAAAGGAGTCAGATAATTAAAAAAAACCCGAGCGAACCTGACAAAGTTGAAGTTCCTATCTTAGAGCCAGGATTACTTTCAAGGGGGGTCAGCAGGTTAAAGGTTAGACCAAAATATATTTAATTCTAGGAACTGCGTCTCAATAGGGTTTTACATTAAACAGTTGATGTTAGAGACAAAACAATTGGTAGAAACCCAGCTATATTCAGTCTTCAATATGGCAATACTACATAAACATCATACTCAAAACAATGCTAAGAGACACATAAATCAGAAATTGTTTTGGAAATTCATAATTTTATTTGAACTCTGCAGTAGGTGTTTCATTTGTACCCTTTCATCAACAGACAGAATGTACACTTCAGTTCATTTTTCTCTCTGTATTTTTATTTGAACTCATGTAGAGAACTTGAAATTTTACTCTAAGGTTAAAATATCAAGGGTTTCTGTTTGATTGGTCATAAATTTGTTTCTTTCACTATGAATAAGTTGTATCTGGCATCAATCTGATTTTGCTATATTTGTCAATTACAAACATTTTGTCAGCATTACATTATGGGAGAAGAAATGTTTCATATTCCGACCAGGACAACAGGTTCAGCCTTAGTATAGCAAAGTAAAGACAGGACCAGGGTTTGATTGCATGCTTTGTCTAATCTAAAGCACTAATTGTTTCTGCTTTTAGATCTGTGTTTCAGAAGCTGTAAATCTGTCCTATTCTAGCTGCCTTCTCCTGATGGAAGACACCTAAATATCTCCAGAACAGGAGGAGTGAAATCTGGAGAGACGGTATGATGAAACACAAAGTGAAATATGGATAATGTTAATTCTTGATTTAGGTCATCAGAACCGCAGGGACCTAGAACAGATCTCTCCTGATGTTTGGTCATTAAAACTCAATATAACAGCTTTCTATTGAACCTATGCTATTGGACCGAACAAACATTGGAGTCACTTCTGACACACAGTGTACATTTAATATTATGACAGTTCTTCTTCAGATAGAAGAATTTTTAATAAATGGGTTGGCAATTAGGTAAGATTACTCTAGTGGAATGAAACTAAAGTACTCAAGGTAATGTAATTTTAATTCACAAGCACCTTTTCAGCACAAAAGCAAATCCAGAGAGTTTAAGAAGGGTTAACAATTTCTAAGCTGGGGAGGCAAAACATTTCACAGAGGAACGAAATTCAACAAGCTTGCTGAAAGACTTGGTTAACATTTAAGAAGTAAACTTCAGTTGAGGCTTCTTTTACCTATGGCATAAAATCTACCCATGACAACTGAAAGTTAGAGACTATGTAAAAGAGTTAAATGTCGAATAAAACTGCAACACTCTTATTTAATTCCAAATCACGAACCAGTTAAAATTAAATCAATGGGCTTGACATAAGAAATGTATGCAATCTAATAGGAAACAAACTGCTGACAGGTTGAAGTACAACCTTGAAGACAAATTCCTTATATGGCCTTTAATAAATAAATGGACATATTATATTCTAAATGAGTAGCATAGTGTTGAATTGAAGGTGGAATCAGGAGAAGAGATTTTATGACAGTTATGTTATAAGATGTACAGGGAAAAGTTTCATCACATTTGTAAAACTAAATTGAGAACTATCAATAATTGACAGTTGTGGCACTAAAAATAAACTAAATAGTTGATGGATATTGATTTGGACACTTCAATTGATAATTTTCTTTTCCATAGTTGGGTAGTTATGGTCATGGGGGGTATTTTCACAATTTATACCTAGCCATTACATAAGCACTGTGTGGTAGAGATGGCTCATGTGATAATGTGAATAGTTAAGCTTCACAGCGCTGGATTGAACTAAAGGTACCCAGCATATCTGACCAAACTATACTTCTACATACATACAAACAACTTAAATGTTTCTATATCCTTTGAGAGAAGATGGAGGTCTTCCAGAGGAGAAGGGGGTTTCTGATTCTATCGCTGTTTATCTTTGCTTCTTTCCTTGTTCTTTCTCTTGCATGAAAACCCTGATCAATAAATTTAAATAATCCCATACATAATTCAATCCCATTTGATGTTATGTTTCCATCAGAACTATGTTTCAGGAACTGCAATCAGAGTAGGGCTGTTTGCCCAGGAAAATGGCTGAATCTGGGTACTGGCTGAGTGAGTTGAAGCAACAATATCCTTTGAGTTGAGAATTGATAATTCATAATTGTTACATCCTTCATGAATGTTCCTTAAGGTTGTGATTGTTACTGTGACGTTGTTTTGAAAGTTTTTTTATTGATGTGTTTATATTTTTCTTTTGTTATTTTACGTCTCGATGGAGTCGTGGTTCCTGGACAACCATGGGACAGAGGACAAGCGGATTGTGATAACTGGGGGAACTGACACCGTTAGGTTGCAAAGGTGATGTCATTATTATGCATCTAGATGGATAATTTGATTCTGTAGTGACATGATTCGGTTCAACCACATTGGATATTCTGTGAACTGTTTTCTTTTTATCAAATTCCCTTATTGTATTGTCACAGGTTGTACAATTCTGATTTATGATGAACTTTCGCTGAGTGATGGTGGGGAGGAATGTTGAGGTGGTAATAATATGACTTGGACAATATGTTAAATGAAATGTATATGGAAGGTCATCATGCGCAGGTCACATGTGAGTTATTAATAGGACTTTAGAATCCAATAAGGAGCATCAAGGATTTCTCCATGCAAGCAATGAAGACCTTTAATTGGAACATGTTGTACTATAAGATACTGCTCAGTTTTCCTGTCTTCTCAGGGCAACCAGAGTGACTGGCGGTTCAGGGACCCTATGTGTGTTGGACTCAGAGACTCATGGACATGGGAATGTGTTGGAGCCCTGAACCGGAACAGTTAGAAGGCAGAGTAATAAAATCAAGGAAACATCAAACCGGAACAACAATTTGCATCTGCGACCGAGGACAGGAACTATACTACACAACGCTGCACCACATCCGCTGCTGAGAAGTCAAGCCTTACTACTACTTGGTTCAAACCAAGCCGATTGTCCTATGATGGTGTTTGAGCAGAAATTATTGTGGGTACCATGGTCATTGATTTCATTGGTGCCTGAGGGTGGTTGCCTAGAGGGCCATAGGATAATTTTTCCCTTGGATGAAAGGATTGTCATGAAGGGTTTTTTCGATCCTATATCAATGAAACCTATGACCATGGGAGAGCAATGCCATACGAATTAACTAGAAAATAAGTGTACTTATTTTAGGGGGGAATGTTGAGGAATATAATTATGTTAATAGTTAAAAGTTGTGTTAATTCACATTTAGATATGTTTTACTGAAAAGGAATGTGTTATGTTGTGCTGGTTCAACACCAAATAAGGTGTTGTACGAGACATCCAGGCAGGCAAGGGACTCAGCCAGAGTCTCTGTTTGGACAGATAAGAACTAACAATCTGACTAATGGTCCTCTGAGGGAGCAGATTTAACTTCCACGAGGTCAGCCCAGAATTCTCGGAACTTCCAACACACACTCAATGTAAAACAGAGCCAGAAGCAAGATTCAGAATGCCATTGGTCAGATGTTTCCAATACACAACAGCAGACTGAAAGCGGTATAAATGCTCGAAGCCAGAAGCAGAAGACAAGACATTTTGGATTCTGAGACGATGAAATGAGATGATGAAAATGTAATATGTGATTCCGCAGATGTGCATTAAATGTCTTCCTGGTTGTCAGTGAGCCGGAGAGAATGGAGTTTTGTGTATTGTCTCTTAATTCATGAGTTTAGCACCTTTGAATTCCTCAATAGATGCAGGAAACTCATCAGTCTGAAAATAAACATTGCATAGATATTGATTGAAGCTATTCAATTTTATATAACCAATTGTTAATTTAGTAAGAGCTTCTCTATAACTCTGTATTTCAGTCATGCAGGAAGGCCCAGTGTAAGAGCTCATTAAATGAACTCACAATATAACAATATTAAATGAATACATTCATAATTAACCATATCTTTAAACCGACTAGTAATTAGAGTCTATTTCTTCTCCACCCCCTGTTGACATAATTTAAATATTTGAAAGCGATTTTGCATTTACTTTTCTCCAGAACTAAAATTTTACAGGATTTCACAAGTTTTCCAAATCATCTATCTGGAATTGAAAGTAGACTATCAGATGTTTTAAATGTAAAGTTTTATCAGAAATGTTTTATGTTTATCTTTTACCATTTCCCCCTTTTTATTTTCTTATGTAAATAGAAAACAAACATTTCTGACAACATTTCTATTGTCCTCAGAAATATTTTTCAGAGATTCTTTTTCTGTACATATTTCTAAAATGTCCAACTGAAACTGTACTGCAAAGGCCAAAAGTTTTATTATTTTAAAGAGTTCAGATCAGAATTTGGATTGCTTTCCTAAAAGGCCGTGTCAATGTTTATTCTGAACTGACAAAAGAAAAATTGATCAGATTTTTCTTTTGTGGCAGAGGATAAAAAAAAATGTAGACAAATATTGTGCAGTACTGTAAGATGTCATTACGTTTCAAATCAAATGTTCTGTTGGACTTGAATTTATGCATCAATTCAATCAAAATTTAAGGCACAAAGTGCTGTGAGCCAGTTGTTGTCCAATCAGTTGTAGGAACAACAATCAGTTGTTCCAATGGTTTGTTTTTACATAATCAATCATATCCACTTTAAACGTTTCATCATGTACAATTTGTGCCTTTCTACCAAGACACGCATGTGTTTCGAAAGCAGCAGTTAGTTAGTTAGTTAGTTAGTTAGTTAGTTAGTTAGTTTTGTTATTAGAAAATAAAAACAACAATATTAATAAAAATCAAAAGAAAATAAAACATGTCAAACTAAATGAAAAGTCTCGTAATAAATGCTGTCTGGATTTAAACCAAAGCTGAAATGTGATTACTCCTTTTCGAACATATTATTTCCCACTTTGAAGTAAGGTAACTGAATTATCTAGATCTATAATCATTAATTGTCTTTCAGACAAGAATATGTTGTAACCAATGTAATGAGCCATAATTGAATCTAGAGCTGTTTCATAATCACCCTTTGAATCAAACACATACTCATATTTATATACCAATTCTGTTCCTTCTTTAGATATTTTAAGGTGATCAAGTTTCAAATGAAAAGAAATCTTGTTTTTGATAATAAGAGATAAAAATACTGATTAATCCATGATAAAGTTCAAGTCTGCTATAAATCTCAATTTTTAAGTTTCATTAAGTCTAAATTTAAACCCCTCTACAGCTAAGCTGAGTTTCAAAAACTTCAACACATTAGAAGTCACTTTATTTTGTTTATAATAAAAATTATTATATGTAACTTCATTCATCTTTCATACAGTTAATTTTACCACATGTGAAAATAGTGAATTGTGCAGGATTATTTTAGTTTCAACCAGTTTTCCCTTAGCGTCATTTATTCCTTCCAGCCGGTATTTTCCCAAAGGACGTCTGTTTAACAAGTCGCCTCCTTTCTTCTGCACCAGGTATTCTATCCTTTTTTGTTTTTCTCTTATTTTGATATTCATCATGCTCTGCCAAATAAGTTATTAGTGCTTCTATTTGCTCACTGAGCGTAATCCATGTCCTGGTGTCCCACTTTGGATCATATCTGTTTAGGCTCAAAATTTAGACTCAGAAATCACCTCTTCTCTCTTTTCTCTTTTTCTTTTTATTGCAGTTTCGCTCGCACGGCGGCAAAGAAACCAAACACAGGAGACAAAATCAAAAACCTCCCACAGATTATAATCTCCCAATGTTGACCATGGTTTTAAAACACATTGCAATAAACAGAAAAGAGTACATTTAAACACATAAGGTCTGCTCAGCGGCAGAAGCTTACACACACAGCTGACAGACACACACACAGCTGACAGACACACACACAGCTGACAGACACACACACAGCTGACAGACACACACACAGCTGACAGACACACACACACCTGACAGACACACACACAGCTGACAGACACACACACAGCTGACAGACACACACACAGCTGACAGACACACACACAGCTGACAGACACACACACAGCTGACAGACACACACACAGCTGACAGACACACACACAGCTGACAGACACACACACACCTGACAGACACACAGAAATGGATCCACGCTTTCCAGCTCCTATGTTCTCTTTTTTCTCTTATTTCACTTATTACTCTTTAGAGGAACAGATCGCGATCAACCTTATCTCATTTTTCATCTCTTTTTTTCCTATGGTGGACCCTCTCAACCCTTTTGTGTTTCTCGAGTAAGTCACAGATTGGCTAACGCGTTATTTTCCGAGGGCAGCACTCCCCGAGGATAAAACCGACAGAACCTAGCCTGTCAGAGGTGGGCATTCTTAGTAAGCTGTAGAATTGAAGAAAAATAAAAAATAACTTCAACATTTTTTGTTGTTTTCTCAGGGTTTAGATGAGGTCGGTGTACCAGGCCTGGGCAAAGTTGACAGCTTGGCTGAGTATCTGGTGGAGCTAAGGAGCAAAACCTCACTGGTGCTGACCAACCAGGAGGTGAGTCACATGAGTTGTTGCTTGCTGCAGACATGCACACACCTTTCACCTCACTTGCATATTGCTGTGTCCTCATGTATAACTGTTTTATTTTCCTGTTTAGGTGAGCTGCATTGTTGCTCTGTGGCAGAACCTGCTGGAGTTTGATGAACAGAGGGTGGTATTTGCTGCAAGGCATCAAGAGAAATTGAACATTGGGAGGTTTTGGTCCCCCAAGAAGAGGCAGGAATTTACTCCTGGGGTTGAGAGTGTGAAGAGGCATGCTTTAACCACTCCAGCCCCATCTGCCCAATGGCCAGACTGCTGCCGCCTGGTGGAGACCATCTTTGTCCAGCTGTGCAATATCCGTCGTAGCCCAAAGAAAAGAGGGGCAGGCACAGTCTCCAGGTGGGATTTAATCCTTCAAGAGTAAAGGAAGATCAGGCAGCTCGTTCTGGCAAATGGAGCTGTGATGGGGCAGACAAACCTGCAGCTAGTGGATGTGAGCTACACCACCCTGGTTCAGTGGCATAACAGAAGGGTCAAAAGGCAAGAAACCGCTGTGGTACTTCAAGGGTTAAACCTTCCCAGCCGCTTTTCTGTTGCTGCTGACCCACTTCTGCCTGCAAATATACGTCTGCATTACGGCGTACCACATTCAGGGCCACTGCATTCGTACAGGCTACCATCCAACACTGTGGGGCAGTCAAAATAAAAAAAAGCTACAATTCACTGATGGGACAAATCCATCAGGACAGCGGCAGCTTCTCCCTGCCCCACCCAAAAGGCCTCAGCTAGTGGCAATTACTCCAGTGGCACCACAGGGATCCGTTATCCTCACTACCCAACAGCAACAGAGTTTGTGGAGCCTCTCCACCCCTCCTCCACATGCTTATGCTGTGGCCCCTGCTCTGGACTCTGCTGTGGCCCCTGCTCTGGACTCTGCTGTGGCCCCTGCTCTGGACTCTGCTGTGGCCCCTGCTCAACCTGGTAGAGAACCTCAAAAACTGACACGCAAAGTTTTGCACAACACATGCAAAAAATGCGGGCAGTTTAGAATAGCTGAAACAGGACACAGCCAATATAGGGGGCAAATTTACTGTCCCTCTAATGAAAGTCTCACTTTCACCTCCCAGTGAGCTGAATTTGTTCCAGCAGTGGCTGGAACAAATTAAAAAAATAAATGTTTTCTTTAAATAACTTCACAAACTGTTTCATATAGTTTTTATTTAGTTCACAGAGTGATATTTATTTTGTTTTAGGTTGATTGATGTCATTGTGTACACCAAGTAATTCAACAAACCATAGTGTAAAAGGTTTCAAGTCCTTCAGCAAACCACACATTTCTTGGTTTAAGAAAGAAATGGGAGACTTCAATGGAAATGTGTTGCATCCAAATGCTACAATGTTTTTGGACCAACTAAAAATGTTTAATTCACCGTCTTAATTGTTGATGAATAAATATTTGGTTCTTTGAAATCGATGAGGTCTATGGTCTTTTACTGTGAGTAAATGTTAGCTGCTTCCAATTCTGAATTATTGGTAATAATTTTAAGCATACACTAGAAAAAAATATCATTCACTTCACTCAAAAAGTACTTAAGGAAAGACACTTGAAAGAATATTTTAGTTTCAGTCATTGTTTAGCTGTGAAAAATGAAAATAAGCACTGGGTATGATTACGGACATTAAAATATACTGTATATAGCATACAGTATAATTTAACATCAATTTGACTATATTGGTAGAATAAAAAAAATTAAGGAATTCATCAGTTTTAAAACGAAAGCCTTTTATTACAAAGTGTTGTGTTTTACTTTACAGTACTACACCATCTGTACAAAAAAGCATTTAAAATGTTTTCAAGATACAAAAAAACAAACAAACAGTCATTACTTCATAACACTTAAACATTGATTGTGCGAAATCTTTTCACTAAAACATAGTATGGCGACTGGTAGGATCGAACTCACGACTCTGGGATCGGCCTCACTCTTCCCCTTCCTCACCCTTTCAATGGGCGAGTTAATGTAACTTTGAAAGCAGAAAACCTTCGAATTTGTAACTGTGAAAACACCTGTTTGCTCCACGATAGCTTGCTACCAAGTGGACTAGTTAGCACATCCAGGGTAGCCTGCCAGCTGCTCGGTTGGTAGCAAGCTACCCTGGATGTGACACATAACTGTTATGCTTAACAAATACTTACCGTATGTTTGTTGATAACAATTAAAAATTGTTGGAGGTTGTTGCCTTCTTAGATGATATCATATTTTCAAGCTGGGTTGAAGAACATGAGGTGAGGTTAATGAGGGTCCTCCAACGCATTGCTAATTTTGGTCTCAAACTGTCCCCTTCTAAATGCAAATTCTTTCAGACTTCTGTGAAGTATTTGAAGTATATCTGCACAGGGGATAATAGAACCTGATCCAGCTGCTGTACAAGAATGGCTCCAAGATGCCCCATCTGCCAACGCCTAACCTGCAAACTGGCTCGCCATCTGAAAACGGCTCATGGTGTTGGGAACTTGGAGGAGGAGGATCATCGTCAACTATGGGACAGGGCGAGTAAACGTAAGGGGACAGCCCTGTCCCGTAGAGGGGTGGGAGACAGGAGTTCCTCAGACACAGACAGCAGAACAGAGTCGCAGCACCACAAATATACTCACAAAAAGGGTTAATGAGGGTCCTCCAACGCATTGCTAATTTTGGTCTCAAACTGTCCCCTTCTAAATGCAAATTCTTTCAGACTTCTGTGACATATTTGAAGTATATCTGCACAGGGGATAATAGAACCTGATCCAGCTGCTGTACAAGAATGGCTACATTAAACAATTCTGTCAATTAAAAATTAATTTCATTTGTCATTGATTGATCAAATTCTTTTTCAAGAATGTCTCCAAGATGCCCCTTATGCCATCGCCTTACACCAAAACTGGCTGGGCATCTAAAAACGGACCATGGTGTTGAGAACTTGGAGAGGCGGATCCTCGTCAACTACGGGTCAGGGCGCGTTAACATCAGGGGACAGCCCTGTCCTGTAGAGGGGTGCAGCTATGCCGCATCCCGACTTGACATCCACCTCTCCTCCAAGTTCCACTCCGAGTTGCCCAGTGTGCTGCTTAGCGATGTTCGTGAAGAAATTAAGAGGCATTTTATTCAATGTAATGGACCTCAAGTGTGTCGATGTCCTAGGTGATCAGCAATGGCACAGTAGGCCTGGCGGCACGGAGGACCGCCAGGCGCATGATGGTTACGTGTTCTGAGTCAGAAACTCTAGAAACTGACTGCATGTTTGTTTGGATCGACAGGAACGTGAAAAAAGATTTGACATGATCTAGTAATTATATTTAAATCCTATCTGTGCTAAATATTTAATATTTACATAATTAACGTTATGTTTTTGACTGTTATTTGGGTAGGAATTGTCCTTGTCCAAATGAGGTCAAAACTGGAGCTGGTGGACCGTAGCAGAAACCCAAAGAAGTGGATGGCGCTTGTGGCACCTGGTTCTGCTCACAGTGGGACCAAGCAGATGATGGTGGCTGATCAGTCTGTGGATACAAGAAGCTGGCAGGAACTGGGGCCTGTGAAAAGTGTCCTTCCTGGTATGATGGAGGATAATGCTGTGTGAAGCCAGCTTTTCCACCAACCCGTTGACTGATCAGTGCCTCGCCTTCACTGTTTTCAGGTTCCTTAAACTCCATGCTTTTATGTCCGTGTTCCACAGGAATGGAGGGGAGCCGTCTCGCTTCTGGGAAGGAGGCGTCAGCCACGGACACCTTCGGAGGAAGTTTCACACCTTGGAGAAGAGAGTCCCTGTCTGTTCTCTTCTGCCGCTCATGTAGCCTGAAAGATAAAAACAGAAATTGTTTCCTTTCAAAGTCAAGCCATCTTTAAAGTGCAATATCTGTTGAAAATAAAGGACTTCTTACCAAGCACACACAGTGGTATTGTTGATGGTGACCAACAACAAGTTGGTCTCGTCCTGTATGGGCTGGGGGTCCTCAAGCAGTTGTTTAATGTGGCAGTATGTTTGAACAATAGACTGCGGGATGGGTAAAACCTTCCCCTTGGTGTCTTTTGGCCGGTTTCTTGCTTGCTGATATTCTTTCAACAGCTTAAGGCAAATGCACTCAGACACTCTGAGTCACAGGTCTCTGGGCAGCCTGGCCATGAAGAGTCTGTGTGACAAACGGGTCATTGAAATAGTAGAAAAACACTAAAGTTCATCAACACTGATTTGATTGGAGCAGCAATGAAGTGCAGTAGAAAAGTACTTCTCATTTTGATGAGCTCAGCAAACCCACATTAATCTCCTAAGCTTAAAACTTTACAACGCTGAGAAAAAAAAAATGTATTTGGCTTCCATGAGTGAATATGCAAACAAGTTATCCATTGTGTCAAATATCAGACAGGTTACCTTTCAGCTGCTTGCTGACCAGGTGCAGAGCCACTTTGTTTCCGGGAAGCCCTCCATGGTCCTGGTAACGTGCTCTTCTTGTTTTTTAAGGTGTATTTGGGGGGCTGCTTGTCCATAGCATGCAGGTTAGAATACAGCTGCAAGACATTTTCTACCTCTGTTGTTGACAATGCAGTTATTGTTCTGTTGGGGCTCAAAAGGTTCTCTGCCAAGCTGTCAACTGCCTCCCATCCAGGAAAACCTCTGTAGTCACACCGGGTCTCCTTAAAAAATAAGAAATAAAAAAATTGGTACAGATATATACACAGTCATTTCTTTGTTATCTCAAAGAATTTCCTGGAACTTCTGGTTGATCGGACTGGATAATCCATATTTGTACCAAAGGAAAAGGCCAACATGCCACAGAAGAAAAAGAGAGAAATAACAGTCTAAACCAGTGGTTCCCAACAAGTGCTGCAGAAGCCTTTTAATCATTTAAGTAAGCTGTTTGCAAGCAGGACACTTAAAACATGCAGTGGAGGGGTACATGAGGACCAGACTAGGGAACTACTGGTTTAAATAAAGTAGATTAAAGTATAAAATCAAGTACCGTTTCAGATTTATTAATTAAAAAAACCAAGGACCATGTGAAAGTCCTAGGCACATTCGAACCCTCAAAACCATGAAAGTCCGACTTATCCAGCCTTGCAAGAACAATAGGCGTCATGTTCTTTATTTTTATACCTTTCCACCTCTTTTTTTCTATTTCTCTGCCTTTTTCCAATAAGCTTAAATCAAATTCAGGTTTTCCACTTAACCAAGATGGAGTATCGGGAATACTCACCACAGGACTAATTAAATAATGATTTATTCCCATCTTACTTATCTCATCGTTTATAATCCATCCAAAACTATTTGACATTTAAAACATCTAATTGGTCGTGGGACATACTCTCTTACATTGTAGGACAAATATCCTAAATAGACTTTTTCTGGGAGTTTTTCTTCATCAAACTCTATCAGGATACTTTCACTGTTGGTTTTTTCTCCATTTTTAAAGGTCTGAAGCCTTCTTACATTTTTTATTTTTCCTCCTTTGAGATTTGATTTGCTCTCCTCATCTGACACCTCCACTGGGATCCCCCAAATCACTCCCTTCCTCCATTTACTTCCTTCTTGTACCACACTCTATATTTTCCCATTTCTCTCATCCTACATGCTCTGTCTTTTTGTTCCTCTGTATTACAACTTACCATTAAGTTTCCATCTCTTAGTACTTTTGCATTAGTGATATCCCCCACTTGATTCTTCAGAATCGTGGAAAGTTATGAGAGGCCCCAAGGGACAAAACCTACAAACTCTCTTTCATTCACTATCAAACTCTCTTTCATTCACTATCGTTTGATTGCAACGGAAGTTAACTTAAAATTTCAGTTTCTGATTGGACCCCAGGCAGAGTAGGCGGGTTTTCGCGGACAGGAAAATAGCTGAGCGGCAGCGACTCACAGAATGACATCGTTAGCGCTCCTACAGTAATGTCAGCAATATCAGAAGTGTTTTGAAGCCGACAGCCAGCATCAGAAACCCCATCTATCAGTGGGAAAAAGCTAGCCGCCACTTCGGAAATGGCAGTAAAGCCAGCCTGCACTTGATTTTAATGTGCGCGACAGCACAAGTTATGGCGCTCTCTTTTCAAAATAAAAGTGGATTTCCGGTTAATATTTGATTCACACGTCAAGTTTCTCTCCGGCGGCTATAAGAGGCTAAAACTTTGTGTTAATTAATTTGCAAAACGACATTATGTATCTGAAATTTTTTTTATATATTGTGTAGGCAAAAAAATCCTGTAAAGCACATACGTACAACCTCAGTTAAAATTGGTCTTATAGGTGTCCCTGCGTCATCCTGAAGTGAAAGAATTATTGCTTATGTAATCCGAAAGATTTTTTGCATGTCAAATGTCAGCAATTTTGATAAAGGTAGAACATTTGTGGTTTACAGAATTTTTTTACCCACATATTAATTTATTTTCAGATATATGATTTCCTTTAGCAAATCAACACAAAGTTTTACATTTTTAAAGCCGCAGGAGAGAAACATGAATCAAACATAAACCGCACAGTGAAAGAGAGTTTGTAGGTTTTGTCCCTTGGAGCCTCTCATAGAAAGTTTAACTGGACTGATCTCCTCATTAACTCTAACAATCACTTTGAACTCTCTCACTTACCTCTCCATTTCCTCTTCAGACTCATCCCAGCTTTTCACTACTCTTCCCTTCTTTTCTCCACCTGCCGTTGCTGAAGAATTTCCTCTTTTTGAACTCATCCTTTCACTATTCGATGTTTCAGAACTCCCGTCTCTTTCACCATTTCCCCACTCTGGTCCACTCACAGCACAGCTGTGTCTACCCGCCGTAGTCTTCGTCCAAAGTTCGTTCACCAGTCCTCGGGATTTCCCGATAGAGTCTTGAACATTCCCCCGACGCCGACTTCCAGAAGTCCGAGGTATTCTTAACTCTTTATCTTCATCTTCTCCTTTTTCAGTTCTTGATTTCAACTTTTTAACCATCAATCAGCTACTTAGATTCCACCTGCTCAGACGGAACCTCCCACCTTCATCCATAGAAGCTATTAGCTCTGCGAGGCTGTTAATGTGAGACATGAAGTCACGTGGGACTTTCGAGGGGCGTTTCTGGGCGGAGCTTGGTAAGGTCCATTTCACTGGATGAAAGGTTCTGAGTCAGAAACTCTAGAACAGTGTTTCTCAACCCTGGTCCTCAATGCCCCTGCTCTGCATGTTTTAGATGTGCCTCTATTCCAGAACAGCTGATTCAAATGATTGCATGACCATCAAGTGGTGCAGAAGCCTGTTAATCACCCAGAGATACAATTCAGGTGTGTGGCAGAAGGGAAATACCTAAGACATGCAGGACAGGGGGGCGCTGAGGACCAGGGTTGAGAAACACTGCTCTAGAAACTGACTGCATGTTTGTTTGGATTGACAGGAACGTGAAAAAAGATTTGAAATTTCAAACAATTATTCCATCATCACATCAGTAATGCGTTACTCTAATTTGACCCCTTGTTTCAGTAACAAATATTCTACAATCCAATAATTGGATTAAAGTTATGCATAGTTTAATGACCATCATTCCAGGATGAACACTCACTTTAGAACAGGGGTGTCAAACTCCAGTCCTGAAGGGCCGCTGTCCTGCAGTTTTTAGATGTGCCACAGGTACAAAACACCTGAATCAAATGGCTTAATTACCTCCTCAGTTCTCCAGAGCCTTGCTAATGACCTAATTATTCTATTCAGGTGTGGTGCAGCAGAGGCACTTCTAAAAGTTGCAGGACACCGGCCCTCGAGGACTGGAGTTTGACACCCTGCTTTAGAATGTTCCTCACAACTAGAAAGATAAATACTCTGGTAGCACAGACAGGCTACCGGATTCTGATATATCTTATTGGTCAAAAGACATTTGATTATTGGTCAAAATGCATTGATAAAAATTGACTGGTAACTGAACTGGTTCTACCTCTTTCTAAAACCAAAGCAGAAAACAGCTAAAATAGGACTCGACAGTTTTAAACTCAATACATCAGTTTGACCAACAAAAATAAATCTAAAAAACAAGTTTTGTTCTTCTTGAACATCTCTCTACATCAGTGCAACAGTTTGATCTACAAAATAAATTAAAATGATACTTTTCACGTCTAACAGACCTTTAGCTCCTCACTGTTAACTCAGTCTCACTTTCCAGCTCTGCATTCAGTAACTTACCAAACATGATCCATAAAAGCACTGATTCAAAAAACCAAAATGTTTTTTTGCCTGTCATTTTCAGCCGCAAACATTTAACTAAAATATCTACGGATACGTGTTTCTGTCTCTGCCTCCCTCTGACTCTGTTCCTGCAGGGATTCATGGATTTACAACAGACACTACAGTAATGTACAGTGTCAGAATGTGAACTAAATATAAAAAGTATGTTTTTATCATACAGAATGAGAATTTAAACAACTTCATTTTCAGATGTACATTATTATACATCTCAACTCTATTTAATGTGTAGCAAAAATTTTCACAAATTAATTTTTAAACCTCTCCTCCAGCACTTTTCTTATCGTCTCCTAACCATTACCCTTATAGTGTGGAAATAATGAAAACAAAAATTGAAACATTGAAAGAAATCAACCTGACATCAGTCTTCATCTGTTCTCCTTTCTGGTTTTATTGTAATTAATATAATGTTTATATCTTCACACTCTGAAACTCCACCTGGCTCTCCTATGTCTTCCCTGACCTGCTCCTCTCAAAATAAAAGTTTAGTTTATTTAAAAATTAAAAACAGTTAATACATATTTCAATAAACTAAATGAAGACCTCACCAGAGCTTCTTCACCTTTCAACATCATTCTAGCTCTGCTGTTCTCCTAAATATCTAAATAATATAATATAATTCAATATAAATACATGTTAAGTGGTCGAGTATGATCAGGTGTTGCTCACTTTAAATAATAAAAAGGCTAATTTTGCTGCTGTTTCAGTCTCATTCTAAATCATTGTGACTAGACTAGCTAACTTTTAAGCAGCAGTAACATTTTGAACATGTGACTATTCCAGAATTAAAACCGCTTAAAACCAAAAAGATTTAGTTCTATATATAAAAGTAAACTGACAACAAGATGTTATAAACGAGCGATATTCATGGCAACATTCCTGACAGACAGTTTACTTCATTCAAACGGAGTTTCTGACTCCGTCTGCTGCTGCCTTTACTCTGAGCCGTTCAGAGGGGGGAGGGGGAGGAAGCGCTCTGCTGAATGCGCTGTTGTGCGCCTTCAAAATAAAAGCATGCGAGTGGAAGATTTTAAAATTCTTCGCAACTGCGGTGAAATTATTGGGGGGGACGAATGTGTCTCTGTCTCTCTCCAATATTTCGGGGGACATGTCCCCCCCGTCCCCCCCTCACCCGCTTCCTACGCCTATGATTGTCGGCCGATTCTCCAAACCTCTGTGACCACAGAGCTGATAAAAATACTATAGGTTCGATCGGTTCTTGTCTCCAGCGACATGGCAGGAGCAACACACCACACGAACCGATTCCAGTCACAAACATCCCGATTCCAGAAGAAAATCCACAAAACTCCCAACATAGCATCAGTGGCGGAGCTAGACTTTTAAAGTTGGGGGGGCCAAGGGGGGGCCAGGACTACCTCTGGGGGGGCAACATTTTAAATGTGTGTGTGCACATATATATAATTTTAAAAAATAACCAAACTGAATATTTGGTTAGTTTTTAAGCCCCTCTGTCATTTGACATGTTATAATTAACACCTTTGACTGGCGCACATGGAGACATGATAGACTTTATGCAGAGTTCATCACAGAGGAAACTAAAATCAATCAAATTAAAGATCCTTTCTGAATATCATCTCATGGACACTGAACTAAATGCGTCTTTCTGACCGGGAGCTGACAGCGTGTTGAAGAGTTATGGACACCTTGGTTAGGAAGCTCTGATTGGACAGGTAATTTGACGGGTAACAATATTTCGGGTCGCACCAGAATTATTTGCCTGATGGTGGTTCGGGCTTCTGATGAGTTTACATTTAATGAGTTTGGAGCACACAGAGAAAACCTAAAGAGAATGTGATCTACTTATTGTAGTTTATGTAGAGGAATAACAGCTGACTGTTGAGAGAGGAAAGAAATTAAAGTGCAGATCCGTTAGGCAGAAACAAGCGCAGAGCGCTGGGCAATAAATGCACGTAAATGCTCCAATTAATCCCACATGAGATGACAAACGCCAAATATACAATATATAGTTACACTGCTTATGTTAATGGTGTTTTACAAACAAAAGCAGTAAAAACTTAGCCTAGTTAATATGTCAGATTCCCTCCTGACCTCATCTTGATGAGAACAGAGAGCAGTTCGCTGGTTTCTGTCCAGACTGTGATCAGCTGACCACTTGGTGCGCAGACAGTTTCAACTTTACGCACAGAGAACATCGTGGAGCTCATTATTAATCAGACTAAGAACAACATCAGTCAGAGGATCATCTCTGATCTGGACGATTTAACGGACCAGAGACTTTGGAGCTCCTAGCGCAGCTGATCCGCTTCTGCTGGTTTTTCTCCCGCAGAGGGAAGTGATGCGGGATCAGGAAACGATCAGAGTTCTGCCGTCTTCTAATCACGTCATTTTGTGAAATGTTACCTGATTTCAAAAACGTTCTAGCAGAGAAATAATAAATGTTTCGTTTGATGACTACAAATTGCAAATAATTTTTTTTTTCTTTGACAGACAACAAAAAAACTCCAGCGCCACCTCTGCTCCAAACTAGGAACATTGTCTGCCCCTCTTCGGTTTTTTCTCTTTTTTGCGGAGGATCAATAAATAACTTATTGGTGTTTTACAACCACCAGGTATGAAGGGCTTTAGCCTTTGAGTTGCACCACAGCGCAGCATAACTGAAACATCCAGGAGAAGAATATCAGCTTGTTGTTATGAGTATAAAGGAGGCTGGTATCGCGCCTGATAAAAATCTATTTATTTATGTCATCACATGGACTTATATAAAGTTTTATACATTTTCTTTTGATATATTTATTATTGTTTTTCTTCTTTAGATATTAGGTTGGCTTAGAATGATTCCAAATAATGTGCAGGAATAACCTGGTGCTGTTACATGTCAATCATCTGCACAGTAAAAAAAAATTCCGTAAAAAAACAGTAAAATGTACTGGTAATTTTCTGCCAGTACATTTTACTGTTTTTTTACGGAAATTCTGGGCACAAGCTTTCCGTAATTTAACAGCATTTTTATGTTAAATTTACCAGCACTTCTGTTAATCCATAATGGAAATTTTTTGTATTTTTACAGTAAATGTCCTGTATATTCACAAACACTTCTGTAAATAATAAATTGAAATTTTCCGTTTTTTTACAATGTGTATTAAAAAATTCCATAAAAAAACAGGAAAATGTACTGGTAATTTTCTGCCAGTTCTCCATAATTTAACAGCATTTTTTATGTTAAATTTACCAGCACTTCTGTTAATCCATAATGGAAATTTTCTGTATTTTTACAGTAAATCTGCAGTATATGCACAAGCATTTCTGTTACTTAAAACTTTTAATTTTGACATCCAGACCATTCGAGTCTCTTAGCCATCGACTAAGTAGTAAATATAAAGCATTACATTTTAAATAAGCATACATTTAAGCAAAACTAAACTTATTCAAAAGGACATTAGACCATAAAATTAGTGTTAAAATAGCTCATGCAGATGGGTTAAAAATAAAACCATAAACAATCAATTTGCAAATTTTATTTTGCAGTTCAAGGTTTTTCAATACCATATCAACACATCATTACAATATAATTAAATAGCATTTTCGATTGTATATTCAGTCAAACATATTTTTAAAGTTCTTAAGGTCAATGTAAAGTTCATTCTTGAGTCCAGAGTTTCAAGTTAATTTAATAATTTTGTTAAGTTTAATTTAATTAACACAATCCAACACTAACATAAAAATACAATTTAAATCTTGCAATTTGCATTACAAGATTAAAATCACAGGTGTAAACAAGGACCAACATCCAACTACTATTTTCTGAACTGCTGTCAACAGAACAGAGAACATTATGAAGCATCACCTTTTACAAGAATCAAATTTTCCATGGACTGTCAAAGTCATACAGTTCATTTACAAACTTGAGCAGTCGGGGTGGAATGTGATGATGCTTCTTCCCCTTCATCTCAGCCTTCGACCCTCGTTTGGGGTTTAAGCCCAGAAAGACTCTGAAAAGAAAAGGGGATACTTGAGATTAACATACAGACAGATGCGTCCAAATTACATTATTGCAGCTGATCACCTGTGTCATGCAGCTGGACTGTCTCAACAGTTGCAAATAACTCCTTGACAATCCTCAACTATGAATAATTTAAATGAACAATCACTGAAACAACAACAAAATTGTTGGCACACTTCTTTTAATGGAGGCAAACCCATAACAATCACTGAAGTTACTTGATAAAAGTGTAAGAAAAGGGAAAAAAGATTGACTGAAAAACAATGAAAATAAGACAATGCTTCTGAACTGTGGTTCAAAAGCACAGAATGAATTAGAATTATTATTGCTCAGGCCAAATAATTCAAAATATCCACAAAAATATACTAACCTTTGTATATATTCCAGTGTCAGGGACATGTCTTTTGGATATTTTATGTTCAAGACATAAAACATGGAGAAGGTGTAGCTTAGGGCAGCGATGGGTGACTTGATGTGGTCATTCACAATCATTTGGTCAACAGCAACTTTAAAAAGCTGTTCACCTAAAGAAACAAATGATTAATACAAGAGTTTAAGATCCATAACATGTCCATAATATGTACAGTAAATATATAGAAAATGTTTTATTATTATTTTTTGTATGACTTTTTTTCACATATCTGTCAACATCTTGTCCTTATATTTATTCAAATACTGTATAATCCAGTGGTGCTCAAAGTCGGTCCTCGAGGGCCGGCATCCTGTATGGTTTAGTTCTCTCCCTGGTTTAACACACGTGGATCAGATGATGGCTCATTAGAAGGCCTAAGAGGAACATCGTCTTGTTGAAAAGGTTGTTACAACCACCAGGGAGAGAATAAAACATGCAGGATGCCGGCCCTCGAGGACCGACTTTGGGAACCCCTGGTATTCAGTTCCGACAATGTGTATGATATTGCATCCAAATGTATATTAACAAATTTTAAACATTATTTGAAGGTTATTCTAGAAAACATAATATTTAGAATTTTCAATCAAAAGTGTTAACAGACTGAGGAAAGCAAAAATAATACACACCCATTACAAAGATGCATGGGGTGCTTGGCAGGTCATGATCAGGACTGTCTGGGTGCAGCAGCTAAGGAGAGAAAGAAAATATACACAAAATAGAGAAATGTAAGCACCAAAGCATGTAAATCTTCTAATGCACGGAACTAAACAACAAATTTTTACAAAAATAATTAATATTTTTTGACAAATTAAATGTTTACATTGTAAATTTACCTCATTTTGACAAAATAGTTGGGCTGGTTTCTCATTGAAGAATTTTGCAATTCCACTAATCAGCTGGACAACATCGCTTCCTGGAATATCCACCCCTCTGGACCCAAGGAAGTCTTTTATTGTATTTTCTTTTTTTGACAATTCCTCTGCCAGTCTGGTTTGAACTGGGAAGCCAAGAAGGGTGGTTGTGTGATCAAACAGGTGGATTGCTTCAAAGAGAAAAGGCCAGTCTTCTAGTAACTTGATGATGGAGTTTCCTTTGTTGATTGCTGCTCGCTGAATGCTGTAGGTTTCAGCCATCATTCTTCGAACATCAGACTCTGGAAAATTATTTGTTTGGAAGGCAGTTTTCAGTTGTTTCTGTGTGAATTCTAGATTTCTCACATTCTCAGCAGTTGGCTGCCACTGCACACAACCATAGCGATTTGAAGACAAACACTTTTTCTGTGATGCCATCACATCATCTTCGCCTGGTCTCTTTGTTGAAACAAAGCTCAATGGTCTCATAACATTTTCAACTCTGTTTTCAAGCTGTATAAACAGAGCATCATATCCTGTTCCAATAACTTTAATTCCATTGACCTCTCTGTCTTGGAAAGAGCAGGGATATTGCTCTACAATCTGCTGTGCAATGTTCCTCAACTTAGTTCTTCCAGGCCTTATTTGGTCCTTACCGAGAACATCATCAATGATAATGCGAACAAGTTCCCTTCTGTCTTTAGGTTTTGGTCTTTTCTTTTCTTCAACAGCAACCATAAGTTGGGGTGGCATTTTGTGCCATGGCACAGAATATTCCTCACAGGAACCAGGAGTCACAGGTGATAGTTGCAGCTGGTGGCTATTCAGCTGCAAAGGTTCAGTAGTTGGGGCAGAGTCAGCTTGCAATTCTAAATACAATCAATAGAACAAAAACAAACAAAAAACATGTTAATTATATCAATATGAACACAAGATTAAACCTAAATGATATATATATCTGTGTGTGTAAAGATTATACAGACATGAAAAACAATACTCATTATGAGAAAATTATACAGAGTTTTCATTTGAAAGTAGAGTAGACTAACTTACCAGTGCTGAACGCTTGGATCAGTCTTCTACACTGGATAGGTTTTAGAATTCCTTCAAGATCCTCTGTCCTGACGAAACCAAGGTCTTCAGCACAGTTTACACCAATCATCTCAAGTGTAGAGATAACTGACTCAACCAGATCACTCCTGGGTGATGGCAAAGCTTTCTGAATACTCTCCTTCACATGCTCCATTTTGGCATATGCTTAAGTGGGTGGAGTAATCTGACACCTCTGTTGTAAAAACAAATAGGAAAAGAATCACTGAGTGTCTTAAGGTTTATGCAGGCCAGATTGCCCTTTTTTTCCCTTCCATTTCATAGACTCCAAGCTCAGGCACCCATTTCGCAGATTTTTCTCTGAGCAAAAGTAAAACATCTGTTTCACTTTTAACAACAATAGATGCAATTTGTCCCAACTGTAGTTGATTTTTTGCATAAGCTTGTAAGACAAACATGCCCTTCCCATAGGTTGTTCCACAGACTTCTACTTTTTCTGTGACAACTGAGTTCAACGCATTTAGTCCAAAGGTCTTCATCTTTGCTCTGATGTGACCATCATACAGTTCTGGACAAAAAGTGACTGACTCAGAAAATTGCACCTGGGGAGTAAAAAAGCTGCCATGACACTGATAAGCCTGAAGTAACTGATGCCTTTCAGCTAGAGACTTCGTCACATTTTTGAAATTTTTACTTGACCTAATACAACGTTTGAAGTAGCTATGCTTGCTTTCAAAGTGCATGGTCCATGTGTGTATCAGTGGACCAAACTGCAAACTCAAATCTGCATAGTGAAGCAAATAGTGATGTTTTGGTCGAAGAGGTACATGTGGAAATAACTCTTGCCTCTTTTCTACATATTCCTCGATCAGTATTTTAATATAGGCAATCTGAGGTTTAGAAAGGCTAGGCGCACAGACTAATTCCACTAGCTCCCTCAGGAGTAGTACCATTTGCCACACAGCATTGTCAGAATCTTTAATTCTGTCATGGAGTACAACTGGCAGGAACCTCAAAAGCCACCTGTTTTGAGCTGCATGGCCTCCAAGCTTTTTCCCATGGATAGGAATAGCGTTTGGCTTGTTAGCGCTTTCACCAGGGAATGTTTTTATTCTGTCATTTATAGACTTATAACTGAACCATTTTTTGAACTTTATCAAAACTGCAAACATAGCGCCAAGTCATAATCAACCACACCCTCAAACAAATCATGTGCCAAACAAGGGGGTAGTCCAGGATGGCACACATGGAAAAAGGACAGCTTGTTGAAGACACTGTTGCTTTTAACTCCCTGGTGCATGCTCAGTCCAGGCTGGCTCTCCAGAAACTCCACACACTCATTGTAATTAGTAGGATTTCTAAGAGACTCGACAGTGAGTGGATCATCTCTAAATGCATCTTTAGTAATGAGACAGTATCTACAGAAATACTCAGAGACACTGAAATTTTCTGTAAACCCACCAATCATGTGTGAGCCCAAGTTATCTCCCATTATGCACGCAACAGTGCCTCTGTAAAAATTACCCTCAAACTGAATTCCATTTTCCTCTAGCTCACACAAGTCTGATACAAGCTTACTAAAAACTTTATTGACTCCAAAATATTTACAGTCTTTCTCCTGACAGAGAAGTACCAGCTGGATCTGAGGTACTTTTGAACGTTGATATGGAAGGAAATTTCCCAAAGTGAAGTAGACACCCAAAACCTTGTGTTTTTGCTTGGCAGATCCAAGAGGGTTAGCCACCTCAAATGCATCTTGGAATAACATAATCTTTAAAGAATTTGGGGCTGAGGCAAACAGAGGATTAGACTTAGGGACATACCCATCAGTGAAATCACAAAGTACATCAGACTCAACATGTTCAGGGTTTAAAATTTGTTGAGCTGCACCTGCATCTTTTAGCATTGCTTCAAGACTTTCCTTTATCGGAATGTAATGATAGTGCCTCTTCTGTCCAACATCATTGTGCCCAAGTGTGACTTCAACAGGCTTAACATAGTTGAAGTGTGTCTTGTAAAACTGAAGCCTTCGATGATGTGTGGCTAAAGAACCACTTGCTTTTAAAGCAGCATATACAGGTCCCTGTTCATAAGCTTTCTTACTAACACTTAATAATGTCTCTGTTGTCACAGAATACTGTTCCAGTTCTCTAGACAGTGTAGACATTGTACATTCATGCTGAATATCTTGAAGAGTTTTCATTTCAGTTGCTATCTCTGTCACAGTGGAGGCTGGAACTAAATACTTTGCTTGCAAGCCCAAGTAAAATATGGCCAGATTTTTTGTGTAGGTACATTGTGCATCATTACTTTCATTTACTTTCAAAGCCTGGTCAACATTAGCAACTCCTACATTTTCTGAACTACATGGTGCCTCACCTGAGCTTGACTGTTCTGAAACCGTTTCCTCAAGAAGATGCTGTTCTGCAACTTCACATAAATGCACAGCTGATATTTGACTTTCATTCCATCCCCTATGATACCTAGAGATGTGAGATGAAAAGGATGGTTTCACATGAAACATTTTGGAGCACCCATTAAAAGGACAAGTTATTGCTAAACCTTCTTCTATGTGGCCACTTAGATGAGAAATTAGCCCTTTGACATCTGCATATTCTGTTGTACAAAAATTGAATGCGCATTTTAACTGTACAGATATAGTTCAATTTTGGGTTTGACTGGTCTTTAAGTCTGAATGTGTTCTTGACATGTGAACAGCAAAGCAACGATATGAAGAAAACCTTCTTCCACATGTTTTATGACCACAGGGGAAAAATACATTCTGGACATGTCTGTGAGATCTGCAATGCTTCAAGTATGTGGATGATGAGATGCATGTAAATGTGCAAATATCACACACATACATAATGTATTGGCTTTGTTGCAGTAAAGTATGACTGCAAGAAAGTAATTAGTAAGGTAACCAAAAAGTATGAGATTACAAAAAGGCTTATCAGTCAAAATTTCTAATTAAATGAAAACCAACCATACAACCCTGTTCAAACGAAAAACGAACCGGAAGAAAGCAAGGCTAGAGTCTTGACGTAAAAACTATCCTGTCAAAGTACAAAAAAAAACCCCACCAGCGCCTCACACCCAGGTTATCAAATTGTGCTTAACAATTAAAATAACGACAGCCCGACATTTAAGAATAAGCACAAGCAGCATGACGCCATGAACTGCTAACTTTCACGCGCCCTTTATCAGCAGTTTGGATTTATTAAAAAGAAGAAAAAGACGCATAACACCAAAGGCCAAATCAAGAAAACTCACAGGAGATGATAACAGTCATATATATATCAATATTTTGGGGGTCTTATTAAGATGGTCGAAAAAAATCAAGCTAGCAAGTTCCTCAAGAAATAAATGCAAAAATGGGCGCCGTTGGAGTGTGGAAAAAAAAAGAGAAAAGCTGTCACCGTTATTTAGCAAATAACTTCGTCTTAGTACCAAAAACGGCATTTAAAAATTGAGTAAAAACATTTTTAGCAAAACTAATGCTAAATTATATCGTTCAAAAGAAGTTAGAAGAAGTTCGCTAGTCTGAAATATTATCTACACTAATAATGCTGTGTATTATTTTTTTATTTAAAAAATTTATTGATTTACTTTACATTACCCCAGAGGTGCCAAAAAAACGATTACTCCAACTTCTAAGTCGAACTTGGGTCCAGGATACACATTCAGCGTCGGAGGAGAAAGAGCTTTGAATGGCGACAGAACAAGATTTTGCGCTTCGTGCAGGTTCTTGTTCCCATGATGCAATGCGCCAAATTGAAAATACGGAAAAGTTCCTGTAAAATGTAAAAACGGAGAAATTCCTTCAAATTCTACAGTACATTTACCCGTTTTTTTACAGTTTTTTTTTACAGTGTGGGGGGCCACTGGGGGGGCCAATCAGATGACAAGGGGGGGCACTGGCCCCCCCTCTGGCTCCGCCACTGCCTGCCGGGTGGGAGGGAGTCGGGCTACTGAACCACTTTGCTGATGGGGTCGGTGCAAGATTGTTTGGCGACTCAATGTAAAATGCCACGCAATGGCGGCAAATGCTCCTTGGGGTTCGGGGGAGTCAACAGCCATTTCGTGGCATTTGAACGGGGAAAGAGGGAGCGTTTTGAGCCATGCGGTGGCATGTGTAGTAACATGCAAAATCCACCGAGTGGCGCTCTTGTCTTTGACGATCTGGATTTCGGCGTGGGGCTGCTGGGAGGTTTTGGGTTCAGCCATTGGGGTTTATTTCGGCCATGAGGTGTCATGGTGTTTCTCGGGTCCCGTCAAGTGGGGATTTGGGCTCGTGGGGTTCTACGGGGTCGTTAGGGGAGGGTCCCGGGGCCGTGAGGGAGCATGTTTAGCCATATGGAAACCTTTGGTTATTTTCCAAAGGGTGTGTTTGTGGGGTGAACTGATGTGGGTGTGTGTGTGTGTGTGTGTGAGAGGCCAACCATGGGGGATGTTTTGGCCCTGCGCACGTCGACCTCTGAAGAGCGGAGGAGCCATTATGGCTTTGGGGGAGGGGGGATTTTTAACCCCCCCGCCCTCGATCGTGACGCGTGGCATACGCTACACATCTTAATTTCGGACCGTAAATTATTTCATTTTGGATTTTTTAATTTAATTTTAAACCAGATTTGTTTTTTGTTTTATATTAGCTCAGGTCAATGCTATGCCATAGAAGGTTAAAGAACTGTAAAAAAGCAAAATCCGAAAATGTTTTTTTGGGGTTAATATTTTCAAATGAATAAAAGGTAGATATTACTGAAACGTTAATAAAATGTAAAATTAGAAATGTTAAGATACTATCCTTTAATGTCAATGAAGCAATAAGGAATAATGCGTAAAACGATCTATTAGTACGTTAAACCAAACTTGTTTGAAATTTTAAGGTGATATTTAAAAGTTAATGAACCACAGAAAGGATGCAATGTTAAATGAAATGGCAAGAAAAGCTTAGAAGTGATGAATATGGAAAGGCACAGAACATACAACTAATTCTAAACAGCAAACCAATAAATCAGGATCAAGGCAGCACAGTCAAAATATACTGGTATGAATGAACTATGATGAGGAAACAAGTAAAGATGCTTTCTAAGTAAAATGTAATAATAGTAATAAAATTTAATCATATCAGTCTCTCTATAGCGAGACCTATCAACGTCAAATCAGTTTCTGCGTGTGTCCAGATGTTGAGCCGGCGCAGCTCGATAGGAAACCCTGACAGGCCCGCGAGGCTTCAGTGGCGTTTCAGCTGTAAACTGGTCCACCAATCGTGGAAGGTGCCCACAGTCTCACATCCCGGCACACCCAGAAAGGATTGGACTTCATTCTGCAACACAAAAAACACAACAAAAAGGGAAATCAATGGATTATATAAAGAAAATTAAAGTGAAGGAAAGCATATATTTTCGTCACTAGATACTAGTACTGCCCTTAAACTCTGGAAAGCTGAAGTTCCACGGTCGTCTTTTGGTTCTGGGAAACCATCTGATAGGCAGGTGGGGTTCTATTGGTACCGCTGCTCTTCTCTATGTTGGAGGTGATGCACTGAACAGCCAAGGACCTCAGGCAGGGAGCAGCAGAATCCACAGGTGATGAGGAGAGCAAGGAGGACGATTCTTTCAGATTGTGCATCATCATAATGTTTTTCTTTCTTTTTTTTAAAAGGCTGCTCCTTGAAGCTGAAGATCAGGGGTTTTTTAATATACTAAGCCAATAGAGGATCAATATATCAATAGCATCTGTTATTTAAGTTCTCCTCTTAATAATAGTTAAAGAAATGCTTAAATTAAGTAACACATTTTAACCTTCAAAAATAGCTTTGCTTGTTTTAAGTGTAGACATATTCATAGGATCAGACAAACCAAACAAAAAATCATGTAAAGGATCAGATTATGAAATGAATGTGCAAAACTGCCCACAGTCATGCTTTAGCAAAGGAATATCATTTGAAATGTAAGCGAAGCTCTCGATTTACCGGTCGATCTACGTTCCCACCCTCATCTATGGTCATGAGCTTTGGGTCATGACCGAAAGAACGAGATCACGGGTACAAGCGGCCGAAATGGGTTTCCTCCGCAGGGTGGCTGGGCTCTCCCTTAGAGATAGGGTGAGAAGCTCGGTCATCCGGGAGGGACTCAGAGTAGAGCCGCTGCTCCTCCACGTCGAGAGGAGCCAGTTGAGGCTCGGGCATCTGGTAAGGATGCCTCCTGGACGCCTCCCTGGTGAGGTGTTCCGGGCACGTCCCACCGGGAGGAGGCCTCGGGGAAGACCCAGGACACGCTGGAGGGACTATGTCTCTCGGCTGGCCTGGGAACGCCTTGGGATTCCCCCGGAGGAGCTGGAAGAAGTGGCTGGGGAGGGAAGTCTGGGCCTCCCTTCTGAAGCTGCTGCCCCCGCGACCCGACCCCGGATAAGCGGAAGAAAATGGATGGATGGATGGATAAGTATATGAATTATCCCTAATAGAAACTTTACCAGAAAATTTAAACCCTCTATAAATCTTTTGCTTTTGTTATTTTAATTAAATTCAGTCATATAGTCCTCATTTAACAATAAGAAGTAACCCGCTATACTAAAGGCTTGTAACATATTGTCAATAGTGTGAAAAGGTAATGATACGTGTTAATTTAAGATCTTTTGTAATATATTCCATTCATGTCATAAAAGATAACCCTGTTTTGTCTCAAACCAAAAACTGTAAATTATGATTATGAGAAATGTTTAGACATTTTAGACAGACCTTGAATCAATAGTTACATATTGCACTAGATCTTTAGCTTAATTCTGTCAATCTGTTTGACCCGCTTTAAGCAGTTCCATAATTGCTCATTTGTAAATCCCAATTTAGACCAATTTACTTTGAATCTTTGTATTTTTCTTCTCATTTTAAAACCTCATGTAATTAGCCTGTTTTTTGTTTTTTTTTTACAAGCATAAAGTTAACCCTGTCACTCCATATTTAACTGACTTCATGGTTTTAAATCCCAAAAGATTGGTTCTTTTGAAACCCTTCTATAAAATATTTATTTAACCGTATTACCCTCTTTTGTAGTGTTTATCATATTTATCAGTTTTTGGCAGTTTTGGGGAGAAATTTGATACAACTAGATTTATTAAATTATATAATTTTCAGGTTAGACCTTTCTGCATGACTTGGTTAAACAGATTATTTTGAATTATAGCCAGAGAGAAGCAAACAATTTATTCCCTGTTTTAAACAACTCTATTTTGTAGAAATCTATTTGACACATGACATCATTGTTAATTTTAATGTATACAATTCAGAATATTCAGTATTACTTTGGAAACTCATTCGAATAGTTAAAACATTTGTGAATTTTGATTTAACCTCTTTTATATTTTGCTGAAGCCCAAAACTGAAAAATTTCTCAATAGATCAGATTAACTCACAATTTGTAGATTAGATTAATTCCATGCATCTCCCCGTTTCTGTATTGAAACACTGTTTAAGTGTTTCAATACAGAAACTCCCAAGAAACCCACTCAAATCATTCAGCCCACATTTCTTTCATTGCTAACTATAACAGTTGGATTTAATTTAAACAGGGTGTTTACACCTCAGTGAAAGAATTGAATATTTGGTTGACAATATGTGCAGTAAACCCACAATTTGGTTCAGTAATTTTCTGAAGAGTAATTTTCCTAAGATTTGAAATGGATTCAAATAAACTTAAATCAAAACTTGAGATACTAGTCCTGCTGCATGATGTGGTAAATGACATCAAGAGGGAGGTGACCCTCAGGCGGTTGGCAGCGCTACGGGCATCGAACCCTCATGTTCCTTTGGTGACGACCTGGGACCGGGAAGCCCTGGATCAGGAGGTGACCGGCCCGGGACCCTCGAGCTTCTCCTCAAGACCTTTGTGTTCAATGGACCTTAAGCTTGGTAAGGTCCATTACACTGAATGACAGGTTCTGAGTCAGAAACTCTAGAAACTGACTGCATGTTTGTTTGGACCCAGCCAGCTGCCTCCAGGCCGGAATAGATGGAATCAGGACCCGGGTTCTGCAGCTGTGACCAATAAACCATCGTCTCTTCTGACATATGCTGGAGACATGACTCGGTCCATAAATCAGAACAGCTTGAAGGTGCTGGGACGAGGGTAAGTCCCACAATTTAAGCCTCCTTCAAAGTACACAGGTATTACAAAATGAAATATGTGAAGGAAAAACAGTTTTAGATAAACTATAGTATTAAAAAAAATCACTAATATGTAACATGTTTTGGACTGTTTTACTATCAATGTGTTTGATTTTCCATAGGTGAGCTACTGGGCGTTGACTACCTTCTAAGTCAAACAGGAAAGCCACTGAAACTCAGAACAGACAGATGTTCTGCTGGAAGGTGTGGAGGCAAATGTAGCGGAGGAAGATGAAGGCTTTGTGGACGAGGAAGCTTGGGACTTTCTAGTATCGGAGCTAGACGATGAGACCCTTTTCTCTGCTACATCACAGCTCGAATCCTCCACCCAGCCTGGCATTGCTGTGCCTATGTCAGAGGTGGGCATTCTTAGTAAGCTGTAGAATTGAAGAAAAATAAAAAATAACTTCAACATTTTTTTGTTGTTTGTTTTCTCAGGGTTTAGATGAGGTCGGTGTACCAGGCCTGGGCAAAGTTGACAGCTTGGCTGAGTATCTGGTGGAGCTAAGGAGCAAAACCTCACTGGTGCTGACCAACCAGGAGGTGAGTCACATGCGTTGTTGCTTGCTGCAGACATGCACACACCTTTCACCTCACTTGCATATTGCTGTGTCCTCATGTATAATTGTTTTATTTTCCTGTTTAGGTGAGCTGCATTGTTGCTCTGTGGCAGAACCTGCTGGAGTTTGATGAACAGAGGGTGGTATTTGCTGCAAGGCATCAAGAGAAATTGAACACTGGGAGGTTTTGGTCCCCCAAGAAGAGGCAGGAATTTACTCCTGGGGTTGAGAGTGTGAAGAGGCATGCTTTAACCACTCCATCTGCCCAATGGCCAGACTGCTGCCGCCTGGTGGAGACCATCTTTGTCCGGCTGTGCAATATCCGTCGTAGTCCAAAGAAAAGAGGGGCAGGCACAGTCTCCAGGTGGGATTTAATCCTTCAAGAGTAAAGGAAGATCAGGCAGCTCGTTCTGGCAAATGGAGCTGTGATGGGGCAGACAAACCTGCAGCTAGTGGATGTGAGCTACACCACCCTGGTTCAGTGGCATAACAGAAGGGTCAAAAGGCAAGAAACCGCTGTGGTACTTCAAGGGTTAAACCTTCCCAGCCGCTTTTCTGTTGCTGCTGACCCACTTCTGCCTGCAAATATACGTCTGCATTACGGCGTACCACATTCAGGGCCACTGCATTCGTACAGGCTACCATCCAACACTGTGGGGCAGTCAAAATAAAAAAAAGCTACAATTCACTGATGGGACAAATCCATCAGGACAGCGGCAGCTTCTCCCTGCCCCACCCAAAAGGCCTCAGCTAGTGGCAATTACTCCAGTGGCACCACAGGGATCCGTTATCCTCACTACCCAACAGCAACAGAGTTTGTGGAGCCTCTCCACCCCTCCTCCACATGCTTATGCTGTGGCCCCTGCTCTGGACTCTGCTGTGGCCCCTGCTCTGGACTCTGCTGTGGCCCCTGCTCTGGACTCTGCTGTGGCCCCTGCTCAACCTGGTAGAGAACCTCGAAAACTGACGCGCAAATTTTGCACAACACATGCAAAAAATGTGGGCAGTTTAGAATAGCTGAAACAGGACACAGCCAATATAGGGGGCAAATTTACTGTCCCTCTAATGAAAGTCTCACTTTCACCTCCCAGTGAGCTGAATTTGTTCCAGCAGTGACTGGAACAAATTAAAAAGAAAAAAATAAATGTTTTCTTTACTTTAAATAACTTCACAAACTGTTTCATATAGTTTTTATTTAGTTCACAGAGTGATATTTATTTTGTTTTGGGTTGATTGATGTCATTGTGTACACCAAGTAATTCAACAAACCATAGTGTAAAAGGTTTCAAGTCCTTCAGCAAACCACACATTTCTTGGTTTAAGAAAGAAATGGGAGACTTCAATGGAAATGTGTTGCATCCAAATGCTACAATGTTTTTGGACTAACTAAAAATGTTTAATTCACCGTCTTAATTGTTGATGAATAAATATTTGGTTCTTTGAAATCGATGAGGTCTATGGTCTTTTACTGTGAGTAAATGTTAGCTGCTTCCAATTCTGAATTATTGGTAATTTTTAGCATACACTAGAAAAAAATATTATTCACTTCACTCAAAAAGTACTTAAGGAAAGACACTTGAAAGAATATTTTAGTTTCAGTCATTGTTTAGCTGTGAAAAATGAAAATAAGCACTGGGTATGATTACGGACATTAAAATATACTGTATATAGCATACAGTATAATTTAACATCAATTTGACTATATTGGTAGAATAAAAAAAATTAAGGAATTCATCAGTTTTAAAACGAAAGCCTTTTATTACAAAGTGTTGTGTTTTACTTTACAGTACTACACCATCTGTACAAAAAAGCATTTAAAATGTTCAAGATACAAAAAAACAAACAAACAGTCATTACTTCATAACACTTAAACATTGATTGTGCGAAATCTTTTCACTAAAACATAGTATGGCGACTGGTAGGATCGAACTCACGACTCTGGGATCGGCCTCACTCTTCCCCTTCCTCAACCATTCAATGGGTGAGTTAATGTAACTTTGAAAGCAGAAAACCTTCGAATTTGTAACTGTGGAAACACCTGTTTGCTCCACGATAGCTTGCTACCAAGTGGGCTGGTTAGCACATCCAGGGTAGCCCGCCAGCTGCTCGGTTGGTAGCAAGATACCCTGGATGTGACACATAACTTATGCTTAAATACTTACAGTATGTTTGTTGATAACAATTATAAATTGTTGGAGGTTGTTGCCTTCTTAGATGATATCATATTTTCAAGCTCGGTTGAAGAACATGAGGTGAGGTTAATGAGGGTCCTCCAACGCATTGCTAATTTTGGTCTCAAACTGTCCCCTTCTAAATGCAAATTCTTTCAGACTTCTGTGAAATATTTTAAGTATATCTGCACAGGGGATAATAGAACCTGATCCAGCTGCTGTACAAGAATGGCTACATTAAACAATTCTGTCAATTAAAAATTGATTTCATTTGTCATTGATTGATCAAATTCTTTTTCAAGAATGTCTCCATATAGATGCCCCATCTGCCAACACCGAACATCAAAACTGGCGGGGCATCTAAGGATGGAGCATGGTGTCAGGAACTTGGAGGAGAGGCGGATCCTTGTCAACTACGGGAAAGGGCGAGTTAACATCAGGGGACAGCCCTGTCCCGTAGAGGGGTGCGGCTATGCCGCATCCCGACTTGACGTCCACCTCTCCTCCAAGTACCACTCGGAGGTGGCCAGGTCGCTCCTTAGTGACGTGCTTCAAAACGTTAAGAGGTAACCATCATGCGCCTGGCGGTCCTCCGTGCCGCGACTCCTGCTGTGCCCTTGATGACAACCTGGGACATCGACGACACACTTGAGCTACATTACACTGAAAGGTGTCCACCTCTCCTCCAATTTCCACTCGGAGGTGGCCAGGTCGCTGAGTGACGTTATTCAAGGCGTCAAGAGGCAAGTCACAATCATGCGCCTGGCTGTCCTCCGTGCCGCGACTCCTGCTGTCCCGTTGCTGACGACCTGGGACATCGACGACACACTTGAGGTACATTACACTGAATGAAAGGTTCTGAGTCAGAAACTCTAGAAACTGACTGCATGTTTGTTTGGATCAACAGGAACGTGAAAAATGATTTGACATGATCTAGTAATTATATTTAAATCCTATCTGTGCTAAATATTTAATATTTACATAATTAACGTTATGTTTTTGACTGTTTGGATTTTAATGCAAAGTGGTAATTGTTTTGTAGATTTTCTTTTGATACTATACAATATTCATGTTCAAACTACTTTTCATTCAAAACTTAATTCTCCAAGATGCCCCATCTGCAAACACCTTGCATCAAAACTGGCTCGCCATCTGAAAACGGCTCATGGTGTTGAGAACTTGGAGGAGAGGCGGATCCTCGTCAACTACGGGTCAGGGCGCGTTAACATCAGGGGACAGCCCTGTCCTGTAGAGGGGTGCGGCTATGCCGCATCCCGGCTTGACATCCACCTCTCCTCCAAGTTCCACTCCGAGTTGCCCAGTGCGCTCCTCAGTGACGTGCTTCAAAACGTTAAGAGGTAACCATCATGCGCCTGGTGGTCCTCCGTGCCGCGACTCCTGCTGTCCCGTTGATCACCACGTGGGACATCGACAGACTTCAGCTACATTACACTTTAAGGTTCTGAGTGAAACTCTAGAAACTGACTGCATGTTTGTTTGGATCGACAGGAACGTGAAAAAAGATTTGACATGATCTAGTAATTATATTTAAATCCTATCTGTGCTAAATATTTACATAATTAACGTTATGTTTTTGACTGTTGTTTGGGTAGGAATTGTCCTTGTCCAAATGAGGTCAAAACTGGAGCTGGTGGACCGTAGCAGAAACCCAAAGAAGTGGATGGCGCTTGTGGCACCTGGTTCTGCTCACAGTGGGACCAAGCAGATGATGGTGGCTGATCAGTCTGTGGATACAAGAAGCTGGCAGGAACTGGGGCCTGTGAAAAGTGTCCTTCCTGGTATGATGGAGGATAATGCTGTGTGAAGCCAGCTTTTCCACCAACCCGTTGACTGATCAGTGCCTCGCCTTCACCGTTTTCAGGTTCCTTAAACTCCATGCTTTTATGTCCGTGTTCCACAGGAATGGAGGGGAGCCGTCTCGCTTCTGGGAAGGAGGCGTCAGCCACGGACACCTTCGGAGGAAGTTTCACACCTTGGAGAAGAGAGTCCCTGTCTGTTCTCTTCTGCCGCTCATGTAGCCTGAAAGATAAAAACAGAAATTGTTTCCTTTCAAAGTCGAGCCATCTTTAAAGTGCAATATCTGTTGAAAATAAAAAAACTTCTTACCAAACACACACAGTGGTATTGTTGATGGTGACTAACAACAAGTTGGTCTCGTCCTGTATGGGCTGGGGGTCCTCAAGCAGTTGTTTAATGTGGCAGTATGTTTGAACAATAGACTGCGGGATGGGTAAAACCTTCCCCTTGGTGTCTTTTGGCCGGTTTCTTGCTTGCTGATATTCTTTCAACAGCTTAAGGCAAATGCACTCAGACACTCTGAGTCACAGGTTTCTGGGCAGCCTGGTTATGAAGAGTCTGTGTGACAAACAGGTCATTGAAATAGTAGAAAAACACTAAAGTTCATTAACACTGATTTGATTGGAGCAGCAATGAAGTGCAGTAGAAAAGTACTTCTCATTTTGATGAGCTCAGCAAACCCACATTAATCTCCTAAGCTTAAAACTTTACAACGCTGAGAAAAAAAAATGTATTTGGCTTCCATGAGTGAATATGCAAACAAGTTATCCATTGTGTCAAATATCAGACAGGTTACCTTTCAGCTGCTTGCTGACCAGGTGCAGAGTCACTTTGTTTCCGGGAAGCCCTCCATGGTCCTGGTAACGTGCTCTTCTTGTTTTTAAGGTGTATTTGGGGGCTGCTTGTCCATAGTTTGCAGGTTAGAATACAGATGCAAGACATTTTCTACCTCTGTTGTTGACAATGCAGTTATTGTTCTGTTGAGGCTCAAAAGGTAATCTGCCAAGCTGTCAACTGCCTCCCATCCAGGAAAACCTCTGTAGTCACACCGGGTCTCCTTAAAAAATAAAAATAAAAAATTGGTACAGATATAGACACAGTCATTCCTTTGTTATCTCAAAGAATTTCCTGGAACTTCTGGTTGATCGGACTGGATAATCCATATTTGTACCAAAGGAAAAGGCCAACATGCCACAGAAGAAAAAGAGAGAAATAACAGTCTAAACCAGTGGTTCCCAACAAGTGCTGCAGAAGCCTTTTAATCATTTAAGTAAGCTGTTTGCAAGCAGGACACTTAAAACATGCAGTGGAGGGGTACATGAGGACCAGACTAGGGAACTACTGGTTTAAATAAAGTAGATTAAAGTATAAAATCAAGTAACGTTTCAGATTTATTAATTAAAAAAACCAAGGACCATGTGAAAGTCCTAGGCACATTCGAACCCTCAAAACCATGAATGTCCGACTTATCCAGCCTTGCAAGAACAATAGGTGTCAGTGATCTTGTCCACAGCTATATTTATGCTGAGGGTGTGAGGATCTGCTGTTTTCCTCATCGACCGGTAGCATTTAGCTGTGACGCACAGCTAAATGCTACTTACTTTTGACCTCATTTCTGCTTATTTTGATATTTACCTCAACACTATCCCTTTTTGTTGCACTCTTAGCAAATTTATCCGCCAACTCATCCTACTATTCCAATATGAGCAGGAATCCAAATTAACTTAACCCTGGACCCATATTTTTTAATTCTAAAAATTAATTAATATTCAATATGATATCTTGTCTCGTTTCTGAATTCTGTTCTAAAATACTTATTAATGCACTACTTGAATCTGAACAAATCAATATTTCTCTTTTTTTCTCGTTTCCTCACTCTATTCTAGAGGCATTAATATAGCCATTAGCTCACCTGTATAAACTGTCAATCTGTCTGTTATTCTTTTATTTTTCATAAGCATCTGTATATACTTGTAAATACTCAGCATATTCTTTATTTTTATACCTTTCCACCTCTTTTTTTTCTATTTGTCTGCCTTTTTCCAATAAGCTTAAATCAAATTCAGGTTTTCCACTTAACCAAGATGGAGTATCGGGAATACTCACCACAGGACTAATTAAATAATGATTTATTCCCATCTTACTTATCTCATCGTTTATAATCCATCCAAAACTATTTGACATTTAAAACATCTAATTGGTCGTGGGACATACTCTCTTACATTGTAGGACAAATATCCTAAATAGACTTTTTCTGGGAGTTTTTCTTCATCAAACTCTATCAGGATACTTTCACTGTTGGTTTTTTCTCCATTTTAAAGGTTTGAAGCCTTCTTACATTTTTTTATTTTTCCTCCTTTGAGATTTGATTTGATTTCCTCATCTGACACCTCCACTGGGATCCCCCAAATCACTCCCTTCCTCCATTTACTTCCTTCTTGTACCACACTCTATATTTTCCCATTTCTCTCATCCTACATGCTCTGTCTTTTTGTTCCTCTGTATTACAACTTACCATTAAGTTTCCATCTCTTAGTACTTTTGCATTAGTGATATCCCCCACTTGATTCTTCAGAATCGTGGAAAGTTATGAGAGGCCCCAAGGGACAAAACCTACAAACTCTCTTTCATTCACTATCGTTTGATTGCAACGGAAGTTAACTTAAAATTTCAGTTTCTGATTGGACCCCAGGCAGAGTAGGCGGGTTTTCGCGGACAGGAAAATAGCTGAGCGGCAGCGACTCACAGAATGACATCGTTAGCGCTCCTACAGTAATGTCAGCAATATCAGAAGTGTTTTGAAGCCGACAGCCAGCATCAGAAACCCCATCTATCAGTGGGACAAAGCTAGCCGCCACTTCGGAAATGGCAGTAAAGCCAGCCTGCACTTGATTTTAATGTGCGCGACAGCACAAGTTATGGCGCTCTCTTTTCAAAATAAAAGTGGATTTCCGGTTAATATTTGATTCACACGTCAAGTTTCTCTCCGGCGGCTATAAGAGGCTAAAACTTTGTGTTAATTAATTTGCAAAACGACATTATGTATCTGAAATTTTTTTGATATATTGTGTAGGCAAAAAAAATCCTGTAAAGCACATACGTACAACCTCAGTTAAAATTGGTCTTATAGGTGTCCCTGCGTCATCCTGAAGTGAAAGAATTATTGCTTATGTAATCCGAAAGATTTTTTGCATGTCAAATGTCAGCAATTTTGATAAAGGTAGAACATTTGTGGTTTACAGAATTTTTTTACCCACATATTAATTTATTTTCAGATATATGATTTCCTTTAGCAAATCAACACAAAGTTTTACATTTTTAAAGCCGCAGGAGAGAAACATGAATCAAACATAAACCGCACAGTGAAAGAGAGTTTGTAGGTTTTGTCCCTTGGAGCCTCTCATAGAAAGTTTAACTGGACTGATCTCCTCATTAACTCTAACAATCACTTTGAACTCTCTCACTTACCTCTCCATTTCCTCTTCAGACTCATCCCAGCTTTTCACTACTCTTCCCTTCTTTTCTCCACCTGCCGTTGCTGAAGAATTTCCTCTTTTTGAACTCATCCTTTCACTATTCGATGTTTCAGAACTCCCGTCTCTTTCACCATTTCCCCACTCTGGTCCACTCACAGCACAGCTGTGTCTACCCGCCGTAGTCTTCGTCCAAAGTTCGTTCACCAGTCCTCGGGATTTCCCGATAGAGTCTTGAACATTCCCCGACGCCGACTTCCAGAAGTCCGAGGTATTCTTAACTCTTTATCTTCATCTTCTCCTTTTTCAGTTCTTGATTTCAACTTTTTAACCATCAATCAGCTACTTAGATTCCACCTGCTCAGACGGAACCTCCCACCTTCCTCCATAGAAGCTATTAGCTCTGCGAGGCTGTTAATGTGAGACATGAAGTCACGTGGGACTTTCGAGGGGCGTTTCTGGGCGGAGCTTGGTAAGGTCCATTTCACTGAATGAAAGGTTCTGAGTCAGAAACTCTAGAACAGTGTTTCTCAACCCTGGTCCTCAATGCCCCTGCTCTGCATGTTTTAGATGTGCCTCTATTCCAGAACAGCTGATTCAAATGATTGCATGACCATCAAGTGGTGCAGAAGCCTGTTAATCACCCAGAGATACAATTCAGGTGTGTGGCAGAAGGGAAATACCTAAGACATGCAGGACAGGGGGGCGCTGAGGACCAGGGTTGAGAAACACTGCTCTAGAAACTGACTGCATGTTTGTTTGGATTGACAGGAACGTGAAAAAAGATTTGACATGATCTAGTAATTATATTTAAATCCTATCTGTGCTAAATATTTAATATTTACATAATTAACGTTACGTTGTTTTTGACTATTTTTTATTTAGTTCACAGAGTGATATTTATTTTGTTTTGGGTTGATTGATGTCATTGTGTACACCAAGTAATTCAACAAACCATAGTGTAAAAGGTTTCAAGTCCTTCAGCAAACCACACATTTCTTGGTTGAAGAAAGAAATGGGAGACTTCAATGGAAATGTGTTGCATCCAAATGCTACAATGTTTTTGGACTAACTAAAAATGTTTAATTCACCGTCTTAATTGTTGATGAATAAATATTTGGTTCTTTGAAATCGATGAGGTCTATGGTCTTTTACTGTGAGTAAATGTTAGCTGCTTCCAATTCTGAATTATTGGTAATAATTTTAAGCATACACTAGAAAAAAAATATTCACTTCACTCAAAAAGTACTTAAGGAAAGACACTTGAAAGAATATTTTAGTTTCAGTCATTGTTTAGCTGTGAAAAATGAAAATAAGCACTGGGTATGATTACGGACATTAAAATATACTGTATCAAGTATATAGCATACAGTATAATTTAACACATCAATTTGACTATATTGGTAGAATAAAGAAAAATTAAGGAATTCATCAATAAAGTTTTAAAAGGAAAGCCTTTTATGACAAAGTGTTGTGTTTTAGTTTACAGTACTACACTATCTGTACAAAAAAGCATTTAAAATGTTTTCAAGATACAAAAAAAACAAACAGTCATTACTTCATAACACTTAAACATTGATTGTGCGAAATCTTTTCACTAAAACATAGTATGGCGACTGGTAGGATCGAACTCACGACTCTGGGATCGGCCTCACTCTTCCCCTTTCTTCTTCCCCCACCCCCTTCTTTCCCCTTCCTTCCTTTCCTCCCCCCCCAAGCAGACTATTGTTCCCCAGCTTTAGCTCAGACTAAATCACATTTTGCCACATCACCTACTGTTCGTAGTCTTGTGAAGTCTTCTTCTTCTTGGTTTTTATTGGCGGTAGGCAACAAACTCAGTAGCATTACCGCCACTTACTGGTATGGAGTGTGGTTCGTGATGATCCATATACACTCTCACACACACACCTACTTATATAACTTTACTTTTATATAGCTTATATACCTCTCTTCATTGTTCTTTGCACATTCACAACCATCTTACTCTACTCAGATTCTATGAAATATCTTTGTTTTTTTAAGAAACCGAATAATTATTTGAATATGTCTACTCCCCAAATCCCTCCTCAAAATCTGATAAATTAAACCTTTCTTTAATACCTACACACTCTCTCAACATGCATCTTCTCTCATCTTCATATTTACAACGCTCTAAAATAACATGCTCTGTTGTTTCAAACTTCTCACAATAATCACACTTTCCAGTTTTATGCTTTCGTATTTTAAAAAGTGAATAATTAAGCCCCGTATGTCCAAACCTTAACCTTGTTATTATTCTTTCCTACTTCCTGTTTCTTCTACCCTTCCTTTTCCTTCCTACAAACTTTCGAATTTTATAAAAACCATCTTCCTGTTAAACCTTCATCCCACCTTCTCTGCCATATTTTCATCAGCTCCTCATGGATTTGACTTTTCCCTTCAGATTTACTTGTCCTAACAGTAAAACTAATAGAATTATGTATTGCCTTCTTTGCCGTTTTATCAGCCCTCTCGTTACCTACTACCCTTATATGTGCTGGAACCCATACAAAAACAACTAATAACCCCATATTTTGTATTCTAAATAGAGTATGATATATTTCTAATAAGATGTCCATCCTACAATCCGTATTGTTATATTTTATGCTTATCAAAGCCAAGCTTGAATCGGAGCAAATTATTGCTTGCAGTGGTTTTACATCCTCTATCCATTGTAATGCTAATAGTATAGCTAATATTTCTCCTGTATAAATTGATAACCCATCCGTAATTCACTTCCCTATTTTCAAATTGAATTCTGGGATTGCAAATGCTATTCCTATTTTTCCGGCTATTTTTGATGCATCTGTGTAAATTTGGACGTGTCGATAATACTGATTTAAATGTGATTGTGCTGAATATCTATCTACAACATTTGATTGGTCTTGTTTCTTTACCATTAATGATATATCTACTATTGTTTCTGGTAGAATCCAGGGTGATATAATTGATATTGGATCTGTTTACTAATTTCTAAAACATTCATTTTAAATTCCTTTACGTCCTTTTCAATTTTCCATCCATAACTTCTTATGTCTTTCTTTTCCTTTTCCCAACATGACTTTAACATTTCCCGAGTTGGATGATCACATTTATTACCCAATGTGGAAGTCAGCAGAAAAAGACGAAAAAGATTTGAGTCTTGTTTAATTCTCAATGTCTTCCAACATAAAACCAAAAATGGAATGAACCACAACCGTTGGTCACTTCACACCTCACCTTCTCTCCTTCAAAATAAAAGCATACATTCTGGTGTGAAATATATACATTGTATCCGCCACACCATCAAATTTAACCAATAATTAATTCCTAGTTTAGTTCTCCTTAGATCTAATGGCATTTCTCCCGTTTCTATTTCTAAGGCTGCTATAGGTGTTGTTTTGAATGCTCCAGTACACAATCTTAATGTTTGATGTTGAATATTGTCTAATTTATCCAGATGAGTTTTATCTGCTGAACTGTAAACTAAACAACCAAAATCAAAGTCAGATCTTACCATTCCTGTATAAATATGTTTTGGCGACTGTCTGTCTGCCCCCCATTCACTACCAGCCAAACACCTTAATATATTCAACTTTCTCTTACATTTATCAACAATTTTTTGAATGTGAATATTCCATTTTAATTTTTCATCAAACCACAAACCTAAAAATTTTATACTCTTTACCTGCTCTATTTTTTGATTATATAATTTTAATTCTATTACTGTTTGTTTTTATTATGAGAAAATATAATTACTTTTGTTTTATCCACTGAGAATTTAAATCCCCATTTCAGAGCCCACACCTCTATATCAATAATGACCTTTTGTAATTTCTTTACTATAAACTCAACATTTTTTCCTCTTTTCCAAAGTGCTCCATCATCTGCAAAGAGTGAACAACCCATGTCCTTTCCAATGTTTTTGAATACGTCATTTATCATAACCGAAAACAATAATGGACTTATAATACTAACCTGTGGCGTTTCATTTTCCACTACATATTTATCTGAAACTACTTCTCCAATTCTTACCTGTAATTCCCTGTTTGTTAAAAAGTCTTTAATCCATTCATATATTTTTCCTTTAATCCCCAATTTGTGTAACTTAATTAATAACCCCTCTACCCACATCATATTATATGCTTTTTCAATATCGAAAAATACTGCCACTGCACTTTCTTTGTTTACTTGAGCTCTTCTAACTTCATGCTCAAGACATAATTTTGAGTCATTAGTGCTACTCCCTTTACGAAAACCACTTTGATAATTAGAAATATATCCATTTTTATTTAAATAATAAACTAATCTATTATTAATCATTTTTCCATTATTTTACATAAGTTTGAAGTTAATGCTATTGGCCTATAACTTTCTGGTTTTGAATGATCTTTTCCTGGTTTAGCTATCGGTACAATAATAGATTCCTTCCATAACTCTGGTAATTTTCCCTCCTCCCATATTTTATTGAATAATTGTAATATTATAGCTTTTGACTTATCACTTAGTTGACTTATCATTCTATACCAAATTTTATCTTTACCTGGCGCTGTATTTTTGGTCTTTTTAAGCACACAATTTAATTCCACTATGGTAAAATCAACATTCAAAAAATGATTTATTTCTTCGTCACTCTGTATTAAATTTTTATACTTAAGAACAGTATATTCTCTTCCTTTTCTTCCCTCTTCACTAATGTTATTTGTGCTACGTATCTTACTAAATAATTTTGCCAATACCTCAGCTTTATCCTGATCTCTAATTATATCAACCTTCTCTACTTTTAATACAGGATAATCAAACTCTTTTTTAATACCATTCATTTTTTTAATTACTTTCCATATCTTCTCAATTTTTGTATCTCTCCCTATTGTACTACAAAAATTTCCCCAACAGTCTCTCTTAGCTTTCTTTATAATCCTCCTTACTACTGCTTGCTTCCTTTTATAATCAATTAAGTTCATATAAACTGGGTTATGTTTTAATACATTCAATGCTTTATTTCTTAATTTAATTGCTTCCTTACACTCACTTGTCCACCATGGCACCTTTTTCTTACCATTATTACTCCCTGACTTTTTAATAGAATTTTCTGCTGCTTCTGTAACCCAGCTGTATTTTATTTGTTTGTTCTGTGTTATTTGCTTTTCTGTATTGTTTTTACTTTATGGGTAGTGTCCCTTTAAGAGCAAGGTACGACATCACTTTACGGCAGCGTTCCGACTGCAGTTACTAGGGAAACTCCCGGGCTTTAGAGTTTCAGAGCTGCTGCGGAGCTGCCCTTCTGCATAGCCTTGACTTTTTTATGCCTGATATGTTTTCCTGCTAGTGCATTATTGTGGCCGATATTGGGGAAGGGAACCCTGGGAAGGTGCTCCTGTGCCTGCGGAGGAAGAGAGAGAGGCTGCGGGGTTTCTGTGTCTGTGGACGTCGGCTGCCATCGTCATTCTGGGTCGCCATCCCAGCCAGGACAACCTCTTTCATCGTTTCGTACCCATCAGACACGCACACAAATATAGAGCTCTATATGAAGTTTTTTTTTTTTTTTTGCTGGCGAGCTTCTTTTAATTTAATTTTATTTTTTACCAAGGACCCTGAAAGGATTCCTTATGACCTAAATGTTTTGTTTTTCTTTTCTCTTTGTGGGTTTTCCAGGAAAACTATGACAAAGTGTTGAAACGAAGTTGGATGTGTTTCAGTCCAGTAATTTGTAATAAATAAACTGGTTGATAGTAAACTGCTGTCTGAACCCGAGTAAATTCTGTTCTTTGGTTACACTTCCATTATTATTTTTGAGATACTTGCATTTACTTTATTTATATGCATATTAAAATCTACCTTTTCTAAATACATTTCACTCAAATGTCTAAACTTACTCCAATCTGCCTTATTAAAGTTTAATCTCTCCCCACTCTTTTTATACTAATTTCCAATTATTCCTACCCTTATAATTATAGGATAATGATCACTTCCTACTGTATTTCTTTATCAGTCTTGTGAAGTCTCCGAGAGAAGGTGAAGTCCTTCCCACTTCCTGCGTCACACGCACCTGTGTCCAATTAAATTAGCTGTTAATTGAAAAGAGGTGGGAGAGGAGCAGGAGTTCCTCAGACACAGACAGCAGAACAGACAGTCGCAGTACCACAAACATTCTCACAAAAAGTGTAAGTTTTTATTTAATGTAAAATGTGATGTGATGTTTAGAATAGAAGCAGGTTTAATGTGCAACTTTACCTTCAATGGGTGAGTTAATATAACTTTGACAGCAGAAAACACGCTAGCTAGCTGCGCAGGTGGTAGCAAGCTACGGTGGAGCCAACAGGTGTTTCTACACGGTTCCATATGATACTTGCCGATTAGTTTTGAATTTTATTTAATTGTGAGATGCTTATCCATGTAATTGCTCAGTTAATGTAAGCAGAAAGTCTTGGAAATTTTAACCGTCTTCTTCAGGGTAGCTTGGTAGAACGAGCGCTAGCTGGCGCTAGCCAGCACGGTAGCGCCCATCTCCCAGCAGCGGCCCCTGCTGGAAGATGGGCGCTACCGTGCTGGCTAGCGCCAGCTAGCCCGCCTGCCGCTCACTTGGGAGCAAGCTACCCTGGATGTGACGCATAACTTTTATGCTTAACAAATACTTGTATGTCTGTTAATTAAGAATTAATTTTATTTTGTCATTGACAGATTCGTGTTAAGAACTTGGAGAGGATTCCAGTAAACTACGGGACAGGGCACGTTAACATCAGGGAACAGCCTTGTCCCGTAGAGGGGTGCGGCTATGCCGCATCCCGACTTGACATCCACCTCCCCTCAAAGCCCACTCCCAGGTGAGACTTGTGGATGCAAGTTGGCCCACTATGCAGCTGAAGGACTTGAACCACAACTTCAAGCGGTGGATCAGAATCTTGGAGCAGGTATGTAAAAATCGATGACCACATTCAATGACCTACCTGTGTTCTCCTTTCCTGCAGGACTGACCTGCTTCTGGTATTGACTCCTTCCGTTCCGGTAGTCTGGCTGCCATTCCCCGCTGGTTGAGTGGCTGACATCCGGGAGCGGTGGGTCCTGCTGGGGAATGGTCCCGGCAGGACCCGCCGCTCCCTGATGGAGGCGGTATCCCAGCGGGCGTGAGCGCTGGGAGACGGTAGCCATTAGGGAGCCGAGGGTCCTGCTGGGGAATGGTCCCCGCAGGACCCGCCTCTCCCTGTTGGCGGCCGTCTCCCAGCGAAGAATGGCAGCCAGACTACCAGAAGGGAACGAGTCAATACCAGAAGTGGTTCAGAAACTACCACCAGGGTGACTGAGAGCTCGCAGCCATGGGAGGTACCCACAGAGCCATGGGTCCAGGAGGGACCTGCCTCTGCTTCAGAGCCCGCCGTCCAGGAGGGACCTGCCTCTGCTTCAGAGCCCGCCGTCCAGGAGGGACCTGCCTCTGCTTCAGAGCCCGCCGTCCAGGAGGGACCTGCCTCTGCTCCAGAGCCCGCCGTCCAGGAGGGACCTGCCTCTGCTCCAGAGCCCGCCGTCCAGGAGGGACCTGCCGCAAAACTCATGTCCCCTCCTCCTGTCCGATGACTGCAGTCCGTTAGAACTTTTTTTGTCCAGCGTCGATGACGACGGTAGACAGGGAGGCGGACGAGCAACTTGAAGTTCTACTTTAAGGAAGTAGAACTTCCTTGAACTTTGTACGAGTGGCTTTTGTAACCATTTGTTTTTTGTTTTTGTTTTTTATCATGTGAATTTCCTCTGCCCTTTTTTTTCTATTCCACTTATTAGGTTTGAAGTCTTTTTTTTTTTTTTTTTTTTTTTTTTTACGTTTTTGCACCTTATTTTCTTTAATATTTTGCACTTTATTATAGTCCATCGAGTCTTTGTGTGCGTTTTATTTTTTCATACAAGTACTTGCATTTCCTTTTTTGCACTTGTATTTTGAGTCTTTTTGTGTTTTTGTTAATACATGTACTTACCATGTCCTTTTTTTGCACTTTATTTATAAATAAAAAAATGTGTCAAAATCAAAACTCTATCATTTAAAATGGCAACAAACCTGTAGCATTGTGTCGTGTTGGGTAAGTGGCATTCCTCTCCCAGCAGGTCTGTGGTGGGGACACATCCGCGTCGTTTCGTGCTGTGGAAATCGCGGCAATGTCCCAGCAGGCGTCAGTGCTCGTGTACAGCTGTCTGCCAAAAGTCTCAAAGTAAACTAAGTGCCTTCCTTCCTTTCCAAGACTTTTTTTTTTTTTGTACATGAAGGGTTCTCTGCTCTGAGCATGTGTACCTCGAACCGGGGACTCCCTGCCAGCAGTGGCGGAGCTAGACTTTTAAAGTTGGGGGGGCCAGGACTACCTCTGGGGGGGCAAAATTTTAAATGTGTGTGTTCACATATATATAATTTTAAAAAATAACTGAATATTTGGTTAGTTTTTAAGCCCCTCTGTCATTTGACATGTTATAATTAACACCTTTGACTGGCGCACATGGAGACATGATACGCAGAGTTGATCGCAGAGGAAACTAAAATCAATCAAATTAAAGATCCTTTCTGAATATCATCTCATGGACACTGAACTAAATGCGTCTTTCTGACCGGGAGCTGACAGCGTGTTGAAGAGTTATGGACACCTTGGTTAGGAAGCTCTGATTGGACAGGTAATTTGACGGGTAACAATATTTCGGGTCGCACCAGAATTATTTGCCTGATGGTGGTTCGGGCTTCTGATGAGTTTACATTTAATGAGTTTGGAGCACACAGAGAAAACCTAAAGAGAATGTGATCTACTTATTGTAGTTTGAGTAGAGGAATAACAGCTGACTGTTGAGAGAGGAAAGAAATTAAAGTGCAGATCCGTTAGGCAGAAACAAGCGCAGAGCGCTGGGCAATAAATGCACGTAAATGCTCCAATTAATCACACATGAGATGACAAACGCCAAATATACAATATATAGTTACACTGCTTACGTTAATGGTGTTTTAAAAACAAAAGCAGTAAAAACTTAACCTAGTTAATATGCCAGATTCCCTCCTCACCCTCATCTTGATGAGAACAGAGAGCAGTTCGCTGGTTTCTGTCCAGACTGTGATCAGCTGACCACTTGGTGCGCAGACAGTTTCAACTTTACGCACAGAGAACATCGTGGAGCTCATTATTAATCAGACTAAGAACAACATCAGTCAGAGGATCATCTCTGATCTGGACGATTTAACGGACCAGAGACTTTGGAGCTCCTAGCGCAGCTGATCCGCTTCTGCTGGTTTTTCTCCCGCAGAGGGAAGTGATGCGGGATCAGGAACCGATCAGAGTTCTGCCGTCTTCTAATCACGTCATTTCGTGAAATGTTACCTGATTTCAAAAACGTTCTAGCAGAGAAATAATAAATGGGGGGGCCAATCAGAAGACAGGGGGGGCACTGGCCCCCCTGGCCCCGCCTCTGGCTACGCCACTGGGGGGGGGGGGACATGTCCCCCCAAATATTGGAGAGAGACAGAGACACATTCGTCCCCCCCAATAATTTCACCGCAGTTGCGAAGAATTTTAAAATCTTCCACTCGCATGCTTTTATTTTGAAGGCGCACAACAGCGCATTCAGCAGAGCGCTTCCTCCCCCTCCCCCCTCTGAACGGCTCAGAGTAAAGGCAGCAGCAGACGGAGTCAGAAACTCCGTTTGAATGAAGTAAACTGTCTGTCAGGAATGTTGCCATGAATATCGCTTGTTTATAACATCTTGTTGTCAGTTTATTTTCATATATAGAACTAAATCTTTTTTGGATAAGCTGTTTTAATTCTGGAATAGTCACAAGTTCAAAATGTTACTGCTTAAAAGTTAGCTAGTCTAGTCACAATGATTTAGAATGAGACTGAAACAGCAGCAAAATTAGCCTTTTTATTATTTAAAGTGAGCAACACCTGATCATACTCGACCACTTAACATGTATTTATATTGTATTATATTATATTATTTAGATATTTAGGAGAACAGCAGAGCTAGAATGATGTTGAAGAAAGCTGATGAAGCTCTGGCGAGGTCTTCATTTAGTTTATTGAAATATGTATTAACTGTTTTTAATTTTTAAATAAACTAAACTATTTTATTATGAGAGGAGCAGGTCAGGGAAGACATAGGAGAGCCAGGTGGAGTTTCAGAGTGTGAAGATATAAAAATTATATTAATTACAATAAAACCAGAAAGGAGAACAGATGAAGGCTGATGTCAGGTTGATTTCTTTCAATGTTTCAATTTTTGTTTTCATTATTTCCACACTATAAGGGTAATGGTTAGGAGACGATAAGAAAAGTGCTGGAGGAGAGGTTTAAAAATAAAGTTGTGAACATTTTTGCTACACTGTAAATAGAGTTGAGATGTATAATAATGTACATCTGAAAAGGAAGTTGTTTAAATTCTCATTCTGTATGATAAAAACATACTTTTTATCTTTAGTTCACATTCTGACACTGTACATTACTGTAGTGTCTGTTGTAAATCCATGAATCCCTGCAGGAACATCAGGCTGCAGAGAGTCAGAGGGAGGCAGAGACAGAAACACGTATCCGTAGATATTTTAGTTAAATGTTTGCGGCTGAAAATGACAGGAAAAAAAACATTTTGGTTTTTTGAATCAGTGCTTTTATGGATCATGTTTGGTAAGTTACTGAATGCAGAGCTGGAAAGTGAGACTGAGTTAACAGTGAGGAGCTAAAGGTCTGTTAGACGTGAAAAGTATCATTTTAATTTATTTTGTAGATCAAACTGTTGCACTGATGTAGAGAGATGTTCAAGAAGAACAAAACTTGTTTTTTAGATTTTATTTTTGTTGGTCAAACTGATGTATTGAGTTTAAAACTGTCGAGTCCTATTTTAGCTGTTTTCTACTTTGGTTTTAGAAAGAGGTAGAACCAGTTCAATTACCAGTCAATTTATATCAATGCATTTTGACCAATAATCAAATGTCTTTTGACCAATAAGATATATCAGAATCCGGTAGCCTGTCTGTGCTACCAGAGTATTTATCTTTCTAGTTGTGAGGAACATTCTAAAGCAGGGTGTCAAACTCCAGTCCTCGAGGGCCGGTGTGTCCTGCAACTTTTAGAAGTGCCTCTGCTGCACCACACCTGAATAGAATAATTAGGTCATTAGCAAGGCTCTGGAGAACTGAGGAGGTAATTAAGCCATTTGATTCAGGTGTTTTGTACCTGTGGCACATCTAAAAACTGCAGGACAGCGGCCCTTCAGGACTGGAGTTTGACACCCCTGTTCTAAAGTGAGTGTTCATCCTGGAATGATGGTCATTAAACTATGCATAACTTTAATCCAATTATTGGATTGTAGAATATTTGTTACTGAAACAAGGGGTCAAATTAGAGTAACGCATTACTGATGTGATGATGGAATAATTGTTTGACATTTCAAATCTTTTTTCACGTTCCTGTCAATCCAAACAAACATGCAGTCAGTTTCTAGAGCAGTGTTTCTCAACCCTGGTCCTCAGCGCCCCCCTGTCCTGCATGTCTTAGGTATTTCCCTTCTGCCACACACCTGAATTGTATCTCTGGGTGATTAACAGGCTTCTGCACCACTTGATGGTCATGCAATCATTTGAATCAGCTGTTCTGGAATAGAGGCACATCTAAAACATGCAGAGCAGGGGCATTGAGGACCAGGATTGAGAAACACTGTTCTAGAGTTTCTGACTCAGAACCTTTCATCCAGTGAAATGGACCTTACCAAGCTCCGCCCAGAAACGCCCCTCGAAAGTCCCACGTGACTTCATGTCTCACATTAACAGCCTCGCAGAGCTAATAGCTTCTATGGAGGAAGGTGGGAGGTTCCGTCTGAGCAGGTGGAATCTAAGTAGCTGATTGATGGTTAAAAAGTTGAAATCAAGAACTGAAAAAGGAGAAGATGAAGATAAAGAGTTAAGAATACCTCGGACTTCTGGAAGTCGGCGTCGGGGGAATGTTCAAGACTCTATCGGGAAATCCCGAGGACTGGTGAACGAACTTTGGACGAAGACTACGGCGGGTAGACACAGCTGTGCTGTGAGTGGACCAGAGTGGGGAAATGGTGAAAGAGACGGGAGTTCTGAAACATCGAATAGTGAAAGGATGAGTTCAAAAAGAGGAAATTCTTCAGCAACGGCAGGTGGAGAAAAGAAGGGAAGAGTAGTGAAAAGCTGGGATGAGTCTGAAGAGGAAATGGAGAGGTAAGTGAGAGAGTTCAAAGTGATTGTTGGAGTTAATGAGGAGATCAGTCCAGTTAAACTTTCTATGAGAGGCTCCAAGGGACAAAACCTACAAACTCTCTTTCACTGTGCGGTTTATGTTTGATTCATGTTTCTCTCCTGCGGCTTTAAAAATGTAAAACTTTGTGTTGATTTGCTAAGGAAATCAGATATCTGAAAATAAATTAATATGTGGGTAAAAAAATTCTGTAAACCACAAATGTTCTACCTTTATCAAAATTGCTGACATTTGACATGCAAAAAATCTTTCGGATTACATAAGCAATAATTCTTTCACTTCAGGATGACGCAGGACACCTATAAGACCAATTTTAACTGAGGTTGTACGTATGTGCTTTACAGGATTTTTTTGCCTACACAATATATCAAAAAAATTTCAGATACATAATGTCGTTTTGCAAATAAATTAACACAAAGTTTTAGCCTCTTATAGCCGCCGGAGAGAAACTTGACGTGTGAATCAAATATTAACCGGAAATCCACTTTTATTTTGAAAAGAGAGCGCCATAACTTGTGCTGTCGCGCACATTAAAATCAAGTGCAGGCTGGCTTTACTGCCATTTCCGAAGTGGCGGCTAGCTTTTTCCCACTGATAGATGGGGTTTCTGATGCTGGCTGTCGGCTTCAAAACTCTTCTGATATTGCTGACATTACTGTAGGAGCGCTAACGATGTCATTCTGTGAGTCGCTGCCGCTCAGCTATTTTCCTGTCCGCGAAAACCCGCCTACTCTGCCTGGGGTCCAATCAGAAACTGAAATTTTAAGTTAACTTCCGTTGCAATCAAACGATAGTGAATGAAAGAGAGTTTGTAGGTTTTGTCCCTTGGGGCCTCTCATAACTTTCCACGATTCTGAAGAATCAAGTGGGGGATATCACTAATGCAAAAGTACTAAGAGATGGAAACTTAATGGTAAGTTGTAATACAGAGGAACAAAAAGACAGAGCATGTAGGATGAGAGAAATGGGAAAATATAGAGTGTGGTACCAGAAGGAAGTAAATGGAGGAAGGGAGTGATTTGGGGGATCCCAGTGGAGGTGTCAGATGAGGAGAGCAAATCAAATCTCAAAGGAGGAAAAATAAAAAATGTAAGAAGGCTTCAGACCTTTAAAAATGGAGGAAAAAACCAACAGTGAAAGTATCCTGATAGAGTTTGATGAAGAAAAACTCCCAGAAAAAGTCTATTTAGGATATTTGTCCTACAATGTAAGAGAGTATGTCCCACGACCAATTAGATGTTTTAAATGTCAAATAGTTTTGGATGGATTATAAACGATGAGATAAGTAAGATGGGAATAAATCATTATTTAATTAGTCCTGTGGTGAGTATTCCCGATACTCCATCTTGGTTAAGTGGAAAACCTGAATTTGATTTAAGCTTATTGGAAAAAGGCAGACAAATAGAAAAAAAAGAGGTGGAAAGGTATAAAAATAAAGAATATGCTGAGTATTTACAAGTATATACAGATGCTTATGAAAAATAAAAGAATAACAGACTGACAGTTTATACAGGTGAGCTAATGGCTATATTAATGCCTCTAGAATAGAGTGAGGAAACGAGAAAAAAAGAGAAATATTGATTTGTTCAGATTCAAGTAGTGCATTAATAAGTATTTTGGAACAGAATTCAGAAACGAGACAAGATATCATATTTAATATTAATTAATTTTTAGAATTAAAAAATATGGGTCCAGGGTTAAGTTAATTTGGATTCCTGCTCATATTGGAATAGTAGGATGAGTTGGCGGATAAATTTGCTAAGAGTGCAACAAAAGGGATAGTGTTGAGGTAAATATCAAAATAAGCAGAAATGAGGTCAAAAGTAAGTAGCATTTAGCTGTGCGTCACAGCTAAATGCTACCGGTCGATGAGGAAAACAGCAGATCCTCACACCCTCAGCATAAATATAGCTGTGGACAAGATCACTGACACCTATTGTTCTTGCAAGGCTGGATAAGTCGGACATTCATGGTTTTGAGGGTTCGAATGTGCCTAGGACTTTCACACTGTACTGTTTTTTTTTTTATTAATAAATCTGAAACGGTACTTGATTTTAAACTTTAATCTACTTTATTTAAACCAGTAGTTCCCTAGTCTGGTCCTCATGTACCCCTCCACTGCATGTTTTAAGTGTCCTGCTTGCAAACCGCTTACTTAAATGATTAAAAGGCTTCTGCAGCACTTGTTGGGAACCACTGGTTTAGACTGTTATTTCTCTCTTTTTCTTCTGTGGCATGTTGGCCTTTTCCTTTGGTACAAATATGGATTATCCAGTCCGATCAACCAGAAGTTCCAGGAAATTCTTTGAGATAACAAAGAAATGACTGTGTATATATCTGTACCAATTTTTTTATTTCTTATTTTTTAAGGAGACCCGGTGTGACTACAGAGGTTTTCCTGGATGGGAGGCAGTTGACAGCTTGGCAGAGAACCTTTTGAGCCCCAACAGAACAATAACTGCATTGTCAACAACAGAGGTAGAAAATGTCTTGCAGCTGTATTCTAACCTGCATGCTATGGACAAGCAGCCCCCCAAATACACCTTAAAAAACAAGAAGAGCACGTTACCAGGACCATGGAGGGCTTCCCGGAAACAAAGTGGCTCTGCACCTGGTCAGCAAGCAGCTGAAAGGTAACCTGTCTGATATTTGACACAATGGATAACTTGTTTGCATATTCACTCATGGAAGCCAAATACATTTTTTTTTCTCAGCGTTGTAAAGTTTTAAGCTTAGGAGATTAATGTGGGTTTGCTGAGCTCATCAAAATGAGAAGTACTTTTCTACTGCACTTCATTGCTGCTCCAATCAAATCAGTGTTGATGAACTTTAGTGTTTTTCTACTATTTCAATGACCCGTTTGTCACACAGACTCTTCATGGCCAGGCTGCCCAGAGACCTGTGACTCAGAGTGTCTGAGTGCATTTGCCTTAAGCTGTTGAAAGAATATCGGCAAGCAAGAAACCGGCCAAAAGACACCAAGGGGAAGGTTTTACCCATCCCGCAGTCTATTGTTCAAACATACTGCTACATTAAACAACTGCTTGAGGACTCCCAGCCCATACAGGACGAGACCAACTTGTTGTTAGTCACCATCAACAATACCACTGTGTGTGCTTGGTAAGAAGTCCTTTATTTTCAACAGATATTGCACTTTAAAGATGGCTCGACTTTGAAAGGAAACAATTTCTGTTTTTATCTTTCAGGCTACATGAGCGGCAGAAGAGAACAGACAGGGACTCTCTTCTCCAAGGTGTGAAACTTCCTCCGAAGGTGTCCGTGGCTGACGCCTCCTTCCCAGAAGCGAGACGGCTCCCCTCCATTCCTGTGGAACAGGACATAAAAGCATGGAGTTTAAGGAACCTGAAAACAGTGAAGGCGAGGCACTGATCAGTCAACGGGTTGGTGGAAAAGCTGGCTTCACACAGCATTATCCTCCATCATACCAGGAAGGACACTTTTCACAGGCCCCAGTTCCTGCCAGCTTCTTGTATCCACAGACTGATCAGCCACCATCATCTGCTTGGTCCCACTGTGAGCAGAACCAGGTGCCACAAGCGCCATCCACTTCTTTGGGTTTCTGCTACGGTCCACCAGCTCCAGTTTTGACCTCATTTGGACAAGGACAATTCCTACCCAAACAACAGTCAAAAACATAACGTTAATTATGTAAATATTTAGCACAGATAGGATTTAAATATAATTACTAGATCATGTCAAATCTTTTTTCACGTTCCTGTCAATCCAAACAAACATGCAGTCAGTTTCTAGAGTTTCTGACTCGGAACCTTTCATTCAGTGTAATGTAGCTCAAGTGCTTCGATGTCCCAGGTGGTCATCAAGGGCACAGCAGGAGTCGCGGCACGGAGGACCGCCAGGCGCATGATTGTGACGCGCCTTTTGACGCCTTGAATATAGTCACTAAGGAGCGACCTGGCCACCTCCGAGTGGAACTTGGAGGAGAGGTGGACACCTTTCAGTGTAATGTAGCTGAAGTGTGTCGATGTCCCAGGTGGTAATCAACGGCACAGCAGGAGTCGCGGCACTGAGGACAGCCAGGCGCATGATTGTGACGCGCCTTTTGACGCCTTGAATATAGTCACTAAGGAGCGACCTGGCCACCTCCGAGTGGAACTTGGAGGAGAGGTGGATGTCAAGTTGGGATGCGGCATAGCTGCACCCCTCTACAGGACAGGGCTGTCCCCTGATGTTAACGCGCCCTGACCCGTAGTTGACGAGGATCCGCCTCTCCAAGTTCTCAACACCATGGTCCGTTTTTAGATGCCCAGCCAGTTTTGGTGTAAGGCGATGGCATAAGGGGCATCTTGGAGACATTCTTGAAAAAGAATTTGATCAATCAATGACAAATGAAATTAATTTTTAATTGACAGAATTGTTTAATGTAGCCATTCTTGTACAGCAGCTGGATCAGGTTCTATTATCCCCTGTGCAGATATACTTCAAATATGTCACAGAAGTCTGAAAGAATTTGCATTTAGAAGGGGACAGTTTGAGACCAAAATTAGCAATGCGTTGGAGGACCCTCATTAACCCTTTTGGTGAGTATATTTGTGGTGCTGCGACTCTGTTCTGCTGTCTGTGTCTGAGGAACTCCTGTCTCCCACCCCTCTACGGGACAGGGCTGTCCCCTGATGTTAACGCGCCCTGACCCGTAGTTGACGAGGATCCGCCTCTCCTCCAAGTTCTCAACACCATGAGCCGTTTTCAGATGGCGAGCCAGTTTTGATGCAAGGTGTTTGCAGATGGGGCATCTTGGAGAATTAAGTTTTGAATGAAAAGTAGTTTGAACATGAATATTGTATAGTATCAAAAGAAAATCTACAAAACAATTACCACTTTGCATTAAAATCCAAACAGTCAAAAACATAACGTTAATTATGTAAATATTAAATATTTAGCACAGATAGGATTTAAATATAATTACTAGATCATGTCCAATCTTTTTTCACGTTCCTGTCGATCCAAACAAACATGCAGTCAGTTTCTAGAGTTTCACTCAGAACCTTTAAGTGTAATGTAGCTCAAGTCTGTCGATGTCCCAAGTCGTCATCAACGGCACAGCAGGAGTCGCGGCACGGAGGACAGCCAGGCGCATGATGGTTACCTCTTAATGCCTTGAATAACGTCACTGAGGAGCGCACTGGCCAACTCGGAGTGGAACTTGGAGGAGAGGTGGATGTCAAGCCGGGATGCGGCATAGCTGCACCCCTCTACAGGACAGGGCTGTCCCCTGATGTTAACTCGCCCTGACCCGTAGTTGACGAGGATCCTCCTGTCCAAGTTCTCCACACCATGAGTTGCCTTCAGGTGAAGAGCCAGTTTCGAGGTGCAGTTGAAGCAGATGGGGCAACTAAAAGACATTCTTGAAAAAGAATTTGAAAAAGAATTTCATTCAGTGTAATGTAGCTCAAGTGTGTCGATGTCCCACGTGGTAATCAACGGCACAGCAGGAGTCGCGGCACGGAGGACCGCCAGGCGCATGATTGTGACGCGCCTTTGGACGCCTTGAATATAGTCACTAAGGAGCGACCTGGCCACCTCCGAGTGGAACTTGGAGGAGAGGTGGACGTCAAGTCGGGATGCGGCATAGCCGCACCCCTCTACGGGACAGGGCTGACCCCTGATGTTAACTCGCCCTGTCCCGTAGCTGACGAGGATCCGCCTCTCCTCCAAGTTCCTGACACCATGCGTTCCCTTAGGTGCCCAGCCAGTTTTTGGGTGCGGTGTTGGCACAATGGGCACCTATAGGGAGACATTCTTGAAAAAAAAATTTGATCAATCAATGACAAATGAAATCAATTTTTAATTGACAGAATTGTTTAATGTAGCCATTCTTTTACAGCAGCTGGATCAGGTTCTATTATCCCCTGTGCAGATATACTTCAAATACTTCACAGAAGTCTGAAAGAATTTGCATTTAGAAGGGGACAGTTTGAGACCAAAATTAGCAATGCGTTGGAGGACCCTCATTAACCTCACCTCATGTTCTTCAACCCAGCTTGAAAATATGATATCATCTAAGAAGGCAACAACCTCCAACAATTTTTAATTGTTATCAACAAACATACTGTAAGTATTTGTTAAGCATAACAGTTATGTGTCACATCCAGGGTAGCTTGCTACCAAGTGAGCAGCTGGCGGGCTACCCTGGATGTGCTACAGCCCACTTGGTAGCAAGCTATCGTGGAGCAAACAGGTGTTTCCACAGTTACAAATTCGAAGGTTTTCTGCTTTCAAAGTTACATTAACTCGCCCATTTAAAGGTTGAGGAAGGGGAAGAGTGAGGCCGATCCCAGAGTCGTGAGTTCGATCCTACCAGTCGCCATACTATGTTTTAGTGAAAAGATTTCGCACAATCAATGTTTAAGTGTTATGAAGTAATGACTGTTTGTTTGTTTTTTTGTATCTTGAACATTTTAAATGCTTTTTTGTACAGATGGTGTAGTACTGTAAAGTAAAACACAACACTTTGTAATAAAAGGCTTTCGTTTTAAAACTGATGAATTCCTTAATTTTTTTTATTCTACCAATATAGTCAAATTGATGTTAAATTATACTGTATGCTATATACAGTATATTTTAATGTCCGTAATCATACCCAGTGCTTATTTTCATTTTTCACAGCTAAACAATGACTGAAACTAAAATATTCTTTCAAGTGTCTTTCCTTAAGTACTTTTTGAGTGAAGTGAATAATTTTTTCTAGTGTATGCTTAAAATTATTACCAATAATTCAGAATTGGAAGCAGCTAACATTTACTCACAGTAAAAGACCATAGACCTCATCGATTTCAAAGAACCAAATATTTATTCATCAACAATTAAGACGGTGAATTAAACATTTTTAGTTAGTCCAAAAACATTGTAGCATTTGGATGCAACACATTTCCATTGAAGTCTCCCATTTCTTTCTTAAACCAAGAAATGTGTGGTTTGCTGAAGGACTTGAAACCTTTTACACTATGGTTTGTTGAATTACTTGGTGTACACAATGACATCAATCAACCTAAAACAAAATAAATATCACTCTGTGAACTAAATAAAAACTATATGAAACAGTTTGTGAAGTTATTTAAAGTAAAGAAAACATTTATTTTTTTTCTTTTTAATTTGTTCCAGTCACTGCTGGAACAAATTCAGCTCACTGGGAGGTGAAAGTGAGACTTTCATTAGAGGGACAGTAAATTTGCCCCCTATATTGGCTGTGTCCTGTTTCAGCTATTCTAAACTGCCCACATTTTTTGCATGTGTTGTGCAAAATTTGCACGTCAGTTTTCAAGGTTCTCTACCAGGTTGAGCAGGGGCCACAGCAGAGTCCAGAGCAGGGGCCACAGCATAAGCATGTGGAGGAGGGGTGGAGAGGCTCCACAAACTCTGTTGCTGTTGGGTAGTGAGGATAACGGATCCCTGTGGTGCCACTGGAGTAATTGCCACTAGCTGAGGCCTTTTGGGTGGGGCAGGGAGAAGCTGCCGCTGTCCTGATGGATTTGTCCCATCAGTGAATTGTAGCTTTTTTTTTGACTGCCCCACAGTGTTGGATGGTAGCCTGTACGAATGCAGTGGCCCTGAATGTGGTACGCCGTAATGCGGACGTATATTTGCAGGCAGAAGTGGGTCAGCAGGAACAGAAAAGCGGCTGGGAAGGTTTAACCCTTGAAGTACCACAGCGGTTTCTTGCCTTTTGACCCTTCTGTTATGCCACTGAACCAGGGTGGTGTAGCTCACATCCACTAGCTGCAGGTTTGTCTGCCCCATCACAGCTCCATTTGCCAGAACGAGCTGCCTGATCTTCCTTTACTCTTGAAGGATTAAATCCCACCTGGAGACTGTGCCTGCCCCTCTTTTCTTTGGACTACGACGGATATTGCACAGCCGGACAAAGATGGTCTCCACCAGGCGGCAGCTGTCTGGCCATTGGGCAGATGGGGCTGGAGTGGTTAAAGCATGCCTCTTCACACTCTCAACCCCAGGAGTAAATTCCTGCCTCTTCTTGGGGGACCAAAACCTCCCAATGTTCAATTTCTCTTGATGCCTTGCAGCAAATACCACCCTCTGTTTATCAAACTCCAGCAGGTTCTGCCACAGAGCAACAATGCAGGAAACTCATCAGTCTGAAAATAAATAGATATTGATTGAAGCTATTCAATTTTATATAACCAATTGTTAATTTAGTAAGAGCTTCTATATGGAAATCCCGATCAATGAATCATAATTTGTATTGACACACGGAGCATAAAATCAGCCAAGAAAATCATTGAGACTTTACTTATTTTATTCACTTTCAGCGCTGAAAGGAGACGCTTTTACCATTACATCCGAGAAGAGTTTCTAAAAAAGTCTGTGCAGCGTCTGAGGAGGAAGAGGAGGGTAGCTGATAATATGGACTGAAGACACTCCCTGAAATCACACCATGTCTCTGTGGCCTGGGAAAACGTTTCTTTTTCGTGAGAAATGGACTTTAGTGTCTAACAGAGTCAAACATGTAACTCTTTACTACGGGCCTTTGTCTAACAGCGTGTGACTCTTTCTCGACCTTGGTGAAGCGTCTCAACACGACTCAATGTAAAATGCCACGCCATGGCGGAAAATGCTCCTTAGGGCAAATTTACTGTCCCTCTAATGAAAGTCTCACTGGGAGGTGAGACTTTCACCTCCCAGTGAGCTGAATGTGTTCCAGCTAATTAAAAAGAAAAAAATAAATGTTTTCTTTAATTTAAATAACTTCACAAACTCCCTGCGACAGACTGGCGACCTGTCCAGGGTGTACCCCGCCTCTCGCCCGAAACGTTGGCTGGAGATGGGCACCAGCACCCCTCCCGACCCCACTGAGGGAAAAAGGGTGCAAGAAAATGGATGGATGGATGGACTTCACAAACTGCTTCATATAGTTTTTTATTTAGTTCACAGAGTGATATTTATTTTGTTTTGGGTTGATGTCATTGTGTACACCAAGTAATTCAAATAACCATAGTGTAAAAGGTTTTAAGTTCTTCAGCAAACCACACATTAGGGTTCGGGGGAGTCAACAGCCATTTCGTGGCATTTGAACGGGGAAAGAGGGAGCGTTTTGAGCCATGCGGTGGCATGTGTAGTAACATGCAAAATCCACCGAGTGGAGCTCTTGTCTTACTTTTTGACGATCTGGATTTCGGTGTGGGGCTGCTGGGAGGTTTTGGGTTCAGCCATTGGGGTTTATTTCGGCCATGAGGTGTCATGGTGTTTCCCGGGTCCCGTCAAGTGGGGATTTGGGCTCGGTGGGCTCGTGGGGTTCTACGGGGTCGTTAGGGGAGGGTCCTGGGGCCGTGAGGGAGCATGTTTAGCCATATGGAAACCTTTGGTTATTTTCCAAAGGGTGTATTTGTGGGGTGAACTGATGCGGGTGGGTGTGTGTGTGTGTGAGAGGCCAACCATGGGGGATGTTTTGGCTCTGCGCACGTCGACCTCCAAAGAGCGGAGGAACTGCACTACCGGAGCACAGTGGTGAAAAACGATAGCGCTTTTATTTTTATTTATTTATTTATTTTTCCTGTTGCGGCTCAATTCCACACCCACACGCTGAAGAAGTACCCGTGGTGCTTTTTGTGGCACGCACATGCCAAGAGCAGTAGCAGTACCAACGCTGCTTTTTGCGGTACACGACCACACAGTGGATGCTGTGGTTTAGCGGAGGATGCGGGTAGCTTCGCCGACGCAACCCTGGTATTATTGGGAAGACCCCCCCACCGAACACCAAGAATGCGTGGCTGCTGCGATCCACTGCAATTGTGTCGGGTGGAGGGGCAACCCACCTCAAACCACATGGCTGCAACAAATCCGCTGCAAGCGGGGGCCACACATGGCTGCAATCCATTGCGATGCGGGGCAGCTTAAAAGACAAGACTACTGGAGCCACAAGTGGGTCACCTTTGCTCATAGCGCTGCTAGCAGCTGATAGAAAGCGATTTGGAGCAGCGAGGAGCATCATCACCACCAGCAGCTTCCTCTCCACGTCAGAAAATCACCAAACTATAGAAGCCGTCCGTCCGTGCTGGGGGGATGGAGAAAAAAAATGACCCGTTGCTTGTGTAACCCACCTTCCCTTTAACCTCTGGGATCCTCATGTGTATTTCTGGGTTTCCACTATTCTGCAGCTCACTGTTGGTTGTGGCGTCGGTTGTTAATAAAACAATCTAAAATCTCCAACTCGACTATCACTGAACAAGACTATTCTCCCTTTGCTCTTGGACTCCTTTTGAACTACAATTGGTTTTGAAGTATCACTGATTATTATTTCTTTGATTCGTTTATTTGTTTTTTCCTTCTTTGTTTCTTTTGAACAATTTATGTTTGTTTAGTTGTTGCTGTTATTATTATTATTGTCACTATCATTATTTCCACTGCAATAAATGGCAATATAAACAAACCTCTTTGCATCAGCTGCATCAATTATCCACCCAATCATGACTCCATGCCGTACCTTCTTCTGATTCTACAAAGTGGTCAACACTAAATCTTGCAGTCAGACCTGCGCATTTAAATAGAGCGTTACACATGGATGGATGGATGGATGGATGGATGGATGGATGGATGGATGGATGGATGGATGGATGGATGGATGGATGGATGGATGGATGGAGAAGGCTCCATTTCGCCACTGCGAAATGGATGGAGGTTTAAAAAGCCACCAAGCTGCAGGAGACACGTGGAATAAATTGCTGCCGCCGAATGGGATGACGCTCTTAGCTGTTCCTGACCAATAAATGAGCCTGTAAGTGAGCCGCAAAGCTACATGAGCCACGTTGTGATTGACAATAAGCAGCCAGCTGGCGTCCTTCCTTCCTTCGACCTAATCGAGACCCTCTCTGCTGGACATACGGAATAATTCTGGGGTGCTTCCGAATGTCCGCCTTAACAGGGGCACCAGCGATGAGGAGGGGTCCGGCCGGTTAGAGGGAATGTCCAGGGGGGGAAGCAAGCTGTATTTTATTTGTTTGTTCTGTGTTATTTGCTTTTCTGTATTGTTTTTACTTTATGGGTAGTGTCCCTTTAAGAGCAAGGTACGACATCACTTTACGGCAGCGTTCCGACTGCAGTTACTAGGGAAACTCCCGGGCTTTAGAGTTTCAGAGCTTTCAGAGGAGATTTGTAATGTCGTATGTGTTCTAATTTTATGTACTAAGTCGTCGCTAATTCTGTAATGTTTTAGAAACCAAACTCCTGTTTTTCCGTGGCTATTGTGACTTAAAATGACTGTCGAGTTTGTCGTGTTAAATGAAATATTTCATTTTCATCTATGTTCATGAGGTGCTTATTATTTTATGGAGTTATAGTCCTGATAAAAAATCTTAAGTGTTGTTTTAAAATGGAGCTGACTGCTCTTAGTTACTAGGGAAACTCCCGGGCTTTAGAGTTTCAGAGCTGCTGCGGAGCAGAGACGTGCCAGTCTCTGCACACAAATATAGAGCTCTATATGAAGATTTTTGTTTTTTTTTGCTGGCCAGCTTATTTTAATTTAATTAAATTTTTTACCAAGGACCCTGAAAGGATTCCTTATGACCTAAATGTTTTGTTTTTCTTTTCTCTTTGTGGGTTTTCCAGGAAAACTATGACAAAGTGTTGAAACAAAGTTGGATGTGTTTCAGTCCAGTAATTTGTAATAAATAAGCTGGTTGATAGTAAACTGCTATCTGAACCCGAGTAAATTCTGTTCTTTGGTTACATCCAAAGTAATAGAGAAAATTTGGCGCCCGAACAGGGACTTGAAAGGCATTCATCTCGTCTCTAATATGGTTGAACAAACCATATTTTCCCAGGATAACATCTGAGTAAAAAAAAAAAAATGGAGCTTTGTGAAATATATGACTTTGACCCTGAGTGCATTGTCATTCTTAAGGGTGTCCCAGCTACAATTTAACTGGATGATGTAAAAAGGGCCTTTTCAGCGCTTGATGTTATCAAAGTGCAATTCATTGACAGTCTCCCTGATTCCATTCTGTGCCAGTTTGCCGAAGGTATTACTCCTATGTGTTGGACTGTGAGTACTCAGTTGTTGATTCAGTATGGGAGGTTGTACAGATCGATGATTACTGTTCCCCTAAATGTGAGTCATTCTGTCAGGAAGTAATACCTCTTGCACGTGCCATTGGTAACATGACAATGAGTTTTCAGGAACAAGTTCACGAGTTGGCCCTAACGTATAAAATGGACCCTGCTACAATAAGTCAGGTAGCTGCAAGTCGCATTTGTGGAAAACATGATGAAAATAACTTGTATCATCAACTCCAGTATCTGCACTCAAAACCCAGCCGGTCACCCATTCAAGACCAGCTGTCGCAGATGATGAGAATCATACATCAAATCATACACAGGCAGCAAACGAGACTATATTAATCAGCCCTCTGCCTGCTGAGGTCCAAAAAGTTATAGTAGAACATATTGTAAAACATGACTCACCAGTGCACCAGCCTCCTCCAAGAGAATTAAAGCTTTTCTCTGGCAACTCTCCAAAACCTCCAACAGAAGTAGATTTTAGCATATGGCGGCTTCGAGCTAAGCAAGTGATAAATGACATTAGCCTGTCAGAAGGGCAGCAACGTCGTATGATACTTGATAGCTTACTTACCCCTGCTTTAAATGTGGCTCTTTTCATTGGAGCTCAAGCCACACCAAGTGCTTATCTTCAAGAATTAGAGAAAGCATATGGTAATGTTACAGGAGGGGAGGAGCTGTATATTCAGTTTCTAGAGACACATCAGAACAGTGGGGAGAAGGCATCTGACTACCTCCGTCGACTTCAAACTCTGCTGCAGGAAGTTGTAGAAAGCAGTGGTGTGGCTAAGCAGAACTTTGACTCTCAGTTGTTAAAGCAGTTCCTCCGAGGCTGTTGGGATGATTCCTTAATAACTGCACTGCATCTGAAAGAGTCAGATTATAGCCCAAATACCATTTTGACGTTTTCAGAACTACTGTTCAAAATAAGAACATATGAAAAAGAGAGCCATTTAAAGGAAATGAGAAGGAAGCGACATATGGGGGCAAGCTCAACCAAAGTCCATACCAGGACTCATTTCACTAGTGACGCTTCAGAGCCCTGTAGCAACACTTTTCCTCTAGGACCAGATGTCCATTCTAGAGAACAACTGGAAGAGAAGACCAGGCAGTTGGAAGCTGAACTTCAGAGAAACTTGCCTGTTAAGCACCCTCATCCTTCCAAAGAAGAGAAACATACGGAAGCTTCACCAAAGAACTAAAGGCAGTCCTGCAACTTCAGCAGCCCCAGCAACTTCAGCAGGAAATCTTACAAAAGTTGGAAAGTTTTGTTATAACTGTGGAGACGACGCTCATTTATTGCCACAATGCACCAATCCAACCAATGCTGTCCTGGTGCAACAGAGACTGTGTGTGAAACATCATACCAGGCAGAATCAACTCACACTAAACCCACAACACAAAACGTCTTTGCCAAACATGGCTTTAAACAAGTAAGGGCTCCTGCTATGGAACAGGCAGGGGCCCAAAGTCAAACTAGTTCCCTTGTTTTGAATCAGAGTATTACTGAGCCATCCCATGTAACAGAACTCTCTCAGATCCCCGTTGGACTGGTGGGGAAACCCTGCGACAGTGAAGCATGGTTGGATGGAGCTCAGTGCAAATGTATTATTGACACTGGGTCACAGGTGACCATAATATCTCAGTCATTTTACTCTCATTACCTTTCCCACCGACAGTTATTCTCTATTAAAGGGGCACTCGACATTGAAGGAGCAGCGGGGCAAAAGGTCCCTTATGTGGGATATGTAGAGGTGGAGGTTCCATTCCCAAAAGATGCATGTGGGACAGGCCAAGGCTATCACATCTTAGCTTTAGTCAGTCCAGACCAGGCCTACAACAACGAGTACCCTCTTCTTGTTGGTACAAATGTTTTGCGTCTAATGACACGAGATTGCAGGAAGAGAGGTGGGTCAAAATTTTAGAAACTTTGCCCATTCAGGCCAATTGGGTAATGGCTTATGCCAAGTGTCGTGAATTGACAGATTTTCAAACAAAGAGTGCAAAAGTTCTCCGTGTCACACTCAGCAGCAAAGTACCTGTACACCTAAAGAGTGGTGAGTTATACACTTTAAAGGGTATCTGCCATTCTAAGCAGGAAAAGGGTGAGTTGCAAGCTCTGGTGGGTGGTGCAGAGGAAGCCCCTATACCAGGAGGCTTAATAGTTTATGACCAGATTGTGGAAGTAAAGTCTGAATCCCACAATAAATTCCGCCTAGCGGTTAAAAACATTTCAGAACATGACATAACTTTGTATCCAAAAACTCTCATTGCTGATTGCTCTCCCATTGACTGGGTTGTGCCTATCACATCCAGCAAACCAAACATTTTATCAGATGCTGAAGTTCCCCAGGCACATTCCTTTTTGATAGCTAGTGATGTAAAAGTAGCACCAACAACTGAAACTCTCAATCTTGACTTTAGTGACAGCCCAATACCAGCCCAATTAAAAGAACACATACAACGTAGAATCAACACTGAAGCTGCTAGTGCTTTTTCTAGGCATGATCTAGATGTCGGTATCATTGAAGGTGTCTCTCACCATATTGAGCTAGAACCACATGTGCCGTTCAAAGAGAGGACAAGACGTGTCTCACCTGCAGACTTCAATGACTTGAAACGGCATCTTCAAGATCTTCTGGCTGTGGGTGTGATAGAAGAATCTCATAGTCCTTATGCCTCTCCTGTTGTTCTAGTCCATAAAAAGAATGGAGAGTTGCGAATGGTGGTGGATTACCACAGACTGAACAATTTAACTAAGAAAGACGCCATTACCTCGGATAGAGGAGACATTTTCCCTGTTGTCAGGTTCAAAGTGGTTCACCGTGCTGGATCTTAAGAGTGGGTATTATCAGCTGGATGTTGAACCTGCAGATCGACCAAAGACAGCGTTTACTACGCCCTTTGGTACCTGGCAGTTCCGCAGAATGCCACAAGGTTTAACTAACTCCCCAGCCACATTTCAACGAACTATGGAGAAAGTGATGGAAGGAATTAACCTCCAGGAGGTTGTTGCCTTCTTAGATGATATCATATTTTCAAGCTCGGTTGAAGAACATGAGGTGAGGTTAATGAGGGTCCTCCAACGCATTGCTAATTTTGGTCTCAAACTGTCCCCTTCTAAATGCAAATTCTTTCAGACTTCTGTGAAGTATTTGGGGCATGTGATATCTGCACAGGGGATAGAACCTGATCCAGAAAAGGTAGCTGCTGTAAAAGAATGGCCTCGACCTCAAACAGTTAAGGAGCTGCGGTCTTTCTTAGGTTTCACTGGCTATTACCGACGCTTTGTTAGGGATTATGCCAAAGTGGTTAGACCTCTGAATGATTTGTTGAAAGGAGACTGGAGCCCTAGGCATAAAAATTCCAGCTATTGGCCCCGCAAACAGTCACATCCACTTGGGGACAGATGGGCCCCTATGTGTCAGACTGCATTTGAGCTCATCATTGAAAAGCTAACATCAGCTCCTGTGCTTGCTTTTTCCAACTGGCTTCTCCCTTATCTGCTTCATACAGATGCTAGCTTGACAGGTTTAGGCGCAGCTCTTTATCAGGTTCAGGATGGTCAGATCAGAGTGATAGCTTATGCGAGTCGTGGTCTCTCTAAGAGTGAAAGAAATTATCCTGTGCACAAGTTAGAGTTTCTCGCACTTAAATGGGCGGTCAGTGAGAAGTTCCACGACTATTTGTATGGGGCTAGTTTCAAAGTACTGACAGATAATAATCCTCTAACGTACGTGTTGACCAGTGCTAAGCTTGATGCCACAAGCCATAGGTGGCTTGCAGCACTGTCACTGTACAACTTTGACATTCATTACAAGTCCGGTCAACACAATGCTGATGCTGACGGGCTCTCCAGGAGGCCCCACGAGCCACCTCAAGATGATGATGAGTCTCAAGAGATAGACAGGAGAATCACGACCCTATTGGATCGTGCCAGCCCATCCTCTGATGAGTTTAAGGTTTTGGATAGAGACGTAGTGAACAGCTTGTACATGTGCCTTGGTGTGACCGATGTTGCAGATGCAGGGGATAGGCAGGGAATGGATAGCGAGATACCTGCAGTTGAGCCACTTTTGTGCGATGAAGGTGTTGTCCCAGAGGACCTGGAAGACCCAGTCTTAGGGCCAGGTCTCTCTGCATTGCCTGAAATGTCTAGAGAGGACTGGTATCATTTGCAGAGAAGGGATCATTCTTTGGCTAGAGTTATCCATCTTCTAGAAAATGAACCTGATACTATGACACTAAACATGGTTGAGGAGTCAGAAGTATCTTTACTTCTGCGTGAGGTCAAAACTAGTTTTGGTAGAAGGAGTACTGTACCGTAAAGTTTGCAACCAAAGAGGTCAAGCTTTTAATCAGCTTGTGCTGCCTAGCAGCCACAGAGAAAGAGCTTTTGAAGGTGTCCATACAGAGACAGGGCACATGGGCATAGAAAGAACTCTCGAGCTTGCTAGAGCAAGATTTTTCTGGCCAAAAATGGCTAAGTATATCGAGGCAAAGTGTAAAATCTGTGAAAGGTGTGTGAGAAGAAAGGCAAGGGTGCAGAGAGCATCTAAATTAGTAAACATCAAAGTCAGTGGTCCTCTTGAACTTGTTTGCATGGATTTTTTTATCTTTAGAACCCGACTCCAAAAGACACTCGAAATATTTTGGTGATAACAGATCACTAAACCAAATATGCCCAGGCATATCCAACCAGAGATCAGACTGCAAAAACTGTTGCTGCAGTGTTGTGGGGGAACTTCATCAGTCACTATGGTTTTCCCCGGAGGCTGCATAGTGATCAGGGAGCCTGCTTTGAGTCTGAAGTTGTGACTGTACTCTGCAAACTTGCTGGAATTTCCAAATCTCGAACTACACCCTACCATCCAAGAGGCAATCCAGTAGAAAGATTTAACAGAACTCTGATCGATCTTTTGGGGACACTGGAGGACAAAAAGGAAAGAAGAATGGAGAAAATATGTCAGGCCCCTGGTGCACACCAGGAATGATGTGACTGGAGAAGCTCCTTTTCTTTTCATGCTTGGCAGAGAACCACGTCTCCCCATGGACATTTGTTTCGGCATCAACCCTCAAGGTTACAACCACAAAACGCATTCACAGTATGTGAGAGACCTAAAGAAAAGACTTAAACATGCTTATGAGTTGGCCTCCAAAAATGCAGAGAAGAGAATGTTGCTGAACAAAACGCGCTGGGATGCCAAAGTGACTGCCATGCCCTTGGAAATAGGTGACATAGTTCTTATAAGGAATCTGAGTCTAAGAAAGAAACACAAGATTTCTGACAAGTGGGAAGCCATTGTTCATATTGTTGTCAAACAGCCTGACGAAAGTATCCCAGTCACGCCGGAGGATGGAGAGGGCAGAGAGAGGGTTCTGCATCGAGACATGCTTCTCCCCTGCGGATTCCTACCAGCAGCTTGGAGACCAGATGTTGGAGACGGAGTGGCCCCGAATCCCCTGCTTCACTCTTCAGCGACAAATTAGGAGGACGAATGTGTGATCAACATGTCTAATGTGGTAGAGAATACAGATCAGGAACCACAGGGGGAGGTCGCAGGAACTTCTTTGCAAAGTATGCCACAGTCACAAAATACCCTGAATCCCGATGCTTCTGAGTTCATTTCAGGACAAACAGATTTGGCAGGGTCAGTGGCTGAAGTTAGTCCAGTTTTACCACGTTCAAGATCCCAAAGACGGCGAGTTCAACCAGCCTACCTTAGTGACTGTCAGGTCGGCTCTAAAGTTCATTATCAACCACACAGTTCATGTTCACCGACACAGCAGACACTGGTTTGTAGTTTTTTGGTGTCCTTGCAACAACAACTTGCAGGGTTAGTTCAGTCGCTGACTACTGGTAGTGACGAGGACGTCACATTTTAAGTGGGGGAGGATGTAACCCAGCTGTATTTTATTTGTTTGTTCTGTGTTATTTGCTTTTCTGTATTGTTTTTACTTTATGGGTAGTGTCCCTTTAAGAGCAAGGTACGACATCACTTTACGGCAGCGTTCCGACTGCAGTTACTAGGGAAACTCCCGGGCTTTAGAGTTTCAGAGCTGCTGCGGAGCAGAGACGTGCTAGTCTCTGCTGCCCTTCTGCATAGCCTTGACTTTTTTATGCCTGATATATGATGTTTTCCTGCTAGTGCATTATTGTGGCCGATATTGGGGAAGGGAATGTTACGGAGTGAAGCTTCTTCAAACAAAACGGAGGCTCGTATGTCTTTTACTGAACCTTTCTGTTCAGTTCTTTATTGAAGAGAGAAAACGGCGACAGCTGATAACGGCAACAGCTGTTCGCAACCAAGACAACCAAAATATCAGCAAAGCAAGATAGTGACAAAACAAAACCAGATACTTAAGCATTCTTCAAATAAAAGACTTCTTCTATTCAAATAAATCATGTCTTGCACTTAAATATATTTCACTTCATCCTTGTAATTATATACAATCATGTTCAATTCAATTAATAATAATCATGTAATCTATGCTTAACATATAATTGTAAATCAGTCACTTATCATACTAAACAACATATAAGTGTAAAAAAGTCACAACAGGGAACACTGGGAAGGTGCTCCTGTGCCTGCGGAGGAAGAGAGAGAGGCTGCGGGGTTTCTGTGTCTGTGGACGTCGGCTGCCATCGTCATTCTGGGTCGCCATCCCAGCCAGGACAACCTCTTTCATCGTTTCGTACCCATCAGACACGCACACAAATATAGAGCTCTATATGAAGTTTTTTTTTTGTTTTTTTTGCTGGCGAGCTTCTTTTAATTTAATTTTATTTTTTACCAAGGACCCTGAAAGGATTCCTTATGACCTAAATGTTTTGTTTTTCTTTTCTCTTTGTGGGTTTTCCAGGAAAACTATGACAAAGTGTTGAAACAAAGTTGGATGTGTTTCAGTCCAGTAATTTGTAATAAATAAACTGGTTGATAGTAAACTGCTGTCTGAACCCGAGTAAATTCTGTTCTTTGGTTACACTTCCATTATTATTTTTGAGATACTTGCATTTACTTTATTTATATGCATATTAAAATCTACCTTTTCTAAATACATTTCACTCAAATGTCTAAACTTACTCCAATCTGCCTTATTAAAGTTTAATCTCTCCCCACTCTTTTTATACTCATTTCCAATTATTCCTACCCTTATAATTATAGGATAATGATCACTTCCTACTGTATTTCTTTATCAGTCTTGTGAAGTCTCCGAGAGAAGGTGAAGTCCTTCCCACTTCCTGCGTCACACGCACCTGTGTCCAATTAAATTAGCTGTTAATTGAAAAGAGGTGAGAGAGGAGCAGGAGTTCCTCAGACACGGACAGCAGAACAGAGTCGCGGCACCACAAATGTACTCACCAGAAGAGTAAGTTTTTATTTAATGTAAAATGTGATGTTTGGAATAGAATCGGGTTTAATGTGCAACTTTACCATTCAATGGGTGAGTTAATGTAACTTTGAAAGCAGAAAACCTTCGAATTCGTAACCGTGTGAAAACACCTGTTTGATCCAGGGTAGCCTGCTACCAAGTGTGCTGGCTAGCACATCCAGGGTAGCCCGCCAGCTGCTCACTTGGTAGCAAGCTACCCTGGATGTGACACATAACTGTTATGCTTAACAAATACTTACCGTATGTTTGTTGTTAACAATTAAAAATTGTTGGAGGTTGTTGCCTTCTTAGATGATATATTTTCAAGCTGGGTTGAAGAACATGAGGTGAGGTTAATGAGGGTCCTCCAACGCATTGCTAATTTTGGTCTCAAACTGTCCCCTTCTAAATGCAAATTCTTTCAGACTTCTGTGAAGTATTTGAAGTATATCTGCACAGGGGATAATAGAACCTGATCCAGCTGCTGTAAAAGAATGGCTACATTAAACAATTCTGTCAATTAAAAATTGATTTCATTTGTCATTGATTGATCAAATTTTTTTTTCAAGAATGTCTCCCTATAGGTGCCCATTGTGCCATCATCGCACTCAAAAACTGGCTGGGCACCTGAAGGCAACTCATGGTGTCAGGAACTTGGAGGAGAGGCGGATCCTCGTCAGCTACGGGACAGGGCGAGTTAACATCAGGGGTCAGCCCTGTCCCGTAGAGGGGTGCGGCTATGCCGCATCCCGACTTGACATCCACCTCTCCTCCAAGTTCCACTCGGAGGTGGCCAGGTCGCTCCTTAGTGACTATATTCAAGGCGTCAAAAGGCGCGTCACAATCATGCGCCTGGCTGTCCTCCGTGCCGCGACTCCTGCTGTCCCGTTGATCACCACGTGGGACATCGACACACTTCAGGTACATTACACTGAATGAAAGGTTCTGAGTGAAACTCTAGAAACTGACTGCATGTTTGTTTGGATTGACAGGAACGTGAAAAAAGATTTGACATGATCTAGTAATTATATTTAAATCCTATCTGTGCTAAATATTTAATATTTACATAATTAACGTTATGTTTTTGACTGTTTGGATTTTAATGCAAAGTGGTAATTGTTTTGTAGATTTTCTTTTGATACTATACAATATTTATGTTCTTCAAACTACTTTTCATTCAAAACTTAATTCCTGTCGACATGTGTCAAGTTTATTTTAAACTAGAAATGAAAAATAAACAAGTTAATATTGTAGTAGTTGGATTATCTGTGTGCTTAGATTTTCTAACACTTAGATGTGTGGCTCTCCTTCAGCTTCCACACCTTGACTACTCTTGTTTTTTGTGTCTTTCTTGTAAGATTTTAGTCTCCTTTCTTCTGCCAGCTAACCAGCAGCTGACTCTTTCTTTTCTCTTTTGTGAGTTCTCTATTTTGACCGGTTTTTTGTCCTCTGTCTTCAGCCGAGTATGTCCCAGCGGCAGTCATGTCATCGAGGAGCGTTCTCACCAGCAGCAGCTCTGAGAATTCCCTGGACATGTCTCCTCTTCAGGTTTGTGATAAAGACTCTTCCTACATCTCAGTTTGATTCTGTCAGAAGCTGTAGAGAAAATACACTGCTCAAAAAAATAAAGGGAACACTTAAACAACACAATGTAAATCAAACTTCTGTGAAATCAAACTGTCCACTTAGGAAGCAACACTGATTGACCCGACGAGGGTCTCTGTTAATCGGTGTTGCTTCCTAAGTGGACAGTTTGATTTCACAGAAGTATGACTTACTTGGAGTTGTATTGTGGTGGTCCCTTTATTTTTTTTTGAGCAGTATACTTTTTCAGTTTTTTCATAAGTTTGTGTGCAGTTTGTTCATGAACCAGAATATGTTGAGAAAAGTCGAGCTCATACCACTTCCCCATGCTGGAGATTTTTAGTTTAATAGTAATAATAAATAAAATTACACAGGGGACATCAAGACCCAACAGTAGAGTCAGACGGTAATAAAATTAATCTGGTTGTGTGTTATTGTCCTGCAAACTTTGCTTTAATTCTACTTTTTTCTATTTAATCATTTAATCACATTTAATCACTTGACATCCACCTCCCCTCAAAGCCCACTCCCAGGTGAGACTTGTGGATTCAAGTTGGCCCACTATGCAGCTGAAGGACTTGAACCACAACTTCAAGCGGTGGATCAGAATCTTGGAGCAGGTATGTAAAAATCGATGACCACATTCAATGACCTACCTGTGTTCTCCTTTCCTGCAGGACTGACCTGCTTCTGGTATTGACTCCTTCCCTTCCGGTAGTCTGGCTGCCATTCCCCGCTGGTTGAGTGGCTGACGTCCGGGAGCGGTGGGTCCTGCTGGGGAATGGTCCCGGCAGGACCCGCCGCTCCCTGATGGAGGCGGTATCCCAGCGGGCGTGAGCGCTGGGAGACGGCAGCCATTGGGGAGCGAAGGGTCCTGCTGGGGAATGGTCCCCGCAGGACCCGCCTCTCCCTGTTGGCGGCCGTCTCCCAGCGAAGAATGGCAGCCAGACTACCAGAAGGGAACGAGTCAATACCAGAAGTGGTTCAGAAACTACCACCAGGGTGACTGAGAGCTCGCAGCCATGGGAGGTACCCACAGAGCCATAGGTCCAGGAGGGACCTGCCTCTGCTCCAGAGCCCGCCGTCCAGGAGGGACCTTCCTCTGCTCCAGAGCCCGCCGTCCAGGAGGGACCTTCCTCTGCTCCAGAGCCCGCCGTCCAGGAGGGACCTGCCTCTGCTCCAGAGCCCGCCGTCCAGGAGGGACCTGCCTCTGCTCCAGAGCCCGCCGTCCAGGAGGGACCTGCCTCTGCTCCAGAGCCCGCCGTCCAGGAGGGACCTGCCTCTGCTCCAGAGCCCGCCGTCCAGGAGGGACCTGCCGCAAAACTCATGTCCCCTCCTCCTGTCCGATGACTGCAGTCCGTTAGAACTTTTTTTGTCCAGCGTCGACGACGACGGTAGACGGTAGAGGAGGCGGACGAGCAACTTGAAGTTCTACTTTAAGGAAGTAGAACTTCCTTGAACTTTGTACGAGTGGCTTTTGTAACCATTTGTTTTTTGTTTTTTTTGTCATGTGAATTTCCCCTGCACTTAATTTTTTTTTTATTCCACTTATTAGGTTTGAAGTCTTTTTTTTTTTCTTTTTTTTTTTTTTACGTTTTTGCACGTTATTTTCTTTAATATTTTGCACTTTATTATAGTCCATCGAGTCTTTGTGTTTCATTTTTTCATACAAGTACTTGCATTTCCTTTTTTGCACTTGTATTATTGAGTCTTTTTGTGTTTTTGTTAATACATGTACTTGCCATGTCCTTTTTTTTGCACTTTATTTATAAATAAAAAAATGTGTCAAAATCAAAACTCTATCATTTAAAATGGCAACAATCCGGGAGCATTGTGTCGTGTTGGGTAAGTGCCTTCCTTCCTTTCCAAGACTTTTTTTTTTGTACATGAAGGGTTCTCTGCTCTGAGCATGTGTACCTCGAACCGGGGACTCCCTGCCGGCAGTGGCGGAGCTAGACTTTTAAAGTTGGGGGGGCCAGGACTACCTCTGGGGGGGCAAAATTTTAAATGTGTGTGTGCACATATATATAATTTAAAAAAATAACAACTGAATATTTGGTTAGTTTTTAAGCCCCTCTGTCATTTGACATGTTATAATTAACACCTTTGACTGGCGCACATGGAGACATGATACGCAGAGTTGATCGCAGAGGAAACTAAAATCAATCAAATTAAAGATCCTTTCTGAATATCATCTCATGGACACTGAACTAAATGCGTCTTTCTGACCGGGAGCTGACAGCGTGTTGAAGAGTTATGGACACCTTGGTTAGGAAGCTCTGATTGGACAGGTAATTTGACGGGTAACAATATTTCGGGTCGCACCAGAATTATTTGCCTGATGGTGGTTCGGGCTTCTAATGAGTTTACATTTAATGAGTTTGGAGCACACAGAGAAAACCTAAAGAGAATGTGATCTACTTATTGTAGTTTAAGTAGAGGAATAACAGCTGACTGTTGAGAGAGGAAAGAAATTAAAGTGCAGATCCGTTAGGCAGAAACAAGCGCAGAGCGCTGGGCAATAAATGCGCTTAAATGCTCCAATTAATCCCACATGAGATGACAAACGCCAAATATACAATATACAGTTACACTGCTTACGTTAATGATGTTTTAAAAACAAAAGCAGTAAAAACTTAACCTAGTTAATATGCCAGATTCCCTCCTCACCCTCATCTTGATGAGAACAGAGAGCAGTTCGCTGGTTTCTGTCCAGACTGTGATCAGCTGACCACTTGGTGCGCAGACAGTTTCAACTTTACGCACAGAGAACATCGTGGAGCTCATTATTAATCAGACTAAGAACAACATCAGTCAGAGGATCATCTCTGATCTGGACGATTTAACGGACCAGAGACTTTGGAGCTCCTAGCGCAGCTGATCCGCTTCTGCTGGTTTTTCTCCCGCAGAGGGAAGTGATGCGGGATCAGGAAACGATCAGAGTTCTGCCGTCTTCTAATCACGTCATTTCGTGAAATGTTACCTGATTTCAAAAACGTTCTAGCAGAGAAATAATAAATGTTTCGTTTGATGACTACAAATTGCAAATAATTTTTTTTTTTTTTTGACAGACAACAAAAAAACTCCAGCGCCACCTCTGCTCCAAACTAGGAACATTGTCGGCCCCTCTTCGGTTTTTTCTCTTTTTTGCGGAGGATCAATAAATAACTTATTGGTGTTTTACAACCACCAGGTATGAAGCGCTTTAGCCTTTGAGTTGCACCACAGCGCAGCATAACTGAAACACCCAGGAGAAGAATATCAGCTTGTTGTTATGAGTATAAAGGAGGCTGGTATCGCGCCTGATAAAAATCTATTTATTTATGTCATCACATGGACTTATATAAAGTTTTATACATTTTCTTTTCATATATTTATTATTGTTTTTCTTCTTTAGATATATTGACTTAGAATGATTCCAAATAATGTACAGGAATAACCTGGTGCCGTTACATTTCAATCATCAGGGGGGGCCACTGGGGGGCCAATCAGATGACAGGGGGAGCCATGGCCCCCCTGCCCCCCTCTGGCTACGCCACTGCTCACAACGTCATGTGAGAATCACAAGCAAAACTTTGAGTCAAACAAAAACTTAGAATATCAAGAAAAGATTTATGACATGCACAAATAAGTTTGTTTAACAAAAACAATCACTGAGACATGAGACTGCTGTTCATGAGACAAATGTGTGATTTAAATGTTTAAAAAGGTTTTTTTAAGCAAAACTCAGTAGGCTTTTCTCATGGTGACATGCATTAACAATTCAATTTTTGCTTTTGTTTTTTTCTTTTTTCTGCAGTTCCACCTTAAAGTTTGATGCAGCTCTGCTTTCCTGATTGGACCGTCTTCATCTCCACTGCAGCAAACAGGAAGCTCTTTTTAGAGATTACAGTCCACTAATCTGTAATCTATAAAAAGATTACAAGGGCACAAAGGTGGCTTTGTGCCCTTGTTTATATTTTTAATAGTGTAATTATGTAAAGACAAAATATGTAAACCAGAGCTAGACCACCAGTTCTGATTTACAAAATAGACCTGCAGAACGAAATTACTAATAGAATATCTTACATATGCATAGTGTTATGCTCTATGTAGAGATTTCCTTTAGCTCTGATTGTATGTCTCACAATTGTGTAATTTATCATTGTTTATTAAACTCTGAAAGCTGAGAGGCTGTTAATATTCTGTCCTAGAAGGCGGTTAGATGGGCCCTTTTTTGTTGTTGAGCACCTGCCCCTGTACTGGTCTCTGTACGGCCCTGGCCATATCTCTCTCGTAGCTAATACTAGGGACATTCTGTCATGTGTGCGTGGTTGTAGGTGAGGAAGACGCCGGTAAACCCAGGTAGTAATGAGGAAATTATGTATTTAATAAAGAATCAGGAACAAACTCAGAAAGACATGCGGCACTGCAAACGGACAGAAGAACGATGAACTAATGACGAGGACCCAACGAAGGACAGAGACAACAGGTGGGGTTAAATACACAGGGAAGCTAATCAGAAAGACATGGACACGCTGGAGGGACTATGTCTCTCGGCTGGCATGGGAACGCCTTGGGATTCCCCCGAAGGAGCTGGAAGAAGTGGCTGAGGAGGGAAGTCTGGGCCTCCCTTCTGAAGCTGAAAACCTATCTATCGTTTTTGTAGGGAAACTGGAGCACCCAGAGAAAACCTATCTATCTATCTATCCATCCATCCATTTTCTTCAGGTCATGGGGGCAGCAGCCTAAGTAGGGAGGCACAAACTTCCCTCTCCTAAGCCACTTTGGTCAGCTCCTCCGGGGGATTCCCATCACATTCCTTGGCCAGCTGAGAAACAGCTATTCTGTTATTCTGGGACTGGAAATGGACGGGAATTTTACTCTTTTATTTTGCTGTTGGTGATCCTCAGCAAAGTGCACAGAGGTGGATTTGAGTAAAGGTAATGTGACAGGCTTCCTAACTTTCTGACTACTCAGTATATGTCTGTTTCTTGTGTCGTCATGTTGGTCAGCAGTACCCACCGATCTTCTTGCAGATCTTCTTGCAGACTCTGCCAGGGAGGAACTTCTCCCTGGCAGAGTCTGGTGGCTTGGCTTACTGTTTTCAGCTCCACACACTCTGTCTAATTCCATCAAGGTCTGCATGTTTTTCCTTTCAATCTCACACAGTTCCTTTTTCTCCTGCCGTTTGAGTTGAATCTGGGAATCCCAAGAATTAGTCAGACTCTTTATAGCTGCAGCTTTTTTCTCTTTCTCCAGTTTTTCACGCTTTTGCTCTGCAGATTCCCGCTCTTTCCTTTCTTTCAGTAACTTATCCTCCATAAAAGCCCGTTTTTTAGCTTCTTCCTTCTTTGTAAGTGACAGTTGGTCGTACACAATTTTTTTACGTATTTCACGAATTCTGTCCTTATCAGGAATGTCGCAGTCACTCTCATAGTCTAGAAAGCCAGATTCATACTGAACATCTCTTTCTTGCTTAGTTACACTGTGCTGTATTTCCCACTGCATTATTACTAAATTTTCCGTATGTTTTTTAGTCTCGTCCTGTGTCTTCAGTTTCTGCTGGGGATCCTTCTTCTGTCTCCTGGCTACAATTTCCTCAGCTGGATATCCAGGAAGCACCCCTTCCCTTTCAGCCCTGTCCATTTCCCTCTTCTGTTCCTGTTTATTTTCATAACTAGCGAAGACTTTATCAGCCAGAGTCTTTGGCTTTGGAGTTTCCTTCTTCTGCTGATGTGCTTCATGTAGCATTTTGGCAACCTTCTCTTTAGCCATGCTGTTGCATAGCTTCTTTTGCAAAACAGAGTCGTAGGCAGCTTCTTTCCTCAATATATCCTGTAAATTGTCATCCACAGTCTTCTTTTGGTCTTCCATGTTTGGCTCAGTCTCATTCTGCCTCCAAAAAAAATTTCAGTCTTTCTCTTTCTTCTGTCTCCTGATCTCAATTTCATCAATTTGATGCAGTCTATCTGACTCCATTGTGGCAGCCATTTGTTGCCTTTCATGTTCCGCTATTTTCTTCTTATTCTGTTTATTGGCCTAACTGCTGCTTAACCCTCTCTTGAAATTGCTTTTCCTCCAAAAGAGCAAAGTTTGCAGCTTCCTTCTTCTTGATATTATCCAGATTTTCATAAACAATCTGCTTACATTCCTCTAAGGAATTCAACTTTTGGTCCCTCATGTTTTGCTCAGTCTTGTCCTGTGTTCTGAGTTTCTGCTGCTTCTTCTGTTTCTTCTTCTCAACGTCCTCCGTTCGATGCGACTGCTCTGATTCCATCAAGGAATCAGACCCTTTATTTATGATCTTGTCCATTTCAATCTGCTTTTGCCGTTTGTATTCAACTTGATCATCCCATGCATCAGTCAAATACTTTTGCATTTTGACTTTCTTTTCTTTCTCCTGTTTGTCAAGTAACTTTTGGGCAAACTCCTGCTTAGTTTTTTCTTGATTAAGCTTTTTCTCCTCAACAGCTTCTTTGACATATTCTTTTCTCCTTATATTCTCTATATTTTCATAGGCCATCTTCTTACATTTCTCTTGAAATTTAACCTGCTCGTGAACATTTTTCTCCCTCTCATCATGTACATATTCTGACCGTTTGCCTTCACTAACTCTGAGTGTTTGCCTTGGCTTTACCAATCGTTCCTCTGCCTTCTCTCTAACCTGTTTGTTGAGTTTTTGTTCATTTCTACGTGACAAAGACTTTTTAAACTGTATGCCATGTTTGTCCATTCCAGAATCCTCATTGGAAAGGACAATGAGTTTTGGACAACCTCTCAACTTGTCAGCTCTAAACTTGTCCACATCCGTGGACAAGTTGAGAAGTTTTTGCCCATCTCTGTCAATTTGCAGCAACGTTTTTGATGGAGTTTTCTCCCGCTTGTCTCTCCAGTTTTGCACATCCCGTGCGTAGGCATTCGTTGGTCTTGGCTTTGTTAAGGAAGAATTTTTATATTACTGGTAAATTTAGAAAAACTCTGGCTCTGATACTTCCTTTTGATCCCGGGTTCTCTCGCGTGGCCACGTGCGGGGACAAAAACACAACAATGCGTGTTGACGTCACAGAATTACAGGATTTAATCCAATCAGAAGAAAATATAAGATAGTACAGGAAACTGAAGAAACACAGACACAAACATTGTTACCTGAGACAAGAAGACATAGAAATATCAAGGACGTCCTTGGAGAAAGAGCTGGTGCAGAAGTAAAATAAATCAGCTTTTTTTCTGAATTGTTTCCCTTGTGCACAAACTTTTATACCTGTAGGTGTGTTTTCCTCTTTAATGTATTCAAATAAGGCGTATCTCTACTTGACCAATTGGAAGGCATCTCTGGCTCTTTTAAATTTAGAAAAAGTCCCGCAATTTGTTGACAAGATCAAACACCTTTTGTTAAATAAGGTAGAAGCAGGCTCTCCGAATTCATGGTGGTTTATGGCTTTTCACAGATCAGTGTGAAAAGCTAGAACTTCCTACTGATTGTTTCCCAACAGACAAAGAGCAGATCAGAGATCTTGACAAACCATCTGCTTTAACTACAGTAAAATAAAGATCAATAGGTCAGACTATGTTATAAATTTTAAAACTATAATTATGGTATTTCAATCAAGTCATGATAAATTCTAAAACTAACTTATTTTAAATGTATTTTCTTAACGCTATCCGGCTCTACAGCCGTCTGGGCCAAGAGAAACAAATGCAGGAACCTCACAGGTAGCTGTGAAATTCTGGTTTCTCTTCTGCTCTGCCAGGAACAAACCTTTAATACTGTACTTTTAATTCAATGAAAAGTTCTCCAAAAACCCAATTTGTTCTTCTGCACTCAGCATCTCCAAAGTTTAGTCCTGATATCAAACCAAAAGAAATAGACAATATTAACAGAAAATAATGAAGTACAATTCCTGTTTCTAATTAGGAATTAGAAACAAATAGGAATTAAGACATTCATTCACCATAAACCTAAGTATTTTCTAATACTAAACAAAACATTTTCATGTGATTCTAATATAGTCAGAAATAATACAATTTCAAATACATTCATCATTGACTAAATTCATTCTAAAACAAGATAATAGAATTTTCAGTCAAAACATTAATAACTAAGAAAAATGTCTTACAAATTAACTGTTAGTGATTTAAAACATTTTATGTTCAGTTTTTTTGCCCCATGTCAGATGTTAGTTTGGAAGACTTTCATCCTGGTTACGTGAACCGACCAAAGTTCCCTTTCTCAGAGTAATTCAAGTGATACTGTCCTCCACCTTCCTGCATATGTTGATTTATGACCTCCTGTCTTTAATGATAAGACCCCAGGGGTCTGAGCCGAAATTCTCTTGCAGATCCTCTATTCTCCTTTGTACTTTAAATACTTAACCCAGCAATAGTTCTTCTGGTTTTAAATCACTAACACAAACCTGTTCAAACTTAAGAAATTTGTTCTAAAAGGTTTAAACTGTGTTAAACACTAAAAATAGTCATTTTTCCTCAACAAAACCAAACTCCTGTTTTTCCGTGGGTATTGTGAGTTAAAATGACTGTCGAGTTTGTCGTGTTAAATGAAATATTTCATTTTCATCTATGTTCATGAGGTGCTTATTATTTTATGGAGTTATATTCCTGATAAAAATCTTAAGTGTTGTTTTAAAATGGAGCTGACTGTACTTTGTTACTAGGGAAACTCCCGGGCTTTAGAGTTTCAGAGCTGCTGCGGAGCAAAGACGTGCCAGTCTCTGCACACAAATATAGAGCTCTATATGAAGTTTTGTTTTTTTTTGCTGGCCAGCTTATTTTAATTTAATTTAATTTTTTACCAAGGACCCTGAAAGGATTCCTTATGACCTAAATGTTTTGTTTTTCTTTTCTCTTTGTGGGTTTTCCAGGAAACTATGACAAAGTGTTGAAACAAAGTTGGATGTGTTTCAGTCCAGTAATTTGTAATAAATAAACTGGTTGATAGTAAACTGCTGTCTGAACCCGAGTAAATTCTGTTCTTTTGTTACACTTCCATTATTATTTTTGAGATACTTGCATTTACTTTATTTATATGCATATTAAAATTACCTTTTCTAAATACATTTCACTCAAATATCTAAACTTACTCCAATCTGCCTTATTAAAGTTTAATCTCTCCCCACTCTTTTTATACTAATTTCCAATTATTCCTACCGTTATAATTATAGTATAATGATCACTTCCTACTGTATTTCTTTATCAGTCTTGTGAAGTCTCCGAGAGAAGGTGAAGTCCTTCCCACTTCCTGCGTCACACGCACCTGTGTCCAATTAAATTAGCTGTTAATTGAAAAGAGGTGAGAGAGGAGCAGGAGTTCCTCAGACACAGACAGACAGCAGAACAGAGTCGCGGCACCACCAACATACTCCCCAAAAGAGTAAGTTTTTATTTAATGTTAAATGTGATGTGATGTTTGGAATAGAAGCGGGTTTAATGTGCAACTTTACCATTCAATGGTGAGTTAATGTAACTTTGAAAGCAGAAAACGTTCGAATTCGTAACAGTGTGGAAACGCCTGTTTGCTCCACGATAGCTTGCTACCAAGTGGGCTGGTTGGCACATCCAGGGTAGCCCGCCAGCTGCTCACTTGGTAGCAAGCTACCCTGGATGTGACGCATAACTGTTATGCTTAACAAATACTTGCCGTATGTTTGTTGTTAACAATTAAAATTGTTTCAGACTTCTGTGAAATATTGAAGTATATCTGCACAGGGGATAATAGAACCTGATCCAGCTGCTGTAAAAGAATGGCTACATTAAACAATTCTGTCAATTAAAATTGATTTCATTTGTCATTGATTGATCAAATTCTTTTTCAAGAATGTCTTTTAGATGCCCCATCTGTTTCAACTGCACCTCGAAACTGGCTCTTCACCTGAAGACAGACCATTGTGTGGAGAACTTGGAGAGGCGGATCCTCGTCAACTACGGGACAGGGCTGTCCCCTGACCCGAGGGGTGCGGCTATGCCGCATTCCGGCTTGACATCCACCTCTCCGAGTTGGCCAGGTCGCTCCTCAGTGACATTATTCAAGGCGTTAAGAGGCACGTCACTGAGGAGCGCCTGGCTGTCCTCCGTGCCGCCAGCCCTACAGTGCCATGCTGACCACCTGGGACATCGAAGCACTTGAGCTACATTACACTGAATGAAAGGTTCTGAGTCAAACTCTAGAAACTGACTGCATGTTTGTTTGGATTGACAGGAACGTAAAAAAGATTTGACATGATCTAGTAATTATATTTAAATCCTATCTGTGCTAAATATTTAATATTTACATAATTAACGTTAGGTTTTTGACTGTTTGGATGCAAAGTGGTAATAGTTTTGTAGATTTTCTTTTGATGCTATACAATATTTATGTTCAAACTACTTTTCATTCAAAACTTAATTCATGTCGACATGTGTCAAGTTTATTTTAAACTAGAAATGAAAAATAACAAGTTAATATTGTAGTAGTTGGATTATCTGTGTGCTTAGATTTTCTAACTCCTCTTGTTTTTTGTGTCTTTCTTGTAAGATTTTAGTCTCCTTTCTTCTGCCAGCTAACCAGCAGCTGACTCTTTCTTTTCTCTTTTGTGAGTTCTCTATTTTGACCGGTTTTTTGTCCTCTGTCTTCAGCCGAGTATGTCCCGACTGCCAGTCATGTCATCGAGGAGCGTTCTCACCAGCAGCAGCTCTGAGAATTCCCTGGACATGGCTCCTCTTCAGGTTGTGATAAGACTCTTCCTACATCTCAGTTTGATTCTGTCAGAAGCTGTAGAGAAATACACTGCTCAAAAAAATAAAGGGAACACTTAAACAACACAATGTAAATCAAACTTCTGTGAAATCAAACTGTCCACTTAGGAAGCAACACCGATTAACAGAGACCCTCGTCGGGTCAATCGGTGTTGCTTCCTAAGTGGACAGTTTGATTTCACAGAAGTTTGATTTACTTGGAGTTGTATTGTGGTGGTCCCTTTAGTTTTTTGAGCAGTATACTTTTTCAGTTTTTTCATAAGTTTGTGTGCAGTTTGTTCATGAACCAGAATATGTTGAGAAAAGTCGAGCTCATACCACTTCCCATGCTGGAGATTTTAGTTTAATAGTAATAATAAATAAATTACACAGGGGACATCAAGACCCAACAGTAGAGTCAGACGGTAATAAATTAATCTGGTTGTGTGTGTTATTGTCCTGCAAACTTTGCTTTAATTCTACTTTTTTCTATTTAATCATAAAAATCATAGTCAGGCAGAAAGAGAGTCATGAACGGGAAGAGCTGGTTTCCTGAAGAAAGGGAAGTTTCTATCTTGCATCAGTATAAAAATAGTTATCAGACGTCCTTCATTTGGAAAGCTGGAATCCTTTTGGAGATGTTGGAGTTTAGACATTCTAAATGATTTTTGTTTTGTACTTGGACCAGAAAATGTATCCATACTTGATAATGTATGGGAAGATTGATTTAGTTATGCTAGCCACCATGCCAATGACTATTACTGCTAAATGATGATAAAAGATGATTAAGTTTTAACTTTAAAGCTTTTCTCTCCTTTGATTTCTACTCCTGATATAAATACATAAAAAGAGAAATCATTTAAAAGTTTACATACGTTTCTGTATTAATCCTAACAGAAATGTTGATATTGACAATTAAAACTTTATAAAACAGAGACTATAAATCGGCTCCTGAATTTAGCTGCTGCTCCTGTTCTGATGTTTGAACCAAATAGTTTCCTGACTGATCCTCCTCCGCGTTGTTTCCATGGTTACAGCCACTCTTTGCCTGGTGGACCTGGCCGCAGCGAGCGACTGGTGAAGAGTCAGTCTCAGGGAGAGCGCTTCAAGGAGATGACGTCCATCAACAGCTCCCTGTCCAACCTGGGCATCGTCATCACTTCTCTGGCCAACAAGGTGTGTGAGACCCGAAGTCATTTATTCACAACATGAGCCAGTTTTCATTCTGCTTCTAAAACAAAACTAACCGTTTCAGGAGAGCCACGTCCCATACAGGAACTCCAAGCTGACCTACCTGCTGCAGAACTGCCTGGGAGGAAACAGCAAAACGTGAGTTCTTCATCATCGACCCTGCAAAGTCACTCATCTGTTTAAAAAGGATTTATTTAAAAGATATTAATCAGATTAACTGTAGGAACATCGGTCGTGTTGTTGTGACTTTGAAAGCAGGTTTCTGATCACTTTTATTGTTTCGGCTCCAGGTTGATGTTCGTGAACATTTCTCCAGAGTCGGACAGCTTTGGAGAAACACTCAACTCTCTGAGGTTTGCCAGCAAGGTCAGTCAGTTTGGTCTGAATTATTTACCACAGACGTTATTTCACTAAAACATTTAGTCAGTTTGTTGACACATGGCTGATATTGGGGCTTTTATTATTCAGTGATTCATAGTTGGATGAATCATGTTCATCACCATCCTGATGAGTTTCTGTTTAAATAGAGCTTCATGTTCAGTTCTGCCATAAAAGCTTTTTTTAATTTTTGTTTTGCTGTTTTTCCAGGTGAACGATTGCGTCATTGGGACAGCGAGTTCCAACAAGATCAAAGTTTTTACATAAACATGTCATTTCTTCTATTACTATAATCAATCTGTAAGATATTTGCACTCCGTTTCTCTTTGTTGTTTTGAGTTTAATCTGGGGCCAAATTCATGAATGAAAGCTGGTAAATTCTCAGGGCCTCTCAATAATAACAAACAGGTTTTAATGTTGTTTTTTCTCACCAATCTGTAAATTGTGCCTCATGTAAATATTTGTCTGTTTTTAACCGCTTAAGTTTTGGCTTGCATTAAATATCCATGACTGATGTTTTTAAGAAACGGGTCCATTTTATTTATTTCTGATCTTTTAAGTACAAATAAATGTATTGATGTCTTTACTCTTATCGTTCAATTTCTATAACTAATAGTCTGGTTCAACCTGCAGCAACAATAGATATTTATTACTAAACTAGATTTAAACTGTTGTAAAGTTTTTACTATTTGTGTTTTTCCATTTATAGTATGTTTGCTGTTATAAGAACTTTTGTTTTTTTTTTTATCAAATTCTGACTTATGTGCATCAAAAAATTGTCATTAAAATGTCCCACTTTGACTGGTTTTGAGTAAGACTTATTTTAACTAAAACATATTTAAAATATGTCATAACTCGTATAGCAGTTATTGGGATCATACAACAGCAAGATTTTGCTCAGTTGTGGTTTAAACTGGAGCCATTTTTTTTGACAAAGTATGAGAGCTACATGACTCAAGAATTTTTAAATATAAATTGCAACATTAAAGGTTTTTACTTTCAAGAATAAAGTGGCTTTAACGGATTTCAAAACAAAAGTAAATTGAGGATTTATGTCGGATTTTAAAATATTTCACAACAAACTCAATGGTACAGATAAATAGTTGCAATATTTGATTTACAGGTGTAAAATAGAAGAGGGATGAATTTCTTTTTTTTTTTTTTTTAATTCTGCAGCGGAAATCCGTACTTCTTTACCCAGCTGTAATTTTACTCTGGACATTTGTCAGTGGGAAGATCTGACTAGTTCCTTTAAAAATATGTGAAAATAAAATTCTTGGTGATAGTTTTATGTATTTCCATATTCTTTCTGATTATCAGGGTCTTTATTAAAGCTTACTTTAAATATGTGATTTTCTGTCGGCCAAAGTCTGGCCCGCCTGTCTGGAGTGGCCTTAAGGCGTAGAGTCCGCTGTCTGCAGCCGCAGGGATCCGACGGGCAGCGGGTTCGGTGAAAATGCGCCAGGAAGTTCTGGTTCTGGGTGACCTGGCAGCGGTTTCTGCCCTCGGCTCAACCACACCGGACCTCTGAGGGGTGCAGGGACTGAAACGGTGAGCCGAACCTGCTGCTTTTACCTCAGCCTGGTGAGCTAACTGCGGCTAGCAGGCTAACCTCACAGCTGTAGTGATGGAGTCTGACGCTGTTCCAGATGTTTCACAGATGTCTGTCTCTCTGTCAGACTGGAGCTGACAGTCTCACTCAGGACATGATAACAGCTCAGTCTGGGGATGTGCAGCTCTCTAAGTGCCACTTGACTCTGGTTTTAGGCTGGTTTTCTCATGCACTCTGCAGTAAAGTGTTATTATCAGTGGAGAACCTGCAGAGATGTGCAGCTTTCTGTAAGTCACCTGTTCAACTAGAACAACACTGTGCTGTCAGTAAGTATGATCTGCTGCTTTGTGTCTGATGGGTGATGCATGACATGCAATAGAAATGACATATTTGGCTGCAGGACATGAAACTCCTGATTATAAGGAATGAGTCTGTTGAGTGATCATCTGCAGATATTTCAGTTAATGTTGATCATATTTAATATTAAGAACAGTTTGATTCTGTATATTTTGGTTAATGCAACCACAGAATGCATGCACTGGTTAGTGTTAAATATTCTTCAGCTGAACTGAAGGAAACAATACTTTAGCTTCAAAGCAGCAATTATTTGTTTTGAAGCTTAATTTTCTAGTGGAAGAGACTGGCAGCTGAATAGGGATGGGAATGTAACTGAACAAATTCTGCATAAAGATTGCATGCTCTCCTTGTGCATGCATGGGTTCTCTCCAGGTACTCTAACGTCCTCTGACGTCCGTAAACATGTCTCTTTCTTTAACTGGTTTCTTACAATTTATCTTAGAGATGAGTGTGAGTGGTGACCATTGCAAAGTGTAGCTGGTGTTTCGTACGATGACAAAGCTCAGGATCCCTTGTGATGAGATTGAAATGCAAACACAGGAGAAAAAACATGATGTGACACAAGGTAGAAGGAAAACAAAAGGTGTATCAGAACAAAGCCTTGTGGTACGCCCATGAGAGGTCAGGAGAAGAGAAAATAAATCATTAATGCTGACTCATTAAACTTCCAAGATTTTGAAGCTTGATGGTTTCAGACTCCAGGATCCTGACAGTTCTTCCTCCTGCAGATGCAGTCGGTTCCCATGGAGGTGGGGAGCAGCAGCAGCTCAGGCGGGTCACTGGTGGAGGTCAGCTTCCCCGGCGCTCAGACTCGGTGCTGGACAGCCTCAACCGGCAGAGAGAGGACGGCAGTCTCTGCGATCTGTCCATCCACGTTCAGGGACCGTCTTCAAGGCGCACCGCTGCGTCCTGGCCGCGTCCTCGCCCTACTTCATGATCAGGTGGGCGAGTTTGACCCAAATGGTTCTGAGACGTATCTCAGAACCATGTGGGAGCAATAATAAAGGAAGATATGAATGCTAATAAGCAAATTAGTTGATTTTCTGCGAATCATAAATAAATGATAAGTTTTTATTCTTCTGGTGGTAATAAACTATGATCTGCTTTATTTTTCAACCATATTTACTTAAAATGAACATTTTTTAGGGCTGCACAGTGGCGCAGTTGGTAGAGCTGTTGCCTTGCAGCAAGAAGGTTCTGGGTTCGATTCCCGGCCCCGGTCTTTCTGCATGGAGTTTGCATGTTCTCCCTGTGCATGGTGGGTTTCTCCGGGTACTCCGGTTTCCTCCACAGTCCAAAAACATGACTGTTAGATTAATTGGCCTCTCCAAGTTGCCCCTAGGTGTGTGTGTGTGTGCATGGTTGTGTGTCCTGTGTGTCTCTGTGTTGCCCTGCAACAGACTGGTGACCTGTCCAGGGTGACCCCGCCTCTCGCCCGGAACATTAGTCGGAGAGGCACCAGCAACCCTCCCGACCCCACTAAGGGACAAGGGTGCAAGAAAATGGATGGATGAACATTTTTTAAATAGGGCTGGAAGATATAAACCTAATTCTTTATCACAATATTTTATAGTAATATTGTGATGATACAAATTACAGTAAAAACTATTTATTGCTTATTTTATGTAACTATAGTTGAGACTGCATGATATAGCCTCACAATTACAAAGTTTTTTAAGACACCAGTCACATTAAGAAGTGTGATTTGTTTAAATAAAATCCACACATTTAATCATATTTTCATATTTATTGATACCCCTTCATAGAACAAACAGTATAAATAGTAAAACTAACTATATGACCAGTTTTGGGGGATTCTTAATATAATTAATTGGAATTTGTTGTGACAATGATAAATCAAACTATTCCAATAAATAATAAATGACATGATAAATTCCTACCTATAGTTGCCCCTTGTATGTTTTATCCTATTGATTTCATGCTAAACTTTTGTACATTCACAGAATATTTATCTAAATTATTTTTGCTATTTTCAAAATGTTTTTATTTCCAACCTTCGACTTTCCAATAAATGCTTTACAAATTTGGCGCCCTCTAGTGACGATAAAAATACTGACGTGGTTTTGGGGAATGTAAACATCATTTATTGGAATTTATTGGGACAATAATAAATCAAATTCTTATCATGATAAATGTATTATAAATGATGAATACCCTCTCCTACCTTGAAGCAGCCTAACCCTGACCTTCTGACGACCTTCTGACCTTTTCCAGGTGCTGCTGAAGAACATGTCGACGGTCTCCATCCCCGCGGTGATGGACCCGCTGGCGTTCGAGAGCGTCCTGAGCTGCGCCTACACCGGCCAGCTGCGGATGCTGCGTGACGACATCGTTAACTACCTCACGGTGGGCAGCGTGCTGCAGATGTGGCACATCGTGGACAAATGCACCGAGCTGCTGAAGGAGGGCCGCGCCGCGGCGGCAGGAGGAGGAGGAGGAGCAGCGCAGGACGCAGCAGGTGGAGGCAGCAGCTCGGCCAATCCCGGCTGCAGCAGCAGCAACAGTGAAGCTGGTGGAACTGGGAGCACAGATGGCGTCCCGGTTGTAGAGCCCAACGACCCCCAGAGGGTCCCCCAACCATCCAGCCGGCCCTCGTGAGCGAGAGCCAGTCGCCCAGCAGCACCAACTACTTCAGCCCCGAGACGGGAGCAGCTTTCTGGGGGAGGAGCAGCGGCTGGGGGGCCTCTGTGGAGGGAGGCAGGGCCAGTAACACCCCCAGCTACTGCACCCCATCAGGGGGAGAGGAGGCCCTGCTCATAGAGGAAGAGGAGGAGGAGGAGGAAGAGGAGGAGGTCATGTACCACCACAGGAAGAGAGGAAGAGGAGGAGGCAGTGGGAGGAGGAAGAAAGTGAGCTCAGTGTTGGAGCAGGAGGTCGGAGTCAGCGACAGCTTCGGCGTTTCCTCCTATCAGGTCAAGTTTGAGTGAGACGCAGTAATTATGATTAATGAAATAATCTTTAACTAGTCAGTGCAGTAATTAAGAAATGTACCAAAAACACTAAAAGAATGCTGTTATTGCATTTTAGGCAATAAAATGTTCATTTTTATTATTTAAAAGAGGAATTATTTGTTTATTGGCTTCTTTTAATGTATTTTTAATATTGTGTAAAAAGACTTAATTGAAAAATTTGCAGAATGTGGCAATTTTTTTGTCCCACTGATCATCAGAATAATCGATAACTAAAATAATCTTTACTTTAATAATAACTAACAGGCCGTATTTTCCGTCCCTCTGCAGGACGGGGAGGACTCTGAGGCGGCGCTGCAGAAGCGTCCCGCCTACAGCCAGCCCAGCATCATGCCACGCAAGCAGTGGGTGGTGGTGAAGACGGAGCGGACGGAGGACGACGACCTGATCGTCGTGTCCGGAGAGGAGGGCGGTGAGGATGAGGAGGACGAAGACGAGAGGGACATGGAGCTGGTTAGAGAGCGGGAGAGAGCGAACTTCAACATCTCCAACATCAGGAGCCTTTCAGCGGAGCTGGCGGTCCGAGCGGAGAGCGACATGGACTCACAGGTCAGCCGGTACCAGAGTCCGGTTCCTCCTGTAATCTGAAACTAATTGTAGATTGTAATTTTGTGTTTACAAAAAACTATCTGAAAAGTGTGGCATTCTTTTTTATTCGGCCTCCTTTATTCTGATACCCCTGAAGTAAACAGAGACCATGTTTAGTTCTACACCATATTTTTTATTTTAGTTTGTGTAAGATAATCAAAACCTGGGAATTTAGTTAAATATTTTGAGGATGTACAAGATAATAATATCTTGCAATATGTAACTTTTATTTAAAAAAGATTTTTACATATTTGTTAAAACTCTCCATGTTGTTACAGTTTGTTATGAGACAGATAATCTGTGAAAGATCGATTTCCTCCTTGAGCTACTGCCTGAAGCAAGGCACCAATCCCTACCAAAACAACCAATCAGAGCCAGGAGGCGGGTCTTAGCGCTGTCAATCAATCTCGTGTACTCACTGCTCAACATGTTAATGGGAGAGAAACAATTTACCGTTACAAGAAAACTCCTCATCATTGGTGGCCATGCTAACTAGCCTGAGCATTCACAATAGGCTATGCTAGCAGTGACAAAGGGAGGGTGATTGACAGCGATAAGACCCGCCTCCTGGCTCTGATTGGTTGATTCTAGTTGGTGCTGGAAGAGTTAATATTTTTTCACAGATTATCTGTCTCATTCAACACTGACACAGCATGATGACATTTCAACAAATATGTAAAAAACAATTTGTAGAAGTTACAGACTACAGCTTTAACGTGCCATCAGTATGGTGAAGCATGGCAGTGGCAGCATGATGCTGTGGGCCTGCTTTTCTAGAATCAGTTTTATAATTTCATTTGTAACAGATCTGACCTCTGACCTTTGCCTGCAGGTGGATTACTGCCAGTCATCAGAGGACTACCTAAAGTTTGAGGGCAGCCTGATCGAGCAGACTTTAGCCCAGCACCTCCATGACAGCGCTGTGGGTCAGAACCAGAGCGCCAACCGGGCCGTGTCGGCCCTGCTGGGTCAGGTCCAGTCCGCGGCCTCGGCCCGGGCACAGCTCTTCCCTCTGGACATGCAGGGGAACCAGATCCTGCTGTACAGCCAGGCGTCCGGCCTCGCTCTGGACCCGGCCGCGCCGCCGCTTGGCGTGGCCTCCGGCATGATGGGCGGAGCCTCTTTCAAAACGCCCGGCCTGGAGCACGGCGCCGTCCAGCTGCAGACCGGATTGGGTCCGGACGGTTCTGACAGTGGCGGGGTCGGAGCGGAGCCGGCGGCGGCTCCGGGGGAACCACAAAGGTGTTCATGTGTCACTGTGGGAAAACCTTCACCCACAAGAGCATGCGGGACCGGCACATCAACATGCACCTGGACCTGCGGCCGTTCCACTGCCCCGTCTGCGCCAAGAAGTTCAAGATGAAGCACCACCTGACGGAGCACATGAAGACCCACACCGGCCTCAAGCCCTACGACTGCCTGGGCTGCGGCAAGAAGTTCATGTGGCGCGACAGCTTCATGAGGCACCGCTCGCACTGCGAGAGGCGCGGCGCCGACGGCGACACAGCAG